>NC_052319.1:28126252-28443752 GCF_016432855.1 Salvelinus namaycush
TTTACAGCGAAAGCAATACAAGCGTTTCTGTAAGTTTATCGATCGCTCGACAAAACAATAAGTACATTTAGCATCAGGTAACTTGGTAACTTGGTCATGAAAATCAGAAAAGCAATCAAATTAATCGTTTACCTTTGATGATCTTCGGATGTTTTCACTCACGAGACTCCCAGTTAGACAACAAATGTTCCTTTTGTTCCATAAAGATATTTTTTATATCCAAATACCTCCGTTAGTTTGCTGCGTTATGCCCAGGAATCCACCGGAAAGAGCGGTCACGACAACGCAGACAAAAATTCCAAATTATATCCATAATGTCCACAGAAACATGTCAAACGTTTTTTATAATCCATCCTCAGGGTGTTTTTCAAATATCTATTCGATAATATATCAACCGGGACAGTTGGCTTTTCACTAGGACCAGGAGTAACAATGGCTGCCTTTCCCTTTTGCGCACAACTCACTCTGAGAGCCCCCACCTATCCACTTACGCAATGTGGTCGTTCACGCTCATTCTTCAAAATAAAAGCCTGAAACTATGTCTAAAGGCTGTTGACACCTTAGGGAAGCCATAGAAAAATAAGTCTGGTTGATATCCCTTTAAATGGGCAATAGGGATACATAGGAACAGAGAGGTTTCAAAAACAGGGGCACTTCCTGATTGGATTTTCCTCCGGTTTTCGCCTGCAATATCAGTTCTGTTTAACTCACAGACAATATTAAGACAGTTTTGGAAACTTTAGAGTGTTTTCTATCCTAATCTGACAATTATATGCATATTCTAGTTTCGGGGGCTGAGAAATAGGCAGTTTCAAATGGGTACGTTTTTTAGCCAAAAACGAAAATACCGCCCCCTAGTCTTAAGAAGTTTTAATGCCATTTGATGAATCCCAGAACATATTCCAGTCTGTGCTAGCAAAACAGTCGTAGCATCCGCTTCATCTGACCACTTCCGTATTGAGCGAATCACTGGTACTTCCTGCTTTAGTTTTTGCTTCTAAGCAAGAATCAGGAGGATATAATTATTGTAATATTTGCCAACTGGAGGGCGAGGGAGGGCTTTGTATGTGTCTATGTGTGTGGAGTAAAGATGGTCTAGAGATTTTTTTTCATCTGGTTACACATGTGACATGCTGGTAGAAATTAGGTCAAATGGATTTAAGTTGACCTGCATTAAAGTCCACGGCCACAAGGAGCGCCACTTCTGGATGAGCATTATCTTGTTTGCTTATTGCTTTATACAGCTCGTTGAGTGCAGTCTTAGTGCCAGCATCGGTTTGTGGTGGTAAATAGACGGCAACAAATAATATAGATGAGAACTCTCTTGATCGATAGCGTGGTCTGAAGCTTATCATGAGGTACTCTACCTCAGGCGAGCAATACCTCAAGACTTCTTTAATATTAGACATCGCGCATCAGCTGTTTTTGACAAGTAGACACACACCCCCGCCCCTCGTCCTACCAGATGTAGCTTCTCTGTCCTGCCGATGCACAGTAAACCTAGCCACCACTATATTACCTGTGTCGTCGTTCAGCCACGACTCTGTGAAACATAAAATATTACAGTTTTTAATGTCCCGTTGGTAGGATAGTCTTAATCGTAGATCATCCATTTTATTTTCTAATGTTTGCACGTTGGCCAAAGGAACGGATGGTAGTGGAGGTTTACTCACTCACCTAAGAATTCTCAGAAGGCAGCCCGACCTCCGCCCCCTTTTACTTCGTCTTTACTCCGGGATTTGGGCTTGTTCTCGAGAAAGCAGTATACCCTTCGCTTCGGACTTGTTAAAGAAAAAATCTTTGTCCAGTTCGAGGTGAGTAATCACTGTTCTGATGTCCAGAAGCTCTTTTCGGTCATAAGAAACAGTAGCAGCAACATTATGTACAAAATAAGTAAAAAATAACTTTAAAATGAACGAACAAAATAGCACAGTTGGTTAGGAGCCCGTAAAACGGCAGCCATGCTCTCCGGGGCCATTATTTGTGTTGTTGAGTTGTAAATAGTCTGATAGATGTACTAATTACGTCACCATTGAGTTGTTATTATCTTGCAAATTGTGAAAAGCCAATTAGGGAGGTTGCAACACATGCATTTTTCCTCAGTGAGCAGTGAACTGAAAGCAATAGCAAGGAGATAAACGTCAAGCTGTTGATCAATGCTGTGAAAAACATGTGCTTAGCCCTATACTAGTGATGTAAGACTACAACCTCTGCCAGGAGGTTTAAATCTTTATGGCACACAAGGTAGTGGATTTGCCCTATAACACATATGGGTTTCTGGTTCTAGCTCTGTCTATTCCTCCACAATTACTATACTTTTACTAATATGCCACAGCAGCATCTCTAAATAGTCCTCCCCTATTTTCCTGGGCCTGAACATACAATTAGCTCATTCTTTCAATAGTTCTCTTCAACAGATTCAGTAGGTCTCCATTATAATACAATCAGTTCTGTCTCTGAGTCTCTGGCACCACACCGTTCTGTCTGGTAGATTGTCAGTGTGAGAGACACATCTTACAGAAACAGATAATGTCTAAGCATGTCGTACATGTGTACTGAGCTGTGACGGGCTGACCTCTGTGTGACCGGTAGTATGTGACAGCGTTGTGACAGTGTTTACTCTGGGACTGGTACTGTAGTGCTGATAACTGATCACAGGATCAGAGCGTTGTGAAGCCACCATGCAGAATGGGTTCCCTATGACAAGACTAGGTGGAGCTGATGACTGCTCCAAAGGACCTCTGTGTGTGTGTGTGTGTGTGTGTGTGTGTGTGTGTGTGTGTGTGTGTGTGTGTGTGTGTGTGTGTGTGTGTGTGTGTGTGTGTGTGTGTGTGTGTGTGTGTGTGTGTGTGTGTGTGTGTGTGTGTGTGTGTGTGTGTGTGTGTCTGTGTGTGTGTGTGTGTCTGTGTGTGTGTGTGTGTGTCTGTGTGTGTGTGTGTGTGCTGACACTGATGTGACACATACAGTGTTTGGTTATGTATTGTATGTATGCAGCGTTGCAGTTAACTAGACAGATGTGTGGTTGGGTTCATGGTGGATACCAGGGCCTGATTTGCATGATGCTCGGCCTTGTTTTCATCTAATACGACGTGATCCTGCTCACAGCAAACTGTAAGAAAGGAATCAGGACAAGATTGTGAGTGGTGTGATTAAATCCCATATTCAGTCAAACCTGCTAAGTGTGTTTCAGGGAAAAGAGAGAAAAAAACAACTTTATTCCACTGCAGCGTGAAACTCAAATTAATTAGCAGTTTCATGAATAATGCTCAATGACCATTCAAATGCATTTTTAAAAGGCTAAAGCTATAATTTGTATAGGCAATATGGTTATCTTCTGCTTATTAAAATAGCAGGCCATCACTACATATTTCCTGTCAAGTATACAGTACTGGTTTCTATTGCGTTTTACTGCCTCACACATGGCTAGGTAGAGATAAAAAAAAAAGGTCTGACAAAATAATTAGGAACAAAAGACTCCTCTTATTCTGGCCCCATTATAAAAAAAATATTTATCTTCTCATAAAGAAGGATGGAGGGAGAAATGAAGAAAGGAAGGGAAGGAGAGAGAGAAGTCAAAAGAGTGTGTGAAAATTGCATCTTGCATCAGTGTGTGTGTGTGTGTGTGTGTGTGGGTGTGTGTGTGTGTGTGTGTGTGTGTGTGTGTGTGTGTGTGTGTGTGTGTGTGTGTGTGTGTGTGTGTGTGTGTGTGTGTGTGTGTGTGTGTGTGTGTGTGTGTGTGTTCGCGCATGCTCATGTTAATTAATGCTCATTTAGGCATTAATGTCATGGCTGGAGAGAGCGATGGTTTGTTCCTTATTACCAGAGAAAAGATAATGACCCTATAAAGCAAGGCACTGTGTGTTCTCTTCTCACGAATGGCTACATCCCCATCAACGCCACGCCTCATAGAGCCACAGCAAAATAAGAACAATGGATAAAGGAATTAAAATTGAAGATGTCCAGACAATTAGACATGCATATTTTACGCTCCTCAGTCTTTTAGAGCTGGGCATTAAATCTCCCAGTTTGTAAATGGATGGATGTGATGCATGACGTTGATGTTGACGCTTTGTAGTGTGATCAGAAGGCACTGAGGTCAGTAGAGATGGCCGTGTTGGAACTAATCATGTTGATGATTTGATCTGACTTATAGATAAGCTACAGCACACAACCTGCTAGCCTTGTACAGTTTATTTTTGCCATTGAGAATAAATTATATTTTACAATGACACGGTTACACAGTGAATAGGTACCACTTTGCTTTGCAGTCATGTTCAAGCTCGTACTATAGCTAGTATTTAATAGAAAATAACATTCAACTGCAGGCCTTATGTAGTGACATATTGTGCCTGTGGTAGGGAGCGTTTTCCAGGGTAAAACATAAGTATAGATTTGGAGTTTCCAGACGTAATACGGAGAGTCTTGAAGGAAAATCAATATGTGTGAACTTTGCAGAGCAAAATGTCTGACGATCAATAAGAAGCTGTTTACTGAATTCCCCTCCTATGATTAGTGGGTAGCATGGGAGCTCTCATCTAACACATACTACATAATTATCTTTCTGGGTCTGTATCGTATGATCTCCTAGAAGTATGTTTTGCAGAGTTATTAATTGGTATCAAATGTAACTGTTTCTTACAGAAGCTCCTCACCTCTCCTCCCCTCCCCCCTCTCTCCTCTCCTGCTGATGACGGTTTTCTGAAGGTGACCTTAACTCAGTCAGTTAGACGTGCTCCACCCTCCTCCCCTTTTCTCCCCTCTTTCTCTGGGAAAGCAGAAAACCCTACAAACAGTAAAGCGCAGGAACCAGCAGAAAAGGTGTGGAATGTGAGGAGTGTGAAGGCCTGCTGATGATATGCAAAAGGAGGCGTGACTGTTTACACATCGCTAATTCCCAGCCATCACTCACCGCAGTCCCTGAAGAGAGGGAGACTCATCAGACATGGGAGAGAGGAGAGGAGTGAGGAAGGGAGAGAGAGAGAAGCAGAGAGAAGCAGAGAGAGTCAAGGAGAGAGAAAGGGTAGATGAAGATGTAGTGTAATATTTGATACATACAGTGCATTCGGAAAGTATTCAGACCCCTTTGTTCACATTTTGTTACATTACAGCCTTATTCTAAAATGGATTAGATAAAAAAATGTCCTCATAAATCTACACACAATACCCCATAATGACGAAAAGAAAACAGGTTTTTATGAATTTTTGCAAATTTAGCTAAATGCTTGTGTCGGAGTCCAGAGTCCAGAGTATAAATACAGTGCATTCAGAAAGTATTCAGACCACTTCACTTTTTCCACATTTTGTTACATTACAACCATATTCTAAAATGGATTAATAAATGTTTTCCTCATCAATCTACACACAATATCTCATAATAAAAAGTGAAAATACGTTTTTAGATTGTCTTTGCAAATTCATAAAAAATGTAAAACAGAAATACCTTATTTACATAAGTATTCAGACCCTTTGCTATGAGACTCGAAATTGAGCTCAGGTGCATCCTGTTTCCACTGATCATCCTTGAGATGTTTCTACAACTTGGAGTCCACCTGTGGAAAATTCAATTCATTGAACATGATTTGGAAAGGCACACACCTGTCTATATGGGACTCTACACTGGGATTCTCTGCCTCTAACCCTATTACAGGGGCTGAGTCACTGGCTTACTGGTGCTCTTCCATGCCGTCCCTAGGAGGCGTGCGTCATTTGAGTGGGTTGAGTCACTGACGTGATCTTCCTATCCGGGTTGGCGCCCCCCCTTGGGTAGTGCCGTGGGGGAGATCTTTGTGGGGTATACTCGGCCTAATCTCAGGATGGTAAGTTGGTGGTTGATGATATCCACCTAGTGGTGTGGGGGCGGTGCTTTGGCAAGGTGGGTGGGGTTATATCCTGCCTGTTTGGCCCTGTGCGGGGGTATCGTCGGACAGGGCCACAGTGTCTCCCGACCCCTCCTGTCTCAGCCTCCAGTAGTTTATGTGTCGGGGGCTAGGGTCAGTCTGTTATATCTGGAGTGTTTCTCCTGTCTTATCCAGTGTCCTATGTGAATTTAAGTATGCTCTCTCTAATTCTCTCTCTCTTTCTCTCTTTTCTAAATGTCTCTCTCTCTCTCTCTCTCTCTCTCTCTCTCTCTCTCTCTCTCTCTCTCTCTCTCTCTCTCTCTCTCTCTCTCTCTCTCTCTCTCTCTCTCTCTCCATGCCTCAGGACTACCTGTCCTAATGACTCCTTGCTGTCCCCAGTCCACCTGGCTGATCCAGTTTCAACTGTTCTGCCTGCGGCTATGGAACCCTGACCTGTTCACCGGACGTGCTTCCTGTCCCAGACCTGCTGTTTTCAACTCTCTAGAGACAGCAGGAGCGGTAGAGATACTCTGAATGATCGGCTATGAAAAGCCAACTGACATTTACTCCTGAGGTGCTGACCTGTTGCACCCTCGAAAACCACTGTGATTATTATTATTTGACCCTGCTGGTCATCTATGAACCTTTGAACATCTTGGCCATGTTCTGTTATAATCTCCACCCGGCACAGCCAGAAGAGGACTGGCCACCCCTCATAGCCTGGTTCCTCTCTAGGTTTCTTCCTAGGTTCTGGCCTTTCTAGGGAGTTTTTCCTAGCCACCATGCTTCTACACCTGCATTACTTGCTGTTTGGGGTTTTAGGCTGGGTTTCTGTACAGTACTTTGTGACATCAGCTGATGTAAGAAGGGCTTTATAAATACATTTGATTGATTGATATATAAGGTCCCACAGGTGACAGTGCATGTCAGACCAAAAATCAAGCCAGGAGGTCGAAGGAATTAGCCGTAGAGCTCCGAGACAGGATTGTGTCGAGGCACAGATCTGGGGAAGGGTACCAAAATATTTCTGCAGCATTGAAGGTCCCCAAGAACACAATGGCCTCCATCATTCTTAAATGGGAGAGGTTTGGAACCACCAAGACTTCCTAGAGCTGGCCGCCCGGCCAAACTGAGCAATCAGGGGAGAAGGGTCTTGGTCAAGGAGGTGACCAAGTACCCGATGGTCACCCTGACAGAGCTCCAGAGTTCCTCTGTGGAGATGGGAGAACCTTCCAGAAGGACAACCATCTCTGCAGAACTCTACCAATCAGGCTTTTATGGTAGAGTGGTCAGACTGAAGTCCCTCCTCAGTAAAAGACATGACAGCCCACTTGGAGTTTGCCAAAAGGCAACTAACGGATTCTCAGACCATGAGAAACAAGATTCTCTGGTCTGATGAAACCAAGATTGAACTCTTTGGCCTGAATGCCAAGCGTCACATCTGGAGGAAACCAGGCATCCCTCATCACTTGGCCAATACCATCCTTACGGTGAAGCATGGTGGTGGCAGCATCATGCTGTGGGTATGTTTTTCAGCAGCAGGAACTGGGAGACTAGTCAGAATCGAGGGAAAGATTAATGGAACAAAGTACTGAGAGATCCTTGATGAAAACCTGCTCCAAAGCAAAAACCTGCTCCGGATCTCAGACTGTGTCGAAGGTTCACCTTCCAAAAGGACAACGACCCTAAGCACATAGCCAAGATAACGTAGGACTCGGCTTTGGAACAAGTCTCTGAATGTCCTTGAGTGGCCCAGCCAGAACCTGGACTTGAACCCGATCGAACATCTCTGGATAGGCCTGAAAATAGCTGTGCAGTGACGCTCCCCATCCAACTTGACAGAGCTTGAGAGGATCTGCAGAGAAGAATGGGAGAAACTGCCCAAATACAGGTTTGCCAAATTTATTGTGTCATACCCCAGAAGACTTGAGGCTGTAATCACTGCCAAAGGTGCTTCAACAAAGATCTCAGTAAAGGGTCTGAATACTTATGTAAATGTGATAACAGTTTTTTATCTTTAATAAATGTACACAAAAAAAACTGCTTTTGTTTTGTCATTGTGAGGTATTGTGTGTAGACTGATGAGGGGAAAAAATGATCAATTTTAGAATCAGGCTGTGATGTAACAATGTGGAAAAAGTCTAGGTGTCTGAATTCTTTCCGAATGCCCTGCATATTACATTTACCTCACATGTGACTCATAATGTGACTCATAATGAGACTAAATAATTAGTCTATTAAAGGGATAGGGGGCGAAATTTTCACTTTTGGATGAATTGGTGCCCAAATTAAACGGCCTCGTACTCTGTCCTAGATCATGTGATATGCATATTATTATTAGTATTGGATAGAAAACACTCTGAAGTTTCTAAAACTGTTTGAATTATATCTGTGAGTAAAACAGAACTCATATGGCAGGCAAACTTCCAAACAGGAAGTGAAAATTCTGAAATGGGTCGCTGTGAAAGGCATCGCCTATTCAATTGCCTTATATTTATGGATCTGTATGCACTTCATACGCCTTCCACTAGATGTCAACAGGCAGTAGAACGTGGAATGAAGCATATAGCTTGATGTGGGACCGGATGAGAGCCAATGGAGTGACTGGTCAGGCATATTGCCAGTTCTTGGCCACGCACACTACGCATGTGATGTCCTTGTCTGCAATGCGTTAGATAGACATGAAGAAATGCTCCGTCTGGGACGTTATTGGATATATATGAGAAAAACATCCTGAAGATTGATTCTCAACTGAGTTTGACCAGTTTATTCGATTTGTAATATCACTTTAAAGTTTTCGTTCATTAGCGTAAAGTTCGATGGACACGTGAACTACACATGCTAGCCAAAGTTGCTAATTCGACAGAAGTAATGGACAATATAAAACAAAAAAATGATTTATTGTGGAACTAGGATTCCTGGCACTGCATTCTGATGAAAGATCATCAAAGGTAAGGGAATATTTATGATGTAATTTCATATTTCTGTTGACTCCAACATGGCGGAGAATGGCTGAGCGCTGTCTCAGATTATTGCATGCTGTGCTTTTTACTAAAGTTATTTTTTAAATCTAACACAGCGGTTGCATTAAGAACCAGTGTATCTTTAATTATATGTTAAACATGTATCTTTCATCAAAGTTTATGATGAGTATTTCTGTATTTCACGTTGCTATCTGTAATTACTTTCGCTATTTTGGAGCCATTTCTGAACATGGCGCCAATGTAAAACCACGATTTGTGGCTATAAATATGCACATAATCGAACAAAACATAAATGTATTGTATAACATGATGTCATATGACTGTCATCTGATGAAGTTGTTCAAAGGTTAGTGATTAATTTTATCTCTATTTGTGGGTTTTGTGAAAGCTATCTTTTCTGTGAAAAAATGGTGGTGTGTTTTTGGATATTGTGGTGAGCTAACATAAATATATGTTGTGTTTTCGCTGTAAAACATTAAAAAAAATCGGACATGTTGGCTGTATTCACAAGATGTTTATCTTTAATTATATGTACAACATGTATTTTTCATCAAAGTTTTATGATGAGTATTTCTGTATTTCACGTGGCTATCTGTAATTACTTTCGCTATTTTGGAGCCATTTCTGAACATGGCGCCAATGTAAAACCACGATTTGTGGCTATAAATATGCACATAATCGAACAAAACATAAATGTATTGTATAACATGATGTCATATGACTGTCATCTGATGAAGTTGTTCAAAGGTTAGCGATTAATTTTATCTCTATTTGTGGGTTTTGTGAAAGCTATCTTTTCTGTGAAAAAATGGCGGTGTGTTTTTGGATATTGTGGTGAGCTAACATAAATATATGTTGTGTTTTCGCTGTAAAACATTTAAAAAATCGGACATGTTGGCTGGATTCACAAGATGTTTATCTTTTATTTGCTGTATTGGACTTGTGATTTCATGAAATTATATTATATTATTAAAGGAATTATCTGACTCCATAAGATAAATAGAAATATGCAAGAACACTATGGTTGAGTTACACTAATAAGCAATCAAGAAATGTCTGAGAATGGAATTCTAAATACTAAGTGTATTTAATTACTTGGTAAAAATTTATTGATTTACATACAAGGCATAAAGCTGAACTTTACAAGGCAATACTGACATTAACAAAGCATTATTCTAGGCATATAGATCCTAAGGTTAACTTACAAGACAAAGCATGAACAAAGAAATGCCTACTAGGCCAGAGGCCTAGGAAATTAGAATTGATCATACAACAAAGCAAGAGAGTCCTTCCTCTATCGACTGGATACAGAATAAGAATGAGAACACAGGCATTTAATTCCATTTATAACATCTGAAGGTTTAACCACCTTAACCCAAAACCAACATCCATTGACCAATCAAACAATACCAAGTATACAGTTATCTGACCACCAAGGCCCAATCTCCACAGGGTGGCATAGCATCTAAGGGCTTTTGTGTGGGATGAGACCAATGTAAATAAGACAGAATTCCATAAAACCTCTGCATGGAGTAATTTAGAGTTCAACCTGTACAGACACAAGTTACCACAGAGATCATACATCCATACAGATAGCATCATAGCTATACTCAGTGAACAAGTTCTAGATAGATACCAAACATGGATACTATAGTATTATTCTATCACACATTCAATAGTCAGTCCTTGGGGTACTGGAACAGAGAGATACATTTTGGCCCCTCAGAAGGGGAAGGGCTGACTAGTCCTTCGACATTGTCCTTTGTGCTTTCCTTGTGTTCCAGGACCATTTGCCATGCAGCTTCAGGTGACAGAAAGCACAGAAATTAGGGCTTGAGAGATGGAGAGACAGGAAGAAAGAGGTAAAACGAGAAGGGTAGAGGGAGTGAAAGCAAGAGAGATCGAGAGGAATATGTGTATGAACCCTGTAAGCTGATGAGCTGTCAGTTCAGTGTCCTATGTAAATGAGGAACAACAGGTTCACACAGAGGTCATGGTGACAGGAATAGCGAGCAACCGGTGCACACTCAAAGCCAATCAGAGCTCACTCTACCTCACCAAGAGGGAAACAATATCAGTAGTCAGTTTCACCTAAAGAGCGGTGCAGACCCGGGTTCGATCCGAGTCGGTTAGACTAACATGATGTTTGTATTTTCTGATACCAAATACCAAATCCTTCCTCTCTATATGGTAAACTGTGAGGACTGGTTCTGTCTAAGAAAAGAAAACACTCACAGAGGTTAACATCGCTCTGCTCATCTTCATCCCTATATAAGTCTCTCTATATTTTCCCCCTGGTGTATTCTCACCTTGTCAGCCACCCTCCCCCCAACATCCACCCTTCTTCTCATCTCCTCCTCCGGCTCTCCCCCTCCTCTCCCCTCCACCTCTCCCCCTTGGCAGGATGAAGGTTCTCTGATCTGGCTAATTGATTGACTGAGGGGAATACAGCTGAACCCTGAGATCCTTTCTACTGACAAGCCAAAATGCTTTGTTTTTCCTAAGAGCATATTTTCCATAACCTGTAGGACTGAGGTCTGAACGAATAGTTCAGAGCTTCTGAACTTTCCTAGAACCTGAAGTAAGTAAAGAGACTTGGAGTTTGTAGGGATAGCCCTGTTCTACCCCTCTTCCCAGTGTCTGTCCAGTTGAGGGTGAGATTTGGCAAGGGGGATGGGGTTTGGAGTCCTGCTTTGCCTTCTGCGACTTGATTTGAATTAAATTATTGCATAATTAAATGTAAAGAAGAAAAATCAAGAAGATACAAATAAATAGAGGGAAGGGTTTAGGTTACGGACCCGGTTTAGGGTACGGGTTTGAGTTGGGGGAGGTTGGCACTTGCAGCACCAGGGTTGTGGGTTCGATTCCCACGGGGGACCGGTATGAAAAGTGTTAAAATGTATGACCTCACTACTGTAAGTTGCTCTGGATAAGAATGTCTGCTAAATGACGTAAATGTTAAAAATGTAAGTTAATAAAAAATAGGGGATGGTAACTTGCTCTTCAGGATGCTGGGAGGGTGTGGTGTTTTGTGATTGTTGGTTGAGTGGTTGTGGATGTTGTTTGTGTTTCCATCGCCCAACAGGAGTGGGCAGAGCTCATTAACCACGTCTCATCCAGAGCAGTGGACACAGTGGGTAAGTATGCATGTACTGTAACCTGTAGGGAACACAATACACAGTCTATACTTGCCATGTAGGTTCAGAGCCGCTGGAAAATGTATGGCGAGACAGAATTTGTCCCAGTACTTTTCAATCTGGTGTGCCACACCCCTTTAAAAGCAAAAGAAAGCAGGTGTTTCTGATAGGACAAGTTGACATAGTACGTCCCCCAATTTCAGCCCATTTGCCTCTGTTTTGTCTAGTGAATATAACCCTGTCCCTGGGATTTAATGCGGCAACCCCACGCTCGCTGCGACAGGTGGATTCACTTGTCAGTCACAGTGGTCTCCTGGCTACAGCTTACAGAGCATCATTTTTACGATATAGCCAATTTTGACTGTGGTAACTAGTAACAACCTTCCTCTCCTGCATGCCTGGTTGCCTGCCACACGAGGGCGAACTCTCTGAAATTTCTTGGAAAACAAGGAATGTGTTAATAAAAGCAGTTAATAAAATCAGTTTAGTCTTCCTTTAAAACTATCTAGAATGACAAAATCTATAGCTAACAAAACTACTAACGTTATCTTTAGTTGCCTAGATAACTAGCTAGCTAGGTTGATGCAATAATGCAGCCAGCAGATAACAATAATAATCTAGACTCACTGAATAAATGTGTTTGGCACAGGACAAAGACAGTTAAATGATCTGCTGCTGCTACCCAAGGCCAAGGAATACCGTTCCTGAAAAGGTTAGTCAGCCAGTGTTTTAGTCCAGTAATATTGGACTAGCACACTATTTTATTTCCACTGCTGGGGATCGTTCACAGATGTTTGTCGTAATCAAACCTACAAATTCAAATTCAATAGAGGAGCAATAGAGAACAGAAGAGGAAAGCCCCCCCCCCATCCCACTTGTGCCATGTCATGAAGATAACTGGACCTACAGTATTGAGATGTACTTTTTGTTAAGTAAATCAGGTGTTAAATGAGGTGAAAATGAGATTGGAGTAGGATTTAAAATAATGAATAATTACAGAACACTAATCAGATTATGATTATTTGGCATGTGCACCACGATAGGACCCATGGGGTGTGAGTAGCTCTGTTTTGTACAGACAAACTATATATGTAGAAACCAGACGACAAAGTTTAAATTAAGCCTCTTAAATCGATAAATCAACATATCCCAAGCAACTGGGAGAGTGTGAGCGGTCAGTTATGTACAACAGCGAACCAATCATTTGGTAAAGTGGCGCAGTGACACAAATCCAACAAGCCATGGCTTCCCCCGGAGGAAAAGACAAGGAGCAACTTGAAGAAGCAAACGAGAGTAATGAACAGCTAAAGGATATCCAGGAAAACATAGCTAAAATGCTCTCAATCCTCACCAAAACAAACAAACTGCTACAATCTGTTGTTAAAAAAGTAGATTCGTTAAAACTGAAATTAGGCAAATAAGTACATGTGACAAAACAATCACTCAAGAGTGTGGAAAATCATTGTACCATCTTAACCTCTTTGAAATATATTTTCCATAATAAAAAATATTGTATTTTCAGCTATTTTGAAGCTGGTGTCCCAAAACGAAAGTATAAGACGCAAAAACTAAACTGAAGAATGGGAAGCATTGAAATAGTGCACATAGAACAGCTCTATCACTACGTAGACTTGCTTTCAATCAAAATGACAGATCTATAATCACATTTCTATGTTAATATGGTCAGGTCGCCCAAAAAGTTATATATTGCAGCATTAAATGTTTGCTCACCTTACATGCTCACACGTTTTATATATGTAATGTATACTATGCCTCTTCCATATCCACGGGATGTTCACCAACATGTCATATGACATGTCTGATAAAATGTTTCATCTGGTTCTTCAATGGCAGATGGAACAGACAAGGTTAACTTTAGTAAAGGCCAACAAATTCAAACTTATTACATGGAATGTGCACAGGTTCTTCAACATTTAAAGAGATTGTCAGCAGATGTGGTTTTGCTGCAAGAGCTACACTTAAAAAATGAAGATGAGCTGAGGTGGAGAGGCGTATGCTGCCACCTACTGTAGTAACAGCAGAGGTGTAGGCATCCTGATGAATAAGAATACACCCTTTTCCCATATATCCCAGCACACGGACCAAGAAGGAAATGTTCTAATTTTGAATTGTACCTTACATGGGGGAAAATACACGTTGATTTCATTGTATATCCACCCAGTGGCATACCTGGTGTTTTTAGATAGAAATCAAGCTATATTAGATCAAACCCAGACAGGAACTATTATTTTAGCAGGTGACCCAAATCAAGCATTCAGCAAGTTAGACAGACATAGCAATAAAAAAGGGAAATTCACCTAGCCTCCAAAGAGGCTGAACAATTTACTCTCTGCAAATATTTTACAGGACACCTGGAGAATATTTCTAACTACAAAAAGTAATACAGCTCTAAAAACATTTACATTACTGTGTAGTTTACCAATAAAATGGTCTGATGATGATATTCTGCATTTATTTCCCAAAAGAAACTCACAATACATTTTTATAGAAAGTTAACAAAAATAGATAAGATAGTGCTACCAAGGAAAGGAAAATACCTGTCTATTTATGAAAAAAAATCACCCTGATTAACTTAACTTTAGTCATATCCCAGTTTACCTATTTGCTTATGGCCTTGCCTACACCTAGCGACTTGTCTAAGTTTTGAAGCGAAAAGATATTACAGTTTATTTGGAACGGCAAGCCAGACAAAATTAAATGGTCCTGTTAATATAATGAATATTAGTTCGGAGGGCAGAAATTATAAAATATTACAGCGCCCTCACTGAAAGCTTCAGTCATACAAAAGTTGTACTTAAATCCGAACTGTTTCTCTAGCAGGTAAGTAAGAATGTCTCTCCCCATGTTCAAGAATGGCCTTTTTCCACTTTATTAAGAGTAGGACCTCTCACTTTCATTTATTTGAAAATGAAATAATGATGAAATGAAAAATCACTATACAAGCCATAGAAAGTTGGTTGCAATATCAGTTTAATCCACCAGAAAAGACAACACATATTATGGCTAATGTAGAAAATAAAATATTTTTTGGGAAAACATGTTTAAATTTTTTTGGGGTAAATTATATCATAAATAGGACTGGTGGAGTTGTCACACATGCAGCTAACAAAAATATATGGAAATGTCTGCTTTACTCAAAATTACAACTAACTAATTTGCAGCATTACCGCAAAAGTTGAGGCAAGTGGAAGGGGAAAAAATTCAGCCCTGAAAAAAAGTGTTAAAGAAAATTGTGATGAATAAAAAAGTATACCATTTAAAGACCCAAAAATTGACAATTGTGCCACAGCCATTTCACGTAGACTTGTTTGTTTGTTTTGGATCATTGTCTTTCTGCATGACCCAGCTGTGCATCAGCTTCAGCTCACTGACAGCCTGACAGTCTCCTCTAGAATTCCTGTTTTCGCCAGGCGTAATGGGACCCATGTCGTCCAAAAAGTTGACTCAAGTTTGCCAAAAAGAACCTGGAAGCACTTAGATGATCATCAGGACTCTTGGAAGAATGTTCTATGGACAGATCATTCACAAGTATAACGCCCCCCCCCCCCCCCCCCCCCCCAATCATTTTCCCACACAACTTCATCTAAAATTGTTAAATGAGTTTCCAGTAAACAATAGATATCATATTAATTTTAGCCATGTAAATACTGATAGTGTTTTCTTATCTGCCAAGCCATTACAATTGTAAATGACTAATATATATATTTATATATATATATATATATATATATATTTTACCATAATGAGATAGAAGTTTCAATTTTATTCATCATAATATATGTTCGTAAACTTACCATTAAAAAGTACCATCATGATTGAGTGCAACTTAGTAAACCTCCAATTGTTCTCCACTGTTCCATCCGGTAAAACATCCCCCCACCCCAAGTTCGGATGTCGTACCAGTGACTGGTAGACTACCCCTGGTCATCTGGATCCTAGTGGCTTTGAGAAATTGGGCTCCCATCCTTTAAAAACAACACAAAGAGCAACCCAAAGAACAGAAGCAGATTCACTTTGAAAGGCATTTCCAATGCTCGCACCTCATGTAATGAATACTCAGGGAGAAAAAGGTGTAGATGGTGTTAATTTCACCTTCGCAGAAGGCAGGAATCGTGGTCACAGGCAGGGAATGGTCATACACAGGTAGGCAAACAGGCAGGTGAATCAAAACTAGGACTGAAGGCTATAACTAGCTCTCACAAACGAGCTTGGAAAGGCTTGGTAGAGTCGAAACGAACAATACCTCAATTGACTAAGGAAATAAATACAGAACCTTACACCTCAATTGTATTGTATAGCTATTTAAAAGAAAATATACAGTACCAGTCAAAAGTTTGGACACACCATTCTAGTTTTTTCTTTAATTAGACTATTTTCTACATTGTAGAATAACAGTGAAGATATCAAAACTATGAAATAACACATATGGAATCATGTAGAAACCAAAAAAGTGGTAAACAAATCAAAATATATTTTATAGTTGAGATTCTTCAAGTAGCCACCATTTGCCTTGACGACAGCTTTGCACACTCTTGGCATTCTCTCAACCAGCTTCACCTGGAATGCTTTCCAACAGTCTTGAAGGAGTTGCAACAGATGCTGAGCACTTGATGGCTGCTTTTCCTTCACTCTGCGGTCCAACTCATCCCAAACCATCCCAAAATAGTCAAAATAAAGAAAAACCCTTGAATGAGTAGGTTTGTCCAAACGTTTGACTGGTACTGTATATTGTAATCTAAATAACCCAATTCATGTTGTTAAGTTCAAGAGAATACAATATATAAATATTGCTGACATTAGTTTCAAGTTTTGAGGTCACATGCACAAGTACAGTGAAATACCTTTCTTTAAAACTCAAAACCCAACAATGCGATAATTAATAACAATGTATTACTATAAAAAAACATGAGAAATAAGAATAAGAAATATGAAATACACAATAGAATAAGTATACTAAACACAGGAAATATTTAAAAAGTATGTTCCAATACCATATTTACATGTGCAGGGATACTGGAGTGATGGAGGTAGATATGTATTGGGGTAAGGTGACTAGGCAACAGAATATAAGATATACAGAGTAGCAGCAGCTTGCATGTGAGTGGGTGTGCAGGTGTGTAGAGTCAGTATAAATGTATGTGCATATTATGTGTGGGTGAGCAAATGATGGAGTGACAGTGTGTGAGTGTGCATAGAGACAGTGTAAGTACTGAAATAAAATCATATTTTTGCAGATAGAACTTTATAGTCCCAAGCTCTAGACATCAGTCATGGGCTTCATCAATAAGTGCATAGACAATGTCACCTCCACAGTGACTTTACGAATGTATCCAAACCATAAACCATGGATTACAGGAAATATCCATGCTGGGCTAAAGGTTAGAGCTAATGCTTACAAATAACAGACACAGATATGGACGCATTCAAGAAATCTCGCTACGACCTCTGACAAGACATAAAAAATGCAAAAGGACAATGTAGGAAGGTGGAATCCTACTACACTGGCTCCGACGCTTGTCGGATGTTGCAAGGTTAGCAGATGATAACGGATTACAAAGGGAAACCCAGCCGTGAGATGCCCAGTAACGCAGAACTACCAAACGAGCTAAATGCCTTTTATGCCCGCTTCGAAGAAAACAACACTGAGTCCTGCATGAAAGTTCTCAGAGCAAGTTTTTTCACTGACATTTTCAATCTCTCCTTGACTCAGTCGTTATTCCCAACATGTTTCAAGCTGACTACCATTGTCCCTGTTCCCAAGATCTCCAGGGTAACCTGCCATCAATCCAAGACACCCTGGACCCACTCCAATTCGCATACAGATCCTCAATTGCACTTCAGACTGCCCTTTCCCACCTGGACAAGAGTGTAAATACTGAATTCTGTTCATAGACTACAGCTCAGCATTCAACACCATAGTCCTCTCCATGCTCATCACCAAGCTCATGACACTGGGACTTAACACTTCCCTCTGCAACTGGATCCTGGACTTCCTGATGGGCCGGCCCCAGGTGGTGAGGGTAGGCAACAACATCTCTCACCCTCAACACGGGAGCCCCTCAGGGGTGCGTGCTTAATCCCCTCTTGTACTCCCTGTTCACCCATGACTGCGTGGCCATGTACAACTCTAACACCAAGTTTGCTGACGACATGACCGTGGTAGGCCTGATCACTGACGATGATGAGACAGCCTACAGGGAGAAGGTCAGAGACTTGGCAATGTGGCGCCAGGACGACAGGGTTGTAGTGGTGCGGGTCGAGAACTTCAAGTTCCTTGGCATCCACATCACTAAGGACTCAACACACACCTTCACAGTCATGAAGAGGGCATGACAACGCCTCTTCCCAATCATGAGGCAGAAAATATATGGCATAGGCGTTTGGATCCTCAAAAGGTTCTACAGCTGAACCATCGAGAGCATCTTGACGAGCTGCATCACCGCTTGGTAGGGCAAATGCACCACCCTCTACAGCAAAGCACTACAGAAGGGGATGCGGATGGCCCAGTACATCACGGGGGCCAAGCTCCCTGTCATCCAGGACCTTTATATCAGGCGGTGTCAGAAGAAGGCCTGAAAATTGCCAAAGACTTCATCCACACAAGCCATAGACTGTTCACTCTTCTACCGTTTGGAAAACGTACCGGAGCATCGGATCTCAGACCAATGGCTCTGAGACATCTTCTACCCCCAAGTCATAAGACTGCTAAATAGCCATAAGACTGCTAAATGGTTAGTTAAATGAATACACAGTGTCAGAATCTCCCTAGGAGAGGTGGGTGTGGAGTCAGGCGCAGGAGAGCAAGAATTCCAAGAAGGGCGTTTTATTTACTGGTCCACCAACACAACAGGTACAGGACCACAAAAGCAGCCACAAGAAAACAGGAACCCAGTCCTGTAAAAAACGGAGGAAACACACTCCTCTACTAAACTAACGTGCGGGAAAAATAGTCCCGTGAACAGTAAAAAAACGCAACCCAAACCAACGACAGTAACACAAGCGATCCCGCACAAAACCTAGCGGGTAGGGCGAGATTAAATACCCAACTGATTAGCTTAAACTAGACACAGGTGAACACAAGACAGACAAAACCAAACGGAAAAGAAAAGGGATCGGTGGCAGCTAGTAGGCCGGCGACGACGATTGCCGAGCGCCGCCCGAACAGGGAGAGGAGCCACCTTCGGTGGAAGTCGTGACACACAGACTATCTACATTGACTCTATCTTGCACTGACTCTACAGTCAGTGTATGCACACTCACAAGACTATACAGTCTACACGCTATATACACACTCACTCACACTACACTGACATCTCACACAAAACCCACACACATTGACATACAATAGATACACATACACACGTAACATACACTTTCACACTCATCATATGCTGCTGCTCTGTTCTTTATACTTACTCTTATTATAATCTGTCCTGATGCTTAGTCACTTTACCCTTCCTTTATGTACATATCTACCTCAAATACCTCGTACCCCTGCACATTGATCTGGTACTGGTACTCCCTATATAAAGCTTCATTCTTGTGTGTTTTATTCCTCTTGTGTTAATATTTTTATTTGCATCGTTGGGAAGGGCTCATAAGCAAGCATTTCACGGTATTCGGTGCATGTGACAAATAACATTGATTTGATTTGTTGAAGAGTGTAGCCTGGGTACTGGATAGACAGGAGAGGAGTCTATCTGTAGTTACAGCCTGATGGTAATTAGAAAGGATAGCGCTAATTAGACATGTGGCAATTAAATTAAGCCCTGATTGCCTGGGCTAAATGGACCAGTCATGAGGTAATTATTATTGATGATTGGCTCACTTAGGTATAGGATGATGATGATGATGATGTACTCCACACATTTATCTGCTCTGAAGCATCATCTGTAGGGTGAAAAATGGCCTCCATATGTTGCTGTTTGTTTTGCTTGTTTATGATTACGGTATTTGCTATAGATTGATTCCAGTATTTCTCTCAGCTCAACATTAGGTGGGTCTCACAGTAAATCCCCAGTGGATCTTCAGAGTCATGGATTTCAGTGACCTCACACGCTGAGGTCGTAACCTGGAACAAAGTTCACTCTGGGAATCAATTCCTGGGTGCCCCCATTTAGGAAAACCCCTCCTCTTTGCAGAGGACTCAAAGACAAGGTTCAAGCTAACTAGAGAGGCAGGGAGGGATGGAGAGAGGTGGAGAGACAAATAAGGAAAGGGAATTCATGGAGCGAGTGGAGGGGGAAAAGAGACACGGACAGCTGGTAAGAGTTCTAAGAATAGATTGAGAGATGGTGAAAACAGAAAAGGGAGACCGACAAAAAAAATATAGAAATATAGAAAGAGTAGAGGAAGACAGGAATCTATAGCATTAGACAGGGGGCAGTGGGTGACCGAGATCCCCAGTAGTTCACTGTCTTCAGTGGGATCAAAGCAGTTGGAGGATACAGTCAATCTATTATATCTACTGCACCACAAAGAGAGAAAGGGAGAGAGGGGGGATGATGAAGGGAGAGGGGAGATGGGAGAGATGAGAGGAAGAAAATGTTAGGAGTATCAATAAGGTCAGAGGTTATGAAAACTGCCAACATGTGGTCTGTCTGAGATGATGAAAAGGTCATGGTTTGTCTGAGGTTAGAGACACTGAGGCCTTCTTCACATATAGAACGCACATCAGAACCCCCTGGTTGATCATCATCTAGATGTTATAGACTAGAACAAGAGAACCTGAGTAGGCCATTTAAAATGCAACTTTACAGAGCTTAATTAAAGGGAAACTGTCTCTCCATACCTTCAGGTTATGCTCAATCCCTACACCCCAACCCAAGCACTCCGTTCTGCCACCTCTGGTCTCTTGGCCCTCCCACCCCTACAGGGGATCAGCTCCCCCTCAGCTCAGTCAAAGCTCTTCTCTGTCCTGGCCTACCCCAATGGTGAAAAAAGCTTCCCCCTAACGTCCGGACAGCTGAGTCCCTGCCCATCTTCTGAAAATGTCTGAAACACTACCTCTTCAAAGAGTATGTGAAATAAATCCCACGAAACAAATAAAACATACCTGTCCTTGTCTTTTCCTACTGCCACTGACTTTGCTGATAACTACATTATTGGGGGGAAATGTACTTGCTACGACTGTGATATGTGGTTGTCTCAGCTAGCTATCTTAAAATGAATGCACTAATTGTAAGTCGCTCTGGATAAGAGGATCTGCTAAATGACTCAAATGTAAATGTTGTCATTTGTACAACATATCACTGTTTTTCTGTTATAAACACAATTTCATACCACTTCATTCTATATGTCTGCCTCCCAAGAAGTGACTGTATCTCTTTTGATGGCATTAGAATAGGCTACCATTTTAAACAATTGCCAGATTCCAAAGAATGAAAAGCAGAATTTCTCTATGAATCAGAATAAGAGACGTCTTCGGTGTTAGATTCCCCCTCTGATCCCCTCCTGTCTCAATGTGTTGGTCCTCTCATCACTCACACCTGGACCACAGCACCACCAGGTTTACCCAGGCAGATCACTCAAGATTGACATCGAAATTGGACGTCTGTCCAGAGGATGACGGGAAATGCCTTCAAAACCAGCCACTAGGGGTGGCAGGTAGCCTAGTGGTTAGAGCGTTGGGCATGTAATCAAAAGGTTGCTGGATTGAATCCTTGAGCTGACGAGATAAAAATTGTCCTTTTGCCCCTGAACAAGGCAGTTAACCCACTGTTCCCAGATAGGCCGTCATTGTTCTTAATGCTCGCTTCGAGACAAGCAACACTGAAGCATGCATGAGAGCCCCAGCTGTTTCAGATGACTGTGTGATCACTCTCCGTAGCCGATGTGAGCAAGACCTTTAAACAGGTCAACATTCACAAAGCCACGAGGCCATACGGATTACCAAGACGTGTACTCAAAGCATATGCGGACCAACTGCAAGTGTCTTCACTGAAATGTTCAACCTCTCCCTGACCGAGTTTGTAAACCTACATGTTTCAAGCAGACCACCATAGTCCCTGTGCCCAAGGAAGCTAAGGTAATCTGCCTAAATGATTACCGCCCCATAGCACTCACGTCTGTAGCAATGAAGTACTTTGAAGAGCTGGTCATGGCTCACATTAACACCATCATCCCGGAAACCCTAGACCCACTCCAATTCGCATTCCGCCCCAACAGATCCACAGATGACCCAATCTCAATCGCACACCACACTGCCCTTTCCCACCTGGACAAAAGGAACACCTATGTGAGAATGCTGTTCATTGACTACAGTTTAGCGTTCAACACCATATTCCCCAATAAGCTTATCACTAAGCTAAGGACCCTGGGACTAAACACCTCCCTCTGCAACTGGATTCTGGACTTCCTGACGGGCCGCCTCCCAGGTGTTAAGGGTAGGCAACAACACATCTGACACGCTGATCCTCAACACTGGGGCCCTCAGGGGTGCGTGCTTAGTCCCCTCCTCTACTCCCTGTTCACCCACGACTGAGTGGCCAAACATGACTGCAACACCATCATTAATTCTGCTGATGACAACAGTGGTAGGCGTGATCACTGACACCGAGGAGACAGCCTATAGGGAGGAGGTCAGAGACCTGGCGGTGTAGTGCCAGGACAACAACCTCTCCTTCAATGTGAGCAAGACAAAGGAGCTGATCGTGGCCTATAGGAAAAGGTGGGCAGAACAGGCCCCCATTAACATCAACGGGGCTGTAGTGGAGCGGGTCAAGAGTTTGAAGTTCCATGGTGTCCACGTCACCAACAAACTATCACGGTCCAAACACACCAAGAAAGTTGTGAAGAGGGCACGACAACACCTTTCCCCACTCAGGAGTCTGAAAAGATTTGGCATGGGTCCCCAGATCCTCAAAAAGTTCTACAGTTGCACCATCGAGAGCATCCTGACCGGTTGAAATTCCACCTGGTATGGCAACTGCTCGGCATCTGACCATAAGGCACTACAGAGGGTAGTGCGTACGGCCAAGTACATCACTGGGGCCAAGCTTCCTACCATCCAGGACCTATATAGTAGGCGGTGTCAGAGGAAGTTCCAAAACATTGTCAAAGACTCCAGTCACCCAAGTCATAGACTGTTCTCTCTAATACCGCACGGCAAGCGGTACCGGAGTGCCAAGTCTAGGACCAAAAGGTTCCTTATTAACAGCTTCTACCCCCAAGCCAAAAGACTGCTGAACAATTAATCAAATGGCCACCCAGACTATTTACATTGACACCCCTCCCTCCATTCGTTTTTTCACTGCTGCAATGCGCTGTATATTATCTATGCATAGTTCCTTTACCCATACCTACATGTACAACTTACCTCGACTAACCTGTACCCCACACATTGTCTCAGTACTTGTATATAGCCTCGTGATTGTTATTTTATGATGTTACTTTATATTCTTTTTTACTTTTGTTTATTTAGTAAATATTTTCGTAACTCCTTCTTGAACTGCATTGTTGGTTAAGGGCTTTTGAGTAAACATATTACGGTAAGGTCTGTGTTCAGCGCATATGACAAATACAATTCGATTTGATTACCAAACCATAGGTATATTTCACTATATTCATTATTTAACCACAGATCTTCTTTGCCACACTGTACACTGTGTATGCGTAGGAACAGTTGAAGTCGAAAGTTTACATACACCTTAGCCAAATACATTTCAACTGAGTTTTTCACAATTCTTGACATTTTATCCTAGTAAAAATTCCCTGTCTTAGGTCAGTTAGGTTCACCACTTTATTTTAAGAATGTGAAATGTCAGAATAATAGCAGAGATTTAGCAGAGATTTTTAAAATGTATTTCAGATTTGATTTCTTTCTACACATTCCCAGTGGGTCAGAGGTTTACATACATTTAATTAGTATTTGGTAGCATTGCCTTTAAATTGTTTATCTGGGTCAAACGTTTCGGGTAGCCTTCCACAAGCTTCCACAAAAAGTTGGGTGAATTTTGGCCCATTCCTCCTGACAGAGCTGGTGTAGCTGAGTCAGGTTTGTAGGCCTCCTTGCTCACACACGCTTTTTCAGTTCTGCCCACACATTTTCTATAGGGTTGAGGTCAGGGATTTATGATGGCCACTCCGATTCCTTGACTTTGTTGTCCTTAAGCCATTTTGCCACAACTTTGGAGTATGCTTGGGGTCATTGTCCATTTGGAAGACCCAATTGCGACCAAGCTTTAACTTCCTGACTGATGTCTTGAGATGTTGCTTCAATATATCCACATAATTTCCCCTCCTCATGATGCCATCTATTTTGTGACGTGCTCCAGTCCCTCCTGCAGCAAAGCACCCCCACAACATGATGCTGACACCCCTGTGCTTCACGGTTGGGATGGTGTTCTTCGGCTTGCAAGCCTCCCCCTGTTTGCTCTAAACATAACGATGGTCATTATGGCCAAACAGTTCTATTTGTGTTTCATCAGACCGGAGGACATTTCTCCAAAAAGTATGATCTTTGTCTCCATGTGCAGTTGCAAACCGTAATCTAGGTGTTGTATGGTGGTTTTGGAGCAGTGGCTTCTTCCTTAAGAGCGGCCTTTCAGGTTATGTCGATATAGGACTCGTTTTAATGTGAATATAGATACTTTGTACCTGTTTCATCCAGCATCTTCACAAGGTCCTTTGTTGTTGTTCTGGGATTGATTTGCACTTTTCGCACCAAAGTACGCTCATCTCTAGGAGACATAACGCCTCTCCTTCCTGAGCGGTATGACGGCTGCGTGGTCCCATGGTGTTTATACTAGCGTACTATTGTTTGTACAGATGAACGTGGTACCTTCCAGCATTTGGAAATTGTTCCCAAGGAAGAACCAGACTTGTGGAGGTCTACAATTTTTTTTCTGAGGTCTTGGCTGATTTCTTTTGATTTTCCCATGACGTCAAGAAAAGAGGCACTGAGTTTGAAGGTAGACCTTGAAATACATCCACAGGTACACCTCCAATTGACTCAAATTATGTCAATTACACTATCAGAAGCTTCTAAAGCCATGACATAATTTTCTGTAATTTTCCAAGCTGTTTAAAGGCACTGTCAACTTAGTGTATGTAAACTTATGACCCACTGGAATTATGATACAGTGAATTATAAGTTAAATAATCTGTCTGTAAACAATTGTTGGAAAAATTACTTGTGTCATGCACAAAGTAGATGTCTTGCCAAAACTATTGTTTGTTAACAAGATATTTGTGGAGTGGTTGAAAAGCTAGTTCTAATGACTCCAACCTGTATGTAAGTGTATGTACACTTCCAACTTCAACTGTACATGTGTGTAGGTGTGTGCATGCATGCGTGTGTGTTACCTGTGTTTTTGATCACCTTTAAGTATGACTTGTATACTGTACAGATTTAGGATCTTAATTTGATCACTCATTTGTTGCTGAGAATTTTCCTGCGGTGCAGGAACTTTGTGATTTCTATAGATTCACTGAAACATACGTTTATATTTTTGTTCAGTGTAGATAATTACTTGGTGGCCAATAGCAACACCCCAAAATAAAAGGCTTTAGATGTGCCAGGTGCACCTGCAACCACAACAATTCAATAACATTGACATAAGATCTTCCCTAAGCATTACAGGGGTAAGGCTCTGAATATATACAGCAACATCTCCCGTGTAAGCATTCCTATCCTATAGATGTTATGTCCTTGTATTGCTACTGCTGTATCATCAAATTAATTATCTAAGTGAGTCTCAGAAATGTATAATACACTGCTCAAGGGTGTATTATACAAGGGAACACTTAAACAACACAATGTAACTCCAAGTCAATCACACTTCTGTGAAATAAAACTGTCCACTTAGGAAGCAACACTGATTGACAATAAATTTCACATGCTGTTGTGCAAATGGAATAGACAACAGGTGGAAATTATAGGCAATTAGCAAGACACCCCCAATAAAGGAGTGGTTCTGCAGGTGGTGACCACAGACCACTTCTCAGTTCCTATGCTTCCTGGCTGATGTTTTGGTCACTTTTGAATGCTGGTGGTGCTTTCACTCTAGTGGTAGCATGAGACGGAGTCTACAACCCACACAAGTGGCTCAGGTAGTGCAGCTCATCCAGGATGGCACATCAATGCGAGCTGTGGCAAGAAGGTTTGCTGTGTCTGTCAGCGTAGTGTCCAGAGCATGGAGGCGCTACCAGGAGACAGGCCAGGACATCAGGAGACGTGGAGGAGGCCGTAGGAGGGCAACAACCCAGAAGCAGGACCGCTACCTCCGTCTTTGTGCAAGGAGGATCAGGAGGAGCACTGCCAGAGCCCTGCAAAATGACCTCCAGCAGGCCACAAATGTGCATGTGTCTGCTCAAACGGTCAGAAACAGACTCCATGAGGGTGGTATGAGGGCCCGACGTCCACAGGTGGGGGTTGTGCTTACAGCCCAACACCGTGCAGGACGTTTGGCATTTGCCAGAGAACACCAAGATTGGCAAATTCGCCACTGGCACCCTGTGCTCTTCACAGATGAAAGCAGGTTCACACTGAGCACGTGACAGACGTGACAGAGTCTGGAGACGCCGTGGAGAACGTTCTGCTGCCTGCAACATCCTCCAGCATGACCGGTTTGGCATTGGGTCAGTCATGGTGTGGGGTGGCATTTCTTTGGGGGGCCGCACAGCCCTCCATGTGCTCGCCAGAGGTAGCCTGCCTGCCATTAGGTACAGAGATGAGATCCTCAGACCCCTTGTGAGACCATATGCTGGTGCGGTTGGCCCTGGGTTCCTCCTAATGCAAGACAATGCTAGACCTCATGTGGCTGGAGTGTGTCAGCAGTTCCTGCAAGAGGAAGGCATTGATGCTATGGACTGGCCCGCCCGTTCCCCAGACCTGAATCCAATTGAGCACATCTGGGACATCATGTCTCGCTGCATCCACCAAAGCCACGTTGCACCACAGACTGTCCAGGAGTTGGCGGATGCTTTAGTCAAGGTCTGGGAGGAGATCCCTCAGGAGACCATCCGCCACCTCATCAGGAGCATGCCCAGGCGTTGTAGGGAGGTCATACAGGCACGTGGAGGCCACACACACTACTGAGCCTCATTTTGACTTGTTTTAAGGACATTACATCAAAGTTGGATCAGCCTGTAGTGTGGTTTTCCACTTTAATTTTGAGTGTGACTCCAAATCCAGACCTCCATGGGTTGATAAATTTGATTTCCATTGATAATTTTTGTGTGATTTTGTTGTCAGCACATTCAACTATGTAAAGAAAAAAGTATTTAATAAGAATATTTCATTCATTCAGATCTAGGATGTGTTATTTTAGTGTTCCCTTTATTTTTTTGAGCAGTGTATTAACAGTATTCCACTTTTCATGTAGCCTAATTTAGACCAGCTAATACCCTAAGGGAATGAACGTTATTTATATTGAGTTATACCTGGAGGTAATCGGACCTCCTTGAAATGATAATGGAGGGCCCTCCCCCTTACGAAAATATAACCTCCCAGAGTGTTTGAAAAACAAAACATGTAATCCTCCCCCTCCAAAAGGATGATTGAAAAAGTACAAATACACCATGACAGCGCAACACACAAGGGGTGGAACAGGACAAACAGAATAATATTAGTCAAAATAGCAGGGAATATTAAACCCCTTTTGTAGTAGGCTATCAATGTTGCAGTCTTGATATCAAATCAACCCGTGGTTGAGAACCACTGCTGTATTCATACCATAGTCATGTTATCCGCTAGAGAGCGGCATTTACCAATTTAAGTGTCAAGGGCCGTGCACACCAAGGACAACAACTATAAAGATAAATTAAACATAACTATTAAACATTGGTGAGCATCCACACTAGAGGAAAGTTTATCGTTCTACAGTAGCCTACACCTGTCAATCAACTGATCAAAGCATCCTACTGCACGCTGTAGGCCTATTAATAATGTTTTATTTTTTTTATTTCACCTTTATTTAACCAGGTAGGCCAGTTGAGAAAAAGTTCTCATTTACAACTGCGACATGGACAAGTTAAAGCAAAGCAGTGCGACAAAAACAACACAGAGTTACACATGGGAGAAGAAACGTACAGTCAATAACACAATAGAAAAATATATATACGGTGTGTGCAAATGTAGTAAGATTAGGGAGGTAAGGCAATAAATAGGCCCTAGTGGTGAAATAATTACAATATAGCATTAACACTGGAGTGATAGATGTGCAGAAGATGATGTGCAAGTAGAGATACTGGGGTGCAAAAGAGCAGAAAAAGAACAATATGGGGATGAGGTAATTGGGTGGGCTATTTACAGATGGGCTGTGTATAGGTGCAGTGATCAGTAATCTGCTCTGACAGCTGATGCTTATAGTTAGTGAGGGAGATAAGTCTCCAGGAATAAGTGACTTTTGCAATTCGTTCCAGTCATTGGCAGCAGAGAACTGGAAGGAAAGGCGGCCAAAGGAGGTGTTGGCTTTGGGGAAGACCAGTGAAATATACCTGCTGGAGCGTGTGCTACAGGTGGGTGTTGCTATGGTGACCAGTGAGCTGAGATAAGGTGAGGCTTTACCTGGCAAAGACTTATAGATGACCTGGAGCCAGTGGTTTGGCGACGGATATGTAGTGAGGGCCAGCCAATGAGAGCTTACAGGTCGCAATGGTGAGTAGTATATGGGGCTTTAGTGACAAAGCGGATGGCACTGTGATAGACTACATCCAATTTACTGAGTAGATTGGAGTGGAGTGGTGGTAGCACAGACCATTCAATGCTACAGGGTGTGTTCATTGTCATAGTGACAACTGAAAATAATACTTCAATTGAGAAGTTCAACAACAAACACTGTTTAGCCTGCACATCTTTTACATCCTGCCATTGCTTGCCTCGTTGCTCAAGTGGTTTGCAAGTGATTTCCATTTTTAATGGATGTCAATTCGTTTGGATCTTCTTTTTCACTGTGCTCATCATTGTCTGTCCTGTGCAAACATTTAATAGGCTACATCAGTGCAACAATGTTATCATCAGTGGCCAGTGATGCACTCTCGCTGCAACGTTCCCCAACAGTTAATTGGGCCAAGGCCTATTTTACATTCAGCAATTAGCAAGAGCAAGCCTGCTTCTCTTCACAAAAAGCCTATTTGTATAAAAAAGGCTAAAAAAACAAACACATTTCCTATAGCTTTTCCTGGGATTTCACAAGAATAGGAATAGGGAAGAAGCTTGCGTCCGGATATACCCTATTGCTTATGGGAATAGCTGGAAGAGAGAGGCTAGAGTTGTGTAGCCGAAGAAGCTAAATATTAGCTAGATATTAGGCCACTCATTAACCAAATATTAGGGCTGTAAATATTTACCTGTCAAAGTACAAAATAAATACATTAACTGATTATAAAATGGCAGATCTGTGAGTTCCTCCAGGCTGCGCTCTGCAGCAGTCGGGCACGCAAAGCTCCACTATTTATTAGGCCTACGTTTTTAGACAATAACAATATTCTACCTAGGCTACAACAATACATAGTGCAACGAGGAATGTATTATTGTACACAATTATTGGCTAGGGCAGTAAATTGCAGGGATGTAGGCTAATTTGAATTTTTGTAGGCCTATTTTATTTTTTTGTATTTTATTAGGATTCCAATTTGGTGTGGCGATTACAGCAGCTACTCTTCCTGGTGTCCACACAAAACATGAAACATGACATAATAGAGAACATTAATAGACCAGAACAGCTTAAGGACAAATCTACATTTAAAACGGCACACCTGGCTGGTGGGGTAAGTGTGTGTGTCAGTGCAGTGTTTTCAACACATTAATGCTTCTTCTAAAAACAAAAAGTGATGCAGCCAGTCTCTCCTTTACTTTTAGCCAAGACAGACTGGTGTGCAAGACAGACTGGTGTGCAAGACAGACTGGTGTGCAAGACAGACTGGTGTGCAAGACAGACTGGTGTGCAAGACAGACTGGCATGCCCTCTGATTACAGGGAAGAGTAAGACCACTCAAACGTCCTGTTTTGAATGCTTCTTGCTGAAGAAACTGCATAAAATCAAATCAAATGTTATTTGTCACATACAGCGAAGATAACTGGTGTAGATGGTACAGTGAAATGCTTGCTTATGAGCCCTTCCAACGATGCAGAATTTAAAAATAAGATACAAAAATATAATAGTAACACAAGAGGAATAAAATATAATACACAAGAACGTAGCATAAATAGCAAAGGTGTTCCTAATATTGAGTTTCACCGTCAGGGCTTGAACTCTACAAGGTGTCGAAAGTGTTCCACAGGGATGCCGGTCCATGTTGACTCCAATGCTTCCCACAGTTGTGTCAAGTTGGCTAGATGTCCTTTGGGTCAAATCAAAACAAATGTTATTGGTCACATACTGTACACATATTTAGCAGATGTTATTACGGGTGTAGCGAAATGCTTGTCTTCCTAGCTCCAACAGTGCAGTAATATCTAACAATTCACAACAACAAGCAACATCTAAATGTACAAGAATGGAATTAAGAAATATATAAATATTAAGACGAGCAATGTCGGAGAATGAATAAATAAATAAATATATATACACATACAGTACCAGTCAAAAGTTTGAACACATGTACTAATTCAACGTTTTTTCTTTATTATTACTATTTTCTACATTGTAGAATAATAGTGGCGACATCAAAACTATGACATAACACATATGGAATCATGTAGTAACCAAAAAAGTGTTAAAAGTGGCTGCTTTTCCTTCGCTCTGTCCAACTTAACCCACACCATCTCAATTGGGTTGAGTTCGGGTCATCTGATGCAGCACTCCATCACTCTCCTTTTTTGTCAATTTGCCTTTACACAGCCTGGAGGTGTGTTGGGTCATTGTCCTGTTGAAAACAAATGGTAATCCCACTAAGCGCAAACCAGATGGGATGGCGTATTGCTGCAGAATGCTGTGGTAGCCATGCCGGTTATGTGTGCCTTCAATTCTAAATAAATCACAGACAGCGTCACCAGCAAAGCACCCCCACACCACCTCCTCCATTTTTCACGGTGGGAACCACACATGCAGAGATTATCCGTTCACCTACCCTGATCTCTCACAAAGACACGGCGGTTGGAACCAAAAATCTTAAATTTGGACTCATCGGACCAAAGGACAGATTTCCACCGGTCTAATGTCCATTGCTCGTGTTTCTTGGCCCAAGCAAGTCCCTTCTTATTGGTGTCATTTAGTAGTGGTTTCTTTGCAGAAATTCGACCATGAAGGCCTGATTCACAACGTCTCCTCTGAACCGTTGATGTTGAGATGTGTCTATTACCTGAACTCTAGGAAGCATGTATTTGGATTGCAATTTCTGAGGCTGGTAACTTTAATTAACTTATCCTCTGCAGCAGAGGTAACTCTGGGTCTTCCTTACCTTTTGATTACTAACAATAACGAGACGGCCTACAGGGAGGAGGTGAGGGCCCTCGGAGTGTGGTGTCAGGAAAATAACCTCACACTCAACGTCAACAAAACAAAGGAAATGATCGTGGACTTCAGAAAACAGCAGAGGGAGCACCCCCCTATCCACATCGACGGGAAGGTAGTGGAGAAGGTGGAACGTTTTAAGTTCCTCGGCGTACACATCACGTACAAACTGAAATGATCCACCCACACAGACAGTGTGGTGTAGAAGGCGCAACAGACAAGCCAACAGAAATTTGGCTTGTCACCAAAAACACTCAAACTTTACAGATGCACAATCGAAAGCATCCTGTCGGGCAGTATCGCCACCTGGTACGGCAACTGCTCCGCCCACAACCGTAAGGCTCTCCAGAGGGTAGTGAGGTCTGCACAACGGTGGCAAACTACCTGCCCTCCAGGACACCTACACCACCCGATGTCACAGGAAGGCCAAAAAGATCATCAAGGACAACAACCACACGAGCCACTGCCTGTTCACCCCGTTATCATCCAGAAGGTGAGGTCAGTACAGGTGCATACAGACTCAATCTCTAGCCACTTTAACCTGTTTGGGCTGCAGGGGCAGTATTGAGTAGCCGGATAAAAGGTGCCCATTTCAAACGGCCTCGTACTCAATTCTTGCTCGTACAATATGCATATTATTATTACTATTGGATAGAAAACACTCTCTAGTTTCTAAAACCGTTTGAATTATATCTGTGAGTAAAACAGAACTCATTTTGCAGCAAAGTTCCTGACAGGAAGTGGAAAATCTGAAATCGATGCTCTGTTCTAGGTCCTGCCTATAAATGTCCTTGATATTTATTAGAATACATGCACTTCATACGTCTTCCACTAGATGTCGACAGGCAGTGAGAGAAGAAATGGAGTGTATAACTTGATCTGGGGTCGAATAAAAGCTCTCGGCATGACGTGTCACCAGTTTCCTGTTTTCTGGAGAGCGCGTGAAGGGACCTGGTTTTGCCTTCTGTACAGCTGTCGTTATAGACGACTAATATCTCCGGTTTTGATTTTATTTGATACATGTGACAATATCATGGTAAAGTATGTTTTTTCAATATAGTTTTATTAGATTATTGAAATTTTTTCGGGACGTTAGGCGTGTTGCTTTGTCTGCGTATGTTCAGGAAGGAGAGCTTCGCGCCACTTTGCTAGCTTTCCGTGCTAATTGACTGGAGAAGAGGACATTCTAAATCCAAACAACGATTGTTCTGGACAAAGGACCCCTTGTACAACAGATCAGATCAGCAAAAGTAGGACCCATTTTATGATGTTATTTCATATATCTGTCGTACATGTGAACTAATAGTTTGCGGCCAGGTTTTGGGCACGCTCTCGCCATAAAGTAAACTGCATATCGTAATGAAGTTATTTTTAGAATTCTAACACGGCGATTGCATTAATAATTAATAATTGGATGTAATAAATGTATCACTAGTCACTTAAACAATGCCACTTTATATAATGTTTACATACCCTACATTACTCATCATATATGTATATACTGTACTCTATACCATCTACTGCATCTTGCCTATGCTGTTCAGCCATCGCTCATCCATATATGTATATGTACATATTCTAAATTATTCCTTTACACTTGTGTGTATAAGGTAGTTGTTGTGAAATTGTTAGATTACTTGTTAGATATTACTGCACGGTCGGAACTAGAAGCACAAGCATTTCGCTACACTCGCAATAATATCTGCTAACCATGTGTATGTGACCAATAAAATTTGATTTGATTTGATTTCCTGTGGTGGTCCTCATGAGAGCCGGTTACATCATAGCTCTTGATGGTTTTTGCAACTTGAAGAAACTTTCAAAGTTCTTGACATTTTCCTGATTGACTGACCTTCATGTCTTAAAGTAATGATGGACTGTCGTTTTTCTTTGCTTTTTTGAGCTGTTCTTGCCATAATAGGGACTTTGTCTTCTACCAAATAGGGCCTTCTTCTGTATACCACCCTACCTTGTCACAACACAACTAATTGGCTGAAATGCATTAAATTCAAAAAATTTACAAGAAACACCTGTTAATTGAAATGCATACCAGGTGACTTCTTCATGAAGCTGGTTGAGAGAATGCAAAGAGTGTGCAAAGCTGTTATCAAGGCAAAAGTTGGCTACTTTGAAGAATCAAACACTTTTTTGGTTACTACATGATTCCATGAGTGTTATTTCATATTTCTGATATCTTCACTATTATTCTACAAGGTAGAAAATAGTTTAAAAAAAAATAAACCATGGAATGAGTAGGTGTGTCCAAACCTTTGACTGGTACTGTATGTGGGAACTGTCGTGGTAATTTCCTGTATTACTACTTGATGACAGAGCAAACCACACACAAGTCAGAGTTATATTATAAAGTCCATTTTTAATTATATGGGCTTCACCATAGCCCTTTTGACTCTCAGATCAATTCAGTGTCTATAAATGAATTCTCTGAGAGTCCCTACAAAACAATTGTTAGTATCATTTATAGCCAAGACACACCCCTCACATGACGAAACAGATCTTAGGAACATTACAAAGGGCCTTTTACTTGAAAGAGGAGTATCCCATAATTTATAGCATTAGCTATAAATTATCGTTCAGTTTGGTCTCTCTAGGATAGGGGGCAGCATTTTCACGTTTGGATGGAAAGCATACCCAAATTCAACTGCCAGCTACTCATCCCCAGAAGATAAGATATGCATATTGTTAGTAGATTTGGATAGAAAAACTCTGAAGTTTCTAAAACTGTTTGAATCATGTCTGTGAGTATAACAGAACATATTTAGCAGGCGAAACCCCGAGGACAAACCATTCAGATTGTTTTTTTTATGTCACTCTTTTTTCAATGAGCTTTCATTGGGAAACCAGATTTCTAAGGGACCTGCTTGCAGTTCCTACCGCTTCCATTGGATGTCAACAGTCTTGAGAAATTGGTTGAGGTTATTCTTTTGTGTAATGAAGAAGTATGGCCATCTTGAACGAGAGTCACATGAAGTGTCCTGTTAGATAGAAGCGCGTGACCAGAAAGCTAGCTATAGTTGGTTTAAATCCTGTATTGAACCCAGATCATCCCGTCTTCATATATAAATAATTTTATCGATTATTAATGTAAAAAAAGACCTAAAGTTGTATTACAAAAGTAGTTTGACATTTTTTGTCAAAGTTTACAGGTAACCTTTGAGATATTTTGTAGTCACGTTTGAGCAAGTTGAAACCGGTGTTTTTCTGGATTAAACGCGCCAAATAAATGGACATTTTGGATATATATCGACGGAATTAATCAAACAAAAGGACCATTTGTGATGTTTATGGGACATATTGGAGTGCCAACAACAGAAGCTCGTCAAAGATAAGGCTTGAATTATATTTTGATTTCTGCGTTTTGTGTTGCGCCTGCAGGGTTGAAATATGCTTCTCTGTCTTTGTTTACTATTGTGCTATCCTCAGATGATAGCATTGTTTGCTTTCGCCGAAAAGCCTATTTGAATTCTGACATGTTGGCTGGATTCACAACCAGTGTAGCTTTAATTTGGTATCTTTCATGTGTGATTTAATGAAAGTTTGATTTTTATAGTAATTTTCATAGTAATTAATTTGAATTTGGCGCTCTGCATTTTCTCTGGCTTTTGCCAAGTGAGACAGTAGGGTCTCAGATTTTTGGATATAGATTTTTGGATATAAATATGAACTTTACCGAACAAAACATACATGTATTGTGTAACATGAAGTCCTATGAGTGTCATCTGATGAAGATCATCAAAGGTTAGTGATTAATTTGATCTCTATTTCTGCTTTTTGTTACTCCTCTCTTTGGCTGGAAAAATGGCTGTGTTTTTCTGTGGCTATGTACTGACCTAACATAATCGTTTGGTGTGCCTTCGCCGTAAATCCTTTTTGAAATCAGACATGTTGGCTGGATTCACAACAAGTGTAGCTTTAATTTGCTGTCTTTCATGTGTGATTTCATGAAAGTTTGATTTTTATAGTAACATATTTGAATTTGGCGCTCTGCATTTTTACTGGCTTTTGGCCAAGTGGGACGTTAGCGTCCCACATATCTTAGAGAAGTTAACCGAGGTTCTAATCTCGTTCTTGGTACCACTTAGGACCAAAACATTACCTCATCCAATGGCATATATCAATTGTCAATTCTAGATACTCCCATTTCAAATACACCCCCTCCTGGACAAGCTCAGAAAGGGGAGTGAGCCTCTAGGTCATATACTATGAAAGATACGTTCAACACATCAGAGGGGTAATACAATGGTTCCAGACACTGCCATAATCCTACATTTCCTACATGTTTTTTCCTACATGTTTTATCCCAGTTCCCAGAACATTCCTTTATCAAAGAATTCACGTGTTTAAAAACTCAGAAAATCAAAACTCCATGTGCGTGCGTGCCCCTTTAAGATACCTTAGCACTAACACAAATGAACCACTCACCAAACCCAAAGGAAATGTTTTAAAACAATTCAAACATAGTATTTTTTAAAAACACCAACAAATAGTCATAACAAATGTTTTGTGTGTGTGTATTTGCAAACCTTAATGTAAAAACACATAAAAACTTAAGTTAACTATAAACAAAACCTAAAAATAGTGATAAAAATTCCATTGTACTTCCTCCAATCATTAATCATACATTTTAATCTACACCAATGTATATGTATGCTTAAGTGAACATGCTACCGTTAGATACAATTATCCTGATATCATTACTATCTAAATGCAATAATTTTTCCTCTGTTGCAAATGTAGTACATTTCTCAGTGTAAGAAATCAGTGATATTTAATCCCAGGCATTTAATAAAACTGTAGATGTGTTCTCCCATGTCTCCTTTAACTTACATACTTTAGAAAACTTCCATCCGTCCCGGAAGAAAGAATCCTACTCAAACACATCAGATAATGCAATGTTTAATTAAGTAAAATCAACACCTAAAATCAACAATAAATAGTAAACAAATTAACAAACCTATAACCCCTTTAATCAGCAATCTAATCATTTCAACCTGTTGATATGTTTTCAACCTGTTGATATGTTTAGTAAAAACTATCCTGATCTTTTTAACAAATCTAAAATCTTTCAAAAGTTGCCGCTGCCTCATCAGCGTAAAAATCAAAACTAACTTTTTTCCACTCATATCCACAAGGTTTGCATTCACCAGAGGTTAATACTATTCAGCTTGTACATTAATGATCTTCCTGCTGTCTGTACAGGGTCTGAAGTTCCAAAGTATGCAGATAATGCAGTGATAAATTCATGCAAATAACAAACAACAGGCTACACAAGAACACACTACTGTAATGGTTCAGATGACAAACTTTCTCAGAGACTCATGTTTGCATCTCAATAAAAAAATATTTAAAAACACAGTCTGCATGTTCCTCACAAAGAAAACAACTGATTCCCCTGAGACAGATGTCTATGTATCAGGGGAAAAGCTCAAATAACCAAATTCAACCTAGCTAATTTCCCAAAACATATGAAATTGTTTTGACTATAGAGGTAACCAAACTATAATAAAACCCAAACCTTATGGCAACAGATCCCCAAGATCCGCCATGAGAAATGACTGTATAGTTCCCTTAAAGAAAAGTACCTTTAGTCAATCTGCTTTCAGTGTGAGAGCTTCCCATGTCTGGAATACCCTGCAATTAGACACACACAACTGTGATTAATGATGCACTGTCCCTGTAAAAATAAAAACTACTCAAACTGCAATCAACTTTAATGATGTGACATTGTTCCACGTAATGGAAACAGATTACAATTTTAGACTACATGAACTTTTTGCTCAAATTCACTGGTGCTAACTAAACAACAAACAACAAACCAATAATCAATAACCATCATAATACAGTATCATAATGTTTCCTTACTCACACCTAAATCACTTTCAGTTTAACATATCCTATTTTTCTTTCTTTCTGGTGGGCAAAAATATAACCCCTCTAACAACGTTTACTCTTACCTCTTATCGTAAGATTAAAACCAAACTTTACAACTTTCTCTTCTCTTCCTCTTCCCACTTATGAAATGTCCAAGACTTTAAAAATAACACGCACCGCCAAATTTATAACATATGTCAGTCAATCCATAAGAATGAAAAACATTTCGGTGGGCACTACTCTATCGCCATTATCTCTCCGCTATTATTTAGAATTTCTTTAATTTAGGTAACTGTCTCCTCTATGATACAGTAATTTAAATACAACTCCATTAACTCAATACATTATTCCAGCAGATCATTTAGGCAACAGACACCGTCTTGCATCGAAATTCGCTTCGCTATTATTTTGAATGAATTAGTCTATCAATTTAACCCAAACAATCTATTAAAAAGTTCAATTTATCCCTTCTTTCAATTTGAACCTAACAAGCTATTAAAACGTTCAGTTTATATCTTATACAAACACTAGCGACCGTATCTTTCCAGGCAAAACATACAAATAGTTGAATTACAATCAAAAACGGGAACCGAACTCGGGACTCAAGCTTAGAAGGAAGCTATTTTAACCACTGAACCACCAATGCTATTTGAATGACTAAGACTCTCCGCAAATAAGCCCACTTTACAATTGTCTGTAATCGTACTATCAAGACACGTCACTATCGAGACAACTCCCAGAAAAATAGCCCTCTCCAAATTTAAAGGTCCAAGAGTAAAATCGACATTTATAGACTAGGAAACAGATCTTGCGCATTTTAATATAAAAGTAGATCATGTTTACTCATGCAACGTTACTTTACTACATCACATTAATCACGCAATGATAATTAATTTGATGGAAACCTTAGGCTTTGTACGACATTATAAATTACGTCGAGATTCCATTTTAATTCGCTCTAACGTTATGGAAAACAGTTTATTCAATAAATCCCGCAACTGCTCTCATACTGGGAAGAAAAATAAAACAGTTTCAGACCTTAAGGGCAGTTTTATTTCAAATGTTGTACCCAGACGGAGATAATCCAATAAGCATTTATAGTTCCATCGTTAGGGTAGGATAACCAAAAGTGGACACTCTCTAATCAGTTTCTAGAGCTCAATTGCCCAGATTTTGTAGACTAGTTTAATAGTGCTTAAAACCTTATCTTTATCAAATGATCCATTAAATATACCAACTCAAAACCTACGTACGTCTACGAATGGGTGGTTTAAATTGTATCTAATTATATTCTCAGCATTACTTTATCAAATCTCTAGTAATTGATTATACACACATACAATTTGTCTTAATTTCAAATATTCACAGAATCCATATAAAACGTAAGAAATGCTGAGGTACTCACACAGAACTTTAAGGATCCCCCACACAGGATTGGTCAGATGTTCACACAGAACTGGTCCAATGTTCACACAGAACATCAGAACATAATTAAAAGGTTACCCACACAGAGTCAACCTACCCTGCTCACACAGAACGCTCCTACAAATATTACCTAGTGATCCCATAACAAAATACTCACACAGAGTAACCCAGGGCATACCTGGCTAGCACATTTAAAATAATTGGAATTCACCACCTCTGAGGGTCACTTAGACAGTCACACAGACACTTTCAGAATGAGGTCCTTCTTCCAATAGGGCTTCACCAAGTACCATGTTTCACACAGAAAACACAGTCACCCTGGCCCCTCACCCCCACAGATCAATTCAGTGTCGGGACGGCTCTAGTCGCCCGCAACCGACCAATAGCAGAGTATTCTTTGAGTCCGCAAACTTTCAGATTACTCTCCTCTGACTCGGCCCTGCTTACGCCTCCAAGGTGCCCTCTCTTTCAAAGGAAAACACTCAATGCCCACGTAACAGAGGCTTTTCTAAAAACTCGACTTCAAGTGTGTGTGGTTCGCTCACCTCTTTCTTAAAAAAAAAAACTCAGTTCGAGATGTGGTATCCACTCGGCTCGCTGCCTCTCAGATCAAAGGTTGGTCCATCTGCTTCGTTCCCGAAGTGTGGTTTCCCTGAGATCCCAAGTTTGAGGGATCCCTCGTGCACGATTTACCTAGGTCGTCAGGAACAGTCACCGAGTGAAGATTCACATCCCACTGCTGTCACCAAATGTCGTGGTATTTTCCTGTATTACTAAGTGATGAGAGAGCAAACCACACACAAGTCAGAGTTATATTATAAAGTCCATTTTTAATTATATGAGCTTCACCATAGCCCTTTTGACTCTCAGATCAATTCACTGTCTATAAATGAATTCTCTGAGAGTCCCTACAAAACAATTCTTAGTATCATTTATAGCCAAGACACACCCCTCTCAACTCACATGACGAAACAGATCTTAGGAACATTACAAAGGGCCTTTTACTTGAAAGAGGAGTATCCCCATAATTTATAGCATTATCGTTCAGTTTGGTCTCTTTAACCTGTTTGGGCTGCAGGGGCAGTATTGAGTAGCCGGATAAAAGGTGCCCATTTCAAACGGCCTCGTACTCAATTCTTGCTCGTACAATATGCATATTATTATTACTATTGGATAGAAAACACTCTCTAGTTTCTAAAACCGTTTGAATTATATCTGTGAGTAAAACAGAACTCATTTTGCAGCAAAGTTCCTGACAGGAAGTGGAAAATCTGAAATCGATGCTCTGTTCTAGGTCCTGCCTATAAATGTCCTTGATATTTATTAGAATACATGCACTTCATACGTCTTCCACTAGATGTCGACAGGCAGTGAGAGAAGAAATGGAGTGTATAACTTGATCTGGGGTCGAATAAAAGCTCTCGGCATGACGTGTCACCAGTTTCCTGTTTTCTGGAGAGCGCGTGAAGGGACCTGGTTTTGCCTTCTGTACAGCTGTCGTTATAGACGACTAATATCTCCGGCTTTGATTTTATTTGATACATGTGACAATATCATCGTAAAGTATGTTTTTTCAATATAGTTTTATTAGATTATTGAAATTTATTCGGGACGTTAGGCGTGTTGCGTTGTGTGCCTTTGTTCAGGAAGGAGAGCTTCGCGCTACTTTGCTAGCTTTCCGTGCTAATTGACTGGAGAAGAGGACATTCTAAATCCAAACAACGATTGTTCCCGACAAAGGACCCCTTGTACAACATTCTGATGAAAGATCATCAAAAGTAGGACCCATTTCATGATGCTATTTCATATATCTGTCGAACATGTGAAATAGTCGTTTGCGCCCAGATTTTGGGTACTCTCTCGCTATACCTAAGCTGGATGTCGTAATGAAGTTATTTTTAGAATTCTAACACGGCGATTGCATTAAGAACTAGTGTATCTATCATTTCCTATACAACATGTATTTTTTAGTAACGTTTATGTATAGTTATTTGGTCAGAATAGTTGAGTGCCATAAAAATATCCGCACATTCTGGGAAAAAGATGCTACGTTAGCACAATGTATAACCACTGATTTCAGCTCTAAATATGCACATTTTCGAACAAAACATAAGCGTATGTATAACCTGATGTTATAGGACTGTCATCTGATGAAGCTTATCAAGGTTAGTCAAAAATTATATATCTTTTGCTGGTTTATTCGCTATCGCTAACGTGCCTATTGCTATCGCTAACGTGCCTTGATGAATGAATGCGGTAGTGTGGTAGGCTATTGTAGTAAGCTAATATAATGCTATATTGTGTTTTCGCTGTAAAACACTTAAAAAATCGGAAATATTGGCTGGATTCACAAGATGTTTGTCTTTAATTTGCTATACACCATCGATTTTTCAGAAATGTTTTATGATGAGTATTTAGGTATTTGACGTTGGTGTCTGTAATTACTCTGGCTGCTTCGGTCCTATTTGTGACGGTAGCTGTGATGGTAGCTGCAATGTAAAACTGATTTATACCTCAAATATGCACATTTTTCGAACAAAACATAGATTTATTGTATAACATGTTATAAGACTGTCATCTGATGAAGTTGTTTCTTGGTTAGTTTGGTTGGTTCTTGGTTAGTTAGGTTGGCTTTGTGCATGCTACCTGTGCTGTGAAAAATGTCTGTCCTTTTTTGTATTTGGTGGTGAGCTAACATAAATATATGTGGTGTTTTCGCTGTAAAACATTTTAAAAATCGGACATGTTGGCTGGATTCACAAGATGTTTATCTTTCATATGCTGTATTGGACTTGTTAATGTGTGAAAGTTAAATATTTCAAAAAAATATATTTTGAATTTCGCGCCCTGCACTTGAAGTGGCTGTTGTCATATTGTGCCCGGCTTCGGGCTTGCAGCCCAAAGAAGTTAACCGAGGTTCTAATCTCGTTCTTGGTACCACTTAGGACCAAAACATTACCTCATCCAATGGCATATATCAATTGTCAATTCTAGATACTCACATCTCAAATACACCCCCTCCTGGACAAGCTCAGAAAGGGGAGTGAGCCTCTAGGTCATATACTATGAAAGATAAGTTCAACACATCAGAGGGGTAATACAATGATTCCAGACACTGCCATAATCCTCCCCCCAATGGGAAAAGAAGGGAGTGACTAGCGTACAGACATAGTGGAGCCCTTCTCCCTTTCTGATATTCTGCATATTATGAAATAAATAAAACATCTTATTTATCTATGTTACCTAACTAATTCTGATTCATCTACGACAGAACCCCTTCAAGATTGTTGGAAAAGCATTAATCATGAAGCTGGTAGAGAATGCCAAGAGTGTAAAAAGCTGTCATCAAGGAAAAGGGTGGCTACTTTGAATAACCTAAAATATTATTCTAAAATAGTGTTATGTCATTGTTTTAATGTCTTCACTATTATTCTGCAATGTAGAAAATAGTAAAAATAAAGAAAAACCCTTGAATGAGTAGGTGGGTCCAAACTTTCGACTGGTAGTGTACACCAATGTTATTATCAGAGGCAACCCAGAACGTATCCCAGTCCACGTGATCAAAACAATCTTGAAATATGGATTCCGATCGGTCATACCAGCGTGGAATAGACTTTGGCACTGGTACTTCCTGTTTGAGTTTCTGTCTATACAAAGGGACGAGCAGAATGGAGTCATAATCTGATTTGCCGAAGGGAGGGCGGGGGAGGGCCTTGTTGCCATCCCGGAAGGGAGAGTAACAATGGTTGAGAGTTTTTGAAGTGCGAGTACTGCAGGCAATGTGTTGATAGAACTTCGGTAGCGTTTTCCTCAGATTTGCTTTGTTAAAGTCCCCAGCCTCTGGGATAAGCTCAATAAGCTCAATTGCCTTGGGGGGTAAGAACAATTCGGGAAAGTAGTATTTCTGTTCAGATTGCTAATGAGTTACCGTCACTCTGTATGTAATAAGACAAAAAACATTCTGGGCTAACAACGTAAGAAATAACAACAACAACAAAATACTGCAAAGTTGCCAAAGAGCTAGAAACATAGCTGCCATGTCTATCGCCGCCATCTTGTATGGGTGGTGGACCATTCTTGATAAACACGATGTAACGGTTTTGACTTGAGGTTATTATTTGTTAGTGGTGCCAGGTAAGTCATGCCTACCAGAGAAAATTTTGATTTCTAATTTTTGTTTGTGATGGTATGTCCCGTCAGGCCTGTCAAGTCTACACCAATATAAAGGACTCATGTATAAGTCAGTATAGAAACACACTTTTCATAAACCCTTAAAACATTGGAAATAACTTCAAAACAACTGCGTTGGTTGTATTACCAAAATAAATAAATTGCACACATAATAATGTCACAACACAATGATCTCTTGTTCCTCAATAAAAGTCCTGTACCTCGGGCCTAAAGAGTCCAGCCCGGTAAATGAGTTCAAGTGAACTCAAGTCACGCAATGTTTCTCCGTTCATAAAGTGTAGCATAAACCCAGTCTCAATCATACAATCAAAATGTCTAACTCTTACCACACAACAAAAAAATGTTATCACAACTCCCAGTAGTCTTCACCAACAACTGAACACATAACCCAATACGGTGTATATCAAGCTAAAACAAATGAAATACCGGTTGGAAAAAGTTTTAGTCAGGCAGTCAGTCAATCCAATCCATCAACAGATTTCCAACAGAGAAAGGCTAAGGAGAAACAGATCAACTGAGATGTGTAGTCAAAGGGAAGAAATGAGTGGATCTGATCCTGGTTAATCTTGAGACACGGCTACAAATCAAACTTTTAAATACAACAAAACAAGTGGAGTAAAGGAGCTTCGGAACTGAGGGTTGAATACTTCCTCATTCGCGCCACCTCCACAATCCTCTTTTGCACAGCTGTTGCTGGCTATTTAATAAAGAATTAAACGGGAAGCGCAACGTCAGCAGTAGAAGCACTGTGACGGTTCAGACAAATTCAGGGCTGTCACAACGGGAAACTCTTGAGTGAAGAACCCAGCAGCTTAACAGTCCTTGATACAAACTGGTGTGCCTGGCACCTACTACCATACCCAATTCAAAGGCACTTAGATATTTTGTCTTGCCCACTCATGCTCTGAATGTCACACATACACAATCACTGTCTCAATTGTCTCATGGCTTTAAAATCCTTCTGTTATGGACAGGGGGCAGTGTTTCCACTTTGAACAAATTGCGTGCCCAAACGGAATTTACTCCTACTCTGTCCCAGAAGGTAATACATGCATATTATTATTACTATTGTATGGAAAACACTCTGAAGTTTCTAAAACTGTTTGAATTATGTCTGTAAGTAGAACAGAACTCATTTGGCAGACAATAACCTGAGAAGACTTCCAAACAGGAAGTTCAAAACAGTGCCAAATGATACCCCATATAGTTATGGATAAGCAAACACTTCCTAGGGCTTCCACTAGATGTCACCGTCTTTAGATTTTGGTTATATGATTCTACTATAAAGTAGGGGCTCATAGGAGCTATTTTACTGAGTGGTGTTCAGAAATCTCAGTCTCATTTTGCGCTCGAGCGAGAGAGAGTGCTCTCGTTCCAATGCTCTTTCTTCAGACAATGAAATTCTCCGGTTGGATCCTTATTGATGATTAAAGTTAAACACATCCTAAATATGGATTGCATACATCATTTGACCTGTTTCTACGACCTGTAACGGAACCTTTTGAGTTTTTGTCTGGAGGGATTGCTCGTGCGTCATGAAAATGACGTGGGCTGAACATGCTAACAACAAGTGGCTAAATGATGGGCTTTATGGAACTTTTCAGTCATTTATTGTCAAACTGGGAATCCTGGGAGTGCCTTCTGATGAAGTTATTCGAAGGTAAGTGCATATTTATAGTGTTTTTGTAGCTTCTGTTGACGCCAAAATGGCGACTATTTCTTTGGCTGGATTGTGCTCTGAGCGCCGTTCTCAGATTATTCTTTTTCCGTACATTTTATTTTGAAATCTGACACAGCGGTTGCATAGAGGATAAGTTTATCTTTAATTTTGTGAATAACACTTGCATCTTTTATCAATGTTTATTATGAGTATTTCTGCAAAATCACCGGATGTTTTGGAATCAAAACATTACTGCACGTAACACGCCAATGTAAACTGAGACTCCTATTGTTGGCTGACAAAATGGCTGTGTGTGTTTGTGACTTGGCTCTGACCTAACATAATCATATGTTGTGCTTTCACTGTAAATCATTTTCGAAATCAGACACCATTTGTAGATTAACAAGATGTTTATCTTTCATTTGCTGTATTGGACTTGTTAATGTGTGAAAGTTAAATATTTCAAAAAATATATTTTTGAATTTCGCGCGCTGCCTTTTCAGTGGAATGTTGTGGGTGTTCCGCTAGCGGAACCCCGGGGCTAGAAAGGTTAATCAGTTCTCTCCCCTTCATCTACACTGATTGAAGTGGATTTAACAACTGACATCAATAAGGGATCATAGCTTTCACCTGGATTTACTTGAGCAGTCTATGTAATGGAAAGAGCAGGTGTTCTTAATGTTTTGTACACTCCTTGCACAGAGAGTACCATACAGCCTAGGCCTGATTATCCAAACATTTGTATCAATTATGGGTCTATTCTCGACAGTTTACAAAGTCAAGAAAGTTACATTAGCAGGCCACTCATAAAGTGTATTTGATCATACCATCGCTCTCTCCTTTAAAATTCCCAGCCAGGGGCGTATTAATTATGGAAACCGCTTACCATTTATAACCAAACAGAAGCAAACAGAGCAAAACAAGAGTTTATATTTGGAAAAATTTAGGTAGGTGACTCCTGTTTCGTTCTGTTTACTTCTGTTTAAGAAAAGTTTTACAACAGAATTGGCGTAATGAATACGCCCCAGTTCTTTTGGTTTCGGTATTTTACATTGTAGGCCTAGTTTAGCTTTTCTTTGGAGTCCAAGAGCTAAAGAGAAATTATTAGGAATAATACCACAGTGAATAGCCTATAGGCCTACCCAATGAATTTTAAGTGTGAAATACTTTTTTTTTAAATGGATTTATATGAAATGACAGGCAGCCTAGGAAAAACATATCACTCGAAAACAGAGTACAACTTGTATGCATACAGATAGTTCAGCCATCCACATGGACTGTGTCCTCCCCATTCATTAGCAACTTCTCCATGGCGAGGGCCATCTGTTTTGTCACCAAAGCCCCATATACTACCCACCACTGCGACCTGTACGCTCTCGTTGGCTGGCCCTCGCTTCACTCTCGTCGCCAAACCCACTGGCTCCAGGTCATCTACAAGTCTCTGCTAGGTAAAGCCCTACCTTATCTCAGCTCACTGGTCATCATAGCAGCACCCACTCGTAGCACGCGCTCCAGCAGTTATATCTCACTGGTCACCCCCAAAGCCAATTCATCCTCTGGCCGCCTTTCCTTCCAGTTCTCTGCTGCCAATGACTGGAACGAACTGCAAAAATCACTGAAGATGGAGACTCATATCTCCCTCACTAGCTTTAAGCACCAGCTGTCACTGATCACTGCACCTGTACATAGCCAATCTGTAAACAGACCATCCAACTACCGCATCCCCATACTGTATTTATTTATTTATCTTGCTCCTTTGCACCCCAGTATCTCTACCTGCACATTCATCTTCTGCACATCTACCATTCCATTGTTCAATTGCTATATTGTAATTACTTCGCCACCATGGCCTATTTATTGCCTTAACTCCCTTATCTTACCTCATTTGCTCTTACTGTATATAGACTTTTTGTTTTCTTTTTTCTACTGTAATTTTTTCTACTGTGTGTTTTGTTTATTCCATGTGTAACTCTGTTGTTGTATGTGTCGAACTGCTATGCTTTATCTTGGCCAGGTCGCAGTTGTAAATGAGAACTTGTTCTCAACTAGCCTACCTGGTTAAATAAAGGTGAAAAAAAAAATAATAATAATTTAAAAAACAATTTAATCCATTCATTTTTTTCCTCATTGAGGAACCTTCTCCATTCCAGTCCAAAATTCCATTGAACTTTCTAGAATCTCTTCAGCAGACAGATACTGCAAAGAAACCCTTAAATTGTGAGGATAACTTTTTTCACAAGCTGTGTTCCTTGCGTAATTGTGTGCGTCCTGATTGTTGTTGTTGTGCTTTCAAGGCAACTGGGAACAACAACAAAAAAACGAGGTCAAATCATGATGGTCGGAAAGTCGGTGGTCTAGAAAGATGCCCTAGTTTCCGAATTTGAATTCTGAGTTGGATGAGCAAAATGCCCACCAGCCGTGCTCAGCAAGGAGAGCTAGAGAGCAGGGTTGTACACCAAAGTTACACATAGTTGAATTCACAAGTTCCAAAATGCTGACAAATACTGAGATTTAACCGATTACAAATTACATGACACTCTCCTGGACTAAATAAAAAAAATACTAAACCCTTCCCTTGACTGAAATTGAAAAAGCATGACCCTCCCCCATTTTCATCCGGGTAACAATTGCGTACATTTTGACCGCTTCTTTAACCCCTGATCAAGCAACATTATGGACTAAACGATCAAATCCTGTTGCTGTAGAAGTATCTTGACGCGACAATACAGGTCAAATTAAGATCCTACAACTGTGTGTACGTGTTGGGGTATTTATCAATTACTTCCAACTGCATTCTTGGACACTTTCCCTGTATGAATGTGAGATGACTACACTTCTCTGCCACTTAATGTTAATAGTGCTCCATTCTAAACATGGTTAAGTGTATAAAGCTGCTAGATTGGCGAAAGTGATTGCAGAGAAGGAGCATCCTTATCTATTCTTAATAACGGCTGTGGGGCCATTAAGTGGAAAACCCAGAGGGTGTTTGAAGAAGGTCGTAGAAGGACCTTCACGTCCTCTATGTGTTTGCAGATGCTACATGGACCCTGATCCTGGTGTGTTTGTATTGGTATGTGTGGGGGAGGCCTATCAATACAGATGATGTGGGATGGGTGGCAGAGAGAGAGGGGGGGGGGGGGGGGCAAATAAAGATAGTTAACTTTCATACATTGTGAAAATTAAATGAAAACCAGGGCTGGGGTCAATTCTAATTTAATTTGAAATTGCACTTCAATTTTTTAATTCACTCATGAATTGAAGACATTTACGTTGAATTCAATTCAAATTTCAACAGTCTTCAAATTATGGAATTGGACGTTCGACTGTTTGAATTGGAATTGTAAAAACATTTCATCTTTGGAACTGCATTGAATTGGAATCCAGCTGAATTTGGGCTCCCGAGTGGCGCAGCGGTCTAAAGCACTTCATCTCAGTGTAAGAGGTATCACTACAGTCCCTGGTTCAAATCCAGGCAGAATCATGTTATCTGGGGTTGGCTGTAAAAAAAACAGTGTTTTCAACTGAATTGCCTAGTTAAAAAAATATTCTAAATCATCTCAAGTTCTATTTGTATATTTCCAGTATAGCTAGGCTGTCTGAACAGTGACATGATTTTGAATGTGATGAATTTTTGAGATAATATTGAATTGGGAATTGAATTCTTGGAATTTACCTAAAATTGGATTTCAAAGACTGACCAGGAATTTGAATTGAATGTAATTTACAGAGAGAGGAAATTTAATTAGAATAGAATTTGTGGAATTAACCCCAACCCTGATGACAACACTGTACTTTTACAAAATGTTTTCAGCCCCACCCCAGCTAAATGTAACAGATGTATATGTACTCTCCATGCGTTGTGTTGTCTCAAAATAAATCACTTCGTTCAGTGGTCCCAGTTGAGCATCATTTATTTCTGTTGTTAAATGGGAAACAGCACGTTAGTTGTGCAGGGCTTAACGGTATTGATGGCTGTCGATGGCAAAATCACTTGCATCACATTATCATACTGGGCGAACAAAATACAAAAATACATGTGTAAATACCTGTTGTTAAATAGGAAACAGCACGTTAGTTGTGCAGGGCTTAACGGTATTGATGGCTGTCGATGGCAAAATCTGTAGCATGAAGACAACTGTGTTAGCAGTGGCTTACTGTATGTGACCATGACATCAGTGTATGCTAGCTAACACACTTATTTACAGCAATCATATGCCAAAGCACATCCCAGAAAGCCCCTCAATCCCTAACAGGTACCATATACCCACACATGTATAAATCAGTAACAAACAGCAAACTTGTACACATTGTAAAATAGAAAATAGAAAACAGTATTCAGAACGTGACCTATCCCTTGCATCACATTTTCATACTGGGAAGACCTGACGTTCGCGATCTCCCCCTATCTGCAAGCGGGGCCAATCACAACACACCTTATTGTCATCAGAGTTGAACTAACCAATAAGAATGCTTGAACATTAAATACACATTTCTTTAGAGGCAAGTGGAAACATAACCAACCCTGTTACATAAACAAACTCCATTATCTTCTCAAGGATAAAATGGCTGCTACCATCACCTCCTCCTAGCACTCCCCCAAGCTGTCTTAAACCTCTCCCAAACCATAGAGTGACATTCTTCTCCTAAACCATCAAAGTCTCTTCACATTATATACATTAAACAATATCTTAACCTGTACCAGATGACCTGTCAGTAACGGTCATACAATAAACTGGTCTCATTTATGCATACGGTACATATCTATTTATAGCGGAGAGACCTTGGGAGTAATGTGGTATGTGTGAAGGAGAGAGACCGGGGGAGGGGTGGTCAGAGGGCAGAGAAATGGTATCCTGCTGGCTGTTTAGCATTACACTCACAAACACACACACTCCTAAGCATGTCACTGCATGTTCCAGCGGCTAGCCCCCTGAGTCGATATTAAGGGTCATTGTAAAGCCCCTCCCTCTCAGCGACCAGGGTCAAGGGTCAAACCCAGACCTCATGAATTATACATCAGTCATTTGTCCAGGAGACAGGCCTATAAATATATAATAAATATATAAATCCTCAATGTGATGGAGAGACAGGGAGGGCAGAGTCTCACCATATACTCTCTAGGACAGCTGTCTGCCAGGAAGAAGGTGACAATGTTGACAGTCACTGTAATGGAACAGAATGTATGTCTCTGCATAGTTTCAGTACTGTCCGACTGTTCAAGGGGGTATGGAGGGTGCAACATAAGTAGTATGGTTTATGTGTTTTGAGGGGGAATGGAGAAAAACACTGCAGGCTCATGGTCCCCTCCCCATGGTGCTTTTCATAACTCTGCCTAAATTACTCAAACAATTTTAAAATGAGCAGAGCAGGCCACTCCAAGTGAAAGCGTTGCAGTGGTCTGCCTGAGGTGTTCTGGGAAGTGGGAGATCATAACTTCATGAACTATTGAACTCAGAATGATAAAAGTTTCCCCTCATTAAACCCTACAGTAGGCCAGATAAGTTAGGGGGTAGTTTTTTAGTCTCATCAGAAAGCATCACAGTGTCAAAATCTCTGACTTTAAAGCCTTGTGAAAGCCTTGTCTTCCATCCATCCAACAGTTGAACATAATATAATCTGTAGAATGCTGGGGGGCTGGAGAGATAGAGAGAGACTGCTGTTGCTAGGCGGAAAACCTGTTCTGTGATGACATCACAATCATACAGACAGAGGACTATTCAGGAACTTTTGAGCTCTAAAAAAAACTAGGGCACACAACACAGCAAACTTCTCTTTCTTATTTTCTTAAAGTTTTAATGCTCGCTGTCTCTCAGTTCTCTTGTCATCTGTGTGGCTATAGAGCAACATGCATCCTCAGTCTGTGGTGGTAGTGACATTCCTTAATAGCTTCCTCTCCTACTGTCTGTGTCTGTGTCAAGCCGGTCGCCAGCTAGTTCGGGTAACATCTCACTATCTGAAGGCAATGCCACAGCAATGTCACTGCCACAGTCAGGGCACAGGGACTGACCTGCTGGCTCTACCAAGCCCTGAGCATAGGGGAAGCAGAGCAAGAGAGAGACAGGCAGAATGCCTGGAGGGAATGACGATGCCAAGGCTATCACCAGCCACTGTAGACAGAGGAAGAACAAGAACATAGGGGGAGGAGGAAAAGAGAGCCTGACTCTCTCTTGCTCTTCTTCCCCAATGCTTAACTTTTTTTTTTTTTTTTACCTCCAGCGCCGACAGAGATGGCCGCCTTGCTTCGCGTTCCTAGGAAACTATGCAGTATTTAGTTTTTTTACGTGTTATTTCTTACATTGGTACCCCAGGTAATCTTAGGTTTTATTACATACAGTCGGGAGGAACTACTGGATATAAGAGCAACGTCAACTCACTATCATTACGACCAGGAATACGACTTTCCCGAAGCGGATCCTCTGTTTTGCCCACCACCCAGGACAATGGATCGGATCCCAGCCGGCGAACCAAAACAACTTTCGACGTAAAAGGGGCAGACGAAGCGGTCTTCTGGTCAGGCTCCGGAGACTGGCACATTGCGCACCGCTCCCGAGCATACTACTCGCCAATGCCCAGTCTCTTGACAACAAGGTTGATGAAATCCGAGCAAGGGTAGCATTCCAGAGAGACATAAGAGACTGTAACGTTCTTTGCTTCACGGAAACATGGCTCACTCGAGACACGCTATCGGAGTCGGTACAGCCAGCTGGTTTCTTCACGCATTGCGCCGACAGAAACAAGCATCTTTCTGGTAAGAAGAGGGGTGGGGGGTATGCCTTATTATTAACGAGACGTGGTGTGATCATAACAACATACAGGAACTCAAGTCCTTCTGTTCACCTGACTTAGAATTCCTCACAATCAAATGTCGACCGCATTATCTACCAAGAGAATTCTCTTCGATTATAATCACAGCCGCATATATTCCCCCCCACACAGACACATCGACGGCCCTGAACGAACTTTATTTGACTCTATGTAAACTGGAAACCACATATCCTGAGGCTACATTCATCGTAGCTGGGGATTTTAACAAGGCTAATCTGAAAACAAGACTCCCTAAATTCTATCAGCATATCGATTGTGCTACCAGGGCTGGTAAAACCCTAGATCATTGTTATTCTAACTTCCGCGACGCATATAAGGCCCTCCTTTTGGAAAAGCTGACCACGACTCTATTTTGTTGCTCCCAGCCTATAGACAGAGACTAAAACAGGAAGCACCCGCGCTCAGGTCTGTTCAACGCTGGTCCGACCAATCTGATTCCACGCTTCAAGATTGCTTCGATCACGTGGATTGGGATATGTTCCGCACTGCGTCAAACAACAACATTGACGAATACGCTGATTCGGTGAGCGAGTTTATTAGCAAGTGCATCGGCGATGTCGTACCCACAGCAACTATTAAAACATTCCCAAACCAGAAACCGTGGATTGATGGCAGCATTCGCGCGAAACTGAAAGCGCGAACCACTGCTTTTAACCAGGGCAACATGACCGAATACAAACAGTGTAGCTATTCCCTCCGCAAGGCAATCAAACAAGCTAAGCGTCAGTATAGAGACAAAGTAGAGTCGCAAATCAACGGCTCAGACACAAGAGGTATGTGGCAGGGTCTACAGTCAATCACGGATTACAAAAAGAAAACCAGCCCCGTCGTGGACCAAGATGTCTTGCTCCCAGACAGACTAAACAACTTCTTTGCTCGCTTTGAGGACAATACAGTGCCACTGACACGGCCCGCTACCAAAACCTGTGGACTCTCCTTCACTGCAGCCGACGTGAGTAAAACATTTAAACGTGTTAACCCTCGCAAGGCTGCAGGCCCAGACGGCATCCCCAGCCACGTCCTCAGAGCATGCGCAGACCAGCTGGCTGGTGTGTTTACGGACATATTCAATCAATCCTTATCCCAGTCTGCTGTTCCCACATGCTTCAAGAGGGCCACCGTTGTTCCTGTTCCCAAGAAAGCTAAGGTAACTGAGCTAAACGACTACCGCCCCGTAGCACTCACTTCCGTCATCATGAAGTGCTTTGAGAGACTAGTCAAGGAACATACACCTCCACCCTACCTGACACCCTAGACCCACTCCAATTTGCTTACCGCCCCAATAGGTCCACAGACGACGCAATCGCAACCACACTGCACACTGCCCTAACCCATCTGGACAAGAGGGACAATATCCATCTGGACAATACCTATGTGAGAATGCTGTTCATCGACTACAGCTCAGCATTTAACACCATAGTACCCTCCAAACTCATCATCAAGCTCGAGACCCTGGGTCTCGACCCCGCCCTGTGCAACTGGGTACTGGACTTCCTGACGGGCCGCCCCCAAGGTGGTGAGGGTAGGTAACAACATCTCCACCCTGCTGATCCTCAACACTGGGGCCCCACAAGGGTGCGTTCTCAGCCCTCTCCTGTACTCCCTGTTCACCCACGACTGCGTGGCCATGCACGCCTCCAACTCAATCATCAAGTTTGCAGACGACACGACAGTGGTAGGCTTGATTACCAACAACGACGAGACAGCCTACAGGGAGGAGGTGAGGGCCCTCGGAGTGTGGTGTCAGGAAAATAACCTCACACTCAACGTCAACAAAATAAAGGAGATGATCGTGGACTTCAGGAAACAGCAGAAGGAGCACCCCCCTATCCACATCGACGGGACAGTAGTGGAGAGGGTAGTAAGTTTTAAGTTCCTCGGCGTACACATCATGGACAAACTGAATTGGTCCACCCACACAGACAGCGTTGTGAAGAAGGCGCAGCAGCGCCTCTTCAACCTCAGGAGAATGAAGAAATTCGACTTGTCACCAAAAGCACTCACAAACTTTTACAGATGCACAATCGAGAGCATCCTGTCGGGCTGTATCACCGCCTGGTATGCAACTGCTCCGCCCACAACCGTAAGGCTCTCCAGAGTGTAGTGAGGTCTGCACAACGCATCACCGGGGGCAAACTACCTGCCCTCCAGGACACCTACACCACCCGATGTCACAGGAAGGCCATAAAGATCATCAAGGACAACAACCACCCGAGCCACTGCCTGTTCACCCCGCTATCATCCAGAAGGTGAGGTCAGTACAGGTGCATCAAAGCTGGGACCGAGAGACTGAAAAACAGCTTCTATCTCAAGGCCATCAGACTGTTAAACAACCACCACTAACATTGAGTGGCTGCTACCAACATACTGACTCAACTCCAACCACTTTAATAATGGAAAAATGTATGTAAAAAAATGTATCACTAGCCACTTTAAACAATGCCACTTAATATAATATTTACAGACCTTACATTACTCATCTCATATGTATATACTGTACTCTATACCATCTACTGCATCTTGCCTATGCCGTTCTGTACCATCACTCATTCATATATTTTTATGTACATATTCTTCATCCCTTTACACTTGTGTGTATCAGGTAGTTGTTGTGAAATTGTTAGGTTAGATTACTCGTTGGTTATTTCTGCATTGTCGGAACTAGAAGCACAAGCATTTCGCTACACTCGCATTAACATTTGCTAACCATGTGTATGTGACAAATAAAATTTGATTTGATTTGATTTGACATCCCCCCTAATCTGCATGACTCGACTGCCCCTACTGGTCAGCTCATCCAGCCACCCACACACTTCCTGCTTGACTGCACTCTGGGACAGGTGTGTGTTTTGATGGCGTGGGGGCAGGTCTACCGTGTCCTCCACAGACCAGGGGACAGAGCCCAGGCAGGGGACCCTGTCCTCAGCCTTACCCTGACCAGCCCCCTGGGTCACCCCTACCTCTCCCTGACCAGCCCCCTGGGTCACCCCTACCTCTCCCTGACCAGGCCCCTGGGTCACCCCTACCTCTCCCTGACCAACCCCCTGGGTCACCCCTACCTCTCCCTGACCAGCCCCCTGTTTCACCCCTACCTCTCCCTGACCAGCCCCCTGGGTCACCCCTACCTCTCCCTGACCAGCCCCCTGGGTCACCCCTACCTCTCCCTGACCAGCACCCTGGGTCACCCCTACCTCTCCCTGACCAGGCCCCTGGGTCACCCCTACCTCTCCCTGACCAGGCCCCTGGGTCACCCCTACCTCTCCCTGACCAGGCCCCTGGGTCACCCCTACCTCTCCATGACCAGGCCCCTGGGTCACCCCTACCTCTCCCTGACCAGGCCCCTCGGCCACCCCTACCTGACCGACTAGGACCACCTCTGGAGGACCAGACTGGCTTACCTGCTGCACAGGAAACTGCAGTAGGAGAGATGCTGGGTGAGCTAGGGTCCCATGGCCCAATAGGTTTTGATGCTGGGCTGGCAACAGGGTTTTGGTTTTGAAGTTGTGAATTTACGATGAATTCAATTCAAATTTCGACAATCTTCAAGTTATGGAATTGAAATTTAATTGGAATTAGACTTTTTGGACTGTTTAAATTGAAATTGATTTGGAATTGTAAAATCATTTAATCTTTGGAATTTAATTAGATTTGAATAATTGTACATTTCCCAGTTAATGGAATGAAGGCACTTAGTATCATTTCAACTTGTATTTCTATGTTATGTTTCCAATATAGCTAGGCTGTCTGAACAGTGACATGAACAGCCTGAAAGCCTGAGAGAATTGAATTTGTGGAATTATTGGGGATAATGTTTTATTGAATTCTTAGAATTTCCCTAACATTGGAATTGAGAGGAATTTAGTTATCTCTACAATTACATTTGTGGAATTAACCCCAACCCTGCTGAATATGCGTTTTCATTTAATGTGCCTTTGGAGAACGTTTCAGCTAAATGGCAGTATTATTGTATTGTATTACTATCAGATGGCCATATGGGAAGTGGAGTCTGGATGCTCTGAGCCTTGGCATCACTCCGTGAACCACAGAATCTCCTATACAGGGTAAGGACATGGATGGCAAGCGGTACCGGAGTGCCAAGTCTAGGACAAAAAGGCTTCTCAACAGTTTTTACCCCCAAGCCACAAGACTCCTGAACAGGTTATCAAATGGCTACCCAGACTATTTGCATTGTGCCCCTCCCCCCCATCCCTCTTTTACGCTGCTGCTACTCTCTGTTTATCATATATGCACACTCACTTTAACTATACATTCATATACATATGTACAGTACATACTACCTCAATTGGGCTGACCAACCAGTGCTCCCGCACATTGGCTAACCGGGCTATCTGCATTGTGTCCCGCCACCCACCACCCGCCAACCCCTCTTTACGCTACTGCTACTCTCTGTTCATCATATATGCATAGTCACTTTAACCATATCTACATGTACATACTACCTCAATCAGCCTGACTAACCGTGTCTGTATGTAGCCTCGCTACTTTTATAGCCTCGCTACAGTATATAGTCTGTCTCTTTACTGTTGTTTTTATTTCTTTACTTACCTATTGTTCACCTAATACCTTTTTTGCACTATTGGTTAGAGTCTGTAAGTAAGCTTGATTTGAAACTTTGATATGATTTGATGTGTACGAACTTAACTCCATTTCTTGATTTAATACTGAATTAAATAATTGCAATAGCTTTCATGTCCAAACTTCCCTGTTGTCTTAAGTATGATAATATATTGAATAAAAGGTCAAATTTGTGTCATAATTGTACTTTAGATAAAGACTGACCTGTTCCACGAGTTGAAACGCTGGTTGGTGACACTCATGGCCATAAGTCTAGAGCTCACATCCTGCATCAAGAGCCTGGAGCTGGCATTGTCATCCCACGTCAAGAGCCTGGAGCTAACATTGTCATCCCACGTCAAGAGCCTGGAGCTGACATTGTCATCCCACGTCAAGAGCCTGGAGCTGACATTGTCATCCCACGTCAAGAGCCTGGAGCTAACATTGTCATCCCACGTCAAGAGCCTGGAGCTGACATTGTCATCCCACGTCAAGAGCCTGGAGCTGACATTGTCATCCCACGTCAAGAGCCTGGAGCTGACATTGTCATCCCACGTCAAGAGCCTGGAGCTGACGCCATCACCCAGCGTCAAGAGCCTGGAGCTGACATTGTCATCCCACATCAAGAGCCTGCAGCTGATATCATCATTCCCCATCAAGAGCCTGGAGCTGATGTCAACACAGAGTGCTGTTGTCATTAGTAACACAGTCTAATAGTGAATTTAGTGAATTGAAGTATATTAAAGTTAATTTCATATATCGGAACAAAAGTATGAGTGATTTTCTATTTTCTGAAATGTAAGAGGTTAGAGAGATAAAGAACAATTGAAAGGAGCAAAATCATCTTTCCAAATGAAATCAATTTTTGTTAAAAAGATTGCTTCCGTGTCTATTGCGTGTAGAGTTAGTCTTCCTGTGTACACCTGACACCTGGTATAATGTCTTATTTACACTCCAGGTACAGTAATTGATTTCTCTTTGAGTCTTTTCTCTCCAACTTTGAATCCACACTCGTTTTGCTCCATCCTAAGGTCTGGTGGGGAACAGAGGGCTTTGATTGGGCTGGCAGTGGGAAAACAGGGGGTCGCTCTAGAGTCAACCCCATGGAGGATCAAAGCCTGAGCTCTCTGTATTTTCAGGCTTGCAGGAGAACTAAGCCTTTCATGTCTGGGCTCTGGACAGGAGGGTGAAGTCGATCAGTGTTTACTCTACCTCAAGGGCACCACAGTACTCTGAAACACAGCCTTGAGATAGCGAGCGAGAAAGAGAATTTGAACAACTTTAGAATTGGATGCCTATATTTCTGCACTCAGCTTTGGGAATTCCAATTGCCTATTCATTGTGAGTACTTAGATTAGTTCTCAGCAAGCAAACAAGCAAGCAAAGCTGAGATGCAACTCTTAATACAGTCCAATGCTGTCCTCTGGTCTCTGCTCACAAAACATATAGTCATACATCTATGTTCAAACAACATGAATGTGTATCTACTACATCACTTCATTGAGGAGATGGATGTGAGATGGTCTAGTACTCTTCTCCATTATTCCTCATCCACTCAATTTCCTTTGTCTGAGAGTTATTCACACACATTTCAGATCCCATAAATTTTAGATCTACATGAACGATGTTTGCAGTTAGTGAAAGTCTTACCATTAACTATTTGTAAACTATACAGTGTCTGTAAAATGTATATAGTATGTATGAGCTAGAAGTAGAAGCTAAGAGTTTACTCCAATTAGGGGAGGGATGGCAACGTTAGGGGAAAATAATAAAGGAACATATATTAAAAATGTATACATACATATACACACACACATATATACAGTGGGGCAAAAAAGTATTTAGTCAGCCACCAATTGTGCAAGTTCTCCAACTTAAAAAGATGAGAGAGGCCTGTAATTTTCATCATAGGTACACTTCAACTATGACAGACAAAATGAGAAAAAAAAATCCAGAAAATCACATTGTAGGATTTTTAATGAATTTATTTGCAAATTATGGTGGAAAATAAGTATTTGGTCACCTACAAACAAGCAAGATTTCTGACTCTCACAGACCTGTAACTTCTTCTTTAAGAGGCTCCTTTGTCCTCCACTCGTTACCTGTATTAATGGCACCTGTTTGAACTTGTTATCAGTATAAAAGACACCTGTCCACAACCTCAAACAGTCACACTCCAAACTCCACTATGGCCAAGACCAAAGAGCTGTCAAAGGACACCAGAAACAAAATTGTACATGTATTAGGGGGTAGATCTATCATGACTCAGGATATGACCCAGATGCAGACACAGGAGGCGGTTAGTACAGTTCTCAGATAATGTATTATTAACACGGGGCAGGCAAAGGGCAGGTCGAGGACAGGCAGAGGTTCGTGATCAGGTCAGAGTCAGGCAGGTACAGGACGGCAGGCAGAGGTTTGTAATCAGGTCAGTCAGGCAGATACAGGACGGCAGGCAGGCTCGGGGTCAGGGCAGGCAGAATGGTCAGAACCGGGAAAACTAGGAAAACTTAGAAAACTTACATGTATATTCGTTTGTATTTATGTTATTTATTAGGTTTAACCAAAAGGGAAAAGTAAGTTGAGTGTTGAAAGAAATAGGTTGCAACTTGAAATATAGGTATTTTAATAATAAAATACAACAGTTGACATTGAATCATATACTTGGTTTCAACCAATGTAGTTTTTTTCTTTTAAGAAAACCTAAATAATTTACTTGTAACCAGACGCAATTTTAGGTTGATCCAAAGGGTATTTTTTTTTTACAGTGTGTGTTGTAATACTGTATGTGGAGGTAGTAAGTTATTTTTGCTTTTGTCCTATTGTATGTACCATATAATATTCTTTACCCCTGTTTTCAGTCATTTACAGAACCACTGCCATTCCACTACCTTTCCATGTCTATTCCATTCCTCTGTGTGTCAATAAAGTATCCTTGTGTGTAACTTTGAGATTGCCTCGTTCCTCTCTTACAGGGGGAGGTGCTAGAGGGTCACAGATCAGCCCAAATGGAGTCTTTCTATTTCACACAGGTGTTGTGTTTTCTAAAACCATACGGGAAAAAAACTTAAGCCATATGGAGTGAGTTTTAAAAATGTTATTTTAGATGTTCTATTTATGTATCCTACAGATCAATAAGGATAACAGTGTTCAAAATAACAGCATGTGCAATCCCAAAAACTCAAGGGGTTCAACATCTTTGATGTTAAGTCCCCTATTTGTGCTGTGCAACAGCTTTCACAGGCTTTCATATCCGCGTGCACGCAATCAGGAAATAGTGGACAGAAGCCAGCAGTGCAGAATGCCTCAAGATAAAAACGTAAATTACATATCTGTAAGTTTGACCAAATATTAGCACTTCGCTCCACATACTCATGGGCAATAATCTTCAATCTGGATAACACCACAAAACACATTATAAGGCTAGAGAAATGTAATGACCAATATCACCAATACTATCAACACCCAAACATTTCGGAGAGCAGGCATGTAGAACCAATCCCCAAAAGAAAATGAAACTCCTCGACGGACACAGAGGCTTTTCACCACCGGGAATGGTAAGTGTAGAAACCGACTTGCTAAAGTCGATAAATGATAAACTGGGCATACTTGAACTGGTCAGTAAAGACAAAGGAGTTGAAGACGAGCCTTGAGATGAGTGACGAAGAAGATGCAACAACGGAGAAAGAAACAAGCTAAAAGGTACAGTCAATATAATTGAAACGGAAGTTTAATAAAATGAAAAAGGAGAACATGTTTCTGAGAGAATCTTATCTTGAAATTATGTGGAACTCAACATACACTAAGCCTTGGTCCGTTTCTATGAACGATCGTGACATCCAAGTCAACCAGTGGTTTTCCCGTTCTCCTGCTTTTTGCGTTCTCCTTTTTCTAGTCCTCCCGGTTTTGACCCTTGCCTGTTTCTGGACTCTGTGCCCGCCTGCCTGACCATTCTGCCTGCCTTGACCACGAGGCTGTCTGCCAATCTGTACCTCCTGGACCCTGATCTGGTTTTGACATTTTTGCCTGTCCACGACCATTCTCTTGCCTACCCCTTTGGATTATTAAACATTGTAAGACTCCAACCATCTGCCTCCTGTGTCTGCATCTGGGTCTCGCCTTGTGCTTTGATAGATATACTGTATATTGATAACTAACTGTTCCAGGGCACCAAGACTACTCCATGGATATTCTAAATAATACAAAGTTCCCATAGAGGAGGGATTGTAAGAAAAAAAAGGAAAACAATCAAATACAACAATATATAAAGAAATAAACTACAAATATACTATCATTCAAGATAGGGCATGTTGTAAAATAATTGGTATTTTACTTTCTATTTATAGTATTTTCAAACAGATAAAAGACAGCATTAGAAGAAAGCATCTTCAAATATAAGGAACTGAAACACAAAAGTAGTCAAAAGCCTGAAACATGGTAGGAATCAACATGGTAGGGATAAAAACACAGCAAACAGAGGACATAGAAGGCACAGTATGTGGGTATGTACTGGTGTATTGTGATCGAAGGTGGGGTGTGTGTTTTTGTTTGGAAAAGTGTGGAGTTAAATGAATGAAAAAGGAAAATAGTTGCAAATGCCAGAGCCCATGTGTGTCTGCGAGCAGGAGTTGTGCCAGAGATTGCTTTCAATTTTGTGCATATATGAGATATACAATTTAAAATAAATGATAAATATAGCGTATTTATTTATTGTCCTATCATGATGGAATGGACTCCAACTCTATACCCTAGACACCCACCTGAGCGACCCATACACCTAGGAGAAGTCCTTATCTGTTTTATAGTAGCCTATATGTAACGGTAGTCTTCGTCCTCCTCGTCTGAGGAGTAAGAAAGGTCGGACCAAGATGCAGCGTGGTGAGTATCCATTTTAATAGGAATACGTGAAACAAACAAAGATAACATATAAACGAACGAAGACGCAACAGTCCCGAAATAGTGAACACTAAACACAGGAACACACGAACGGGAACAATCACCCACAACCAACAATACAAAACAGGCTACCTAAATATGGCTCCCAATCAGAGACAACGACAAACACCTGCCTCTGATTGAGAACCATATCAGGCCAAACACATAGAAATAGACAAACTAGACAAACAACATAGAATGCCCACTCAGATCACACCCTGACCAAACAAAACATAGAAACATACACAGCAAACTATGGGCCGCAAAACCTAAACCTATAGGGGAGGGTCTGGGTGGGCATCTGTTATGGTTCTGTTATGGTTATGGTAGATATGGTTCTCAATCAGAGGCAGGTGTTTGTCGTTGTCTCTGATTTGGAGCCATATTTAGGTAGCCTGTTTTGTATTGTGGGTGGTATATTATGATGTTATTTCGTATTTTTGTGGAATATGTTGGCTCCAACATGGCGGAGAATGGCTGCGCACTGTCTCAGATTATTGCATGCTGTGCTTTGTACTAAAGTTATTTTTTTTAAATCTAACACAGCGGTTGCATTAAGAACAAGTGTATCTTTCATTTGCTGTACAACATGTATTTTTCAGCAAAGTTTATGACGATGGCTGCGTTAGGTTAGATTACGTCGCTGTGATAAATTTCATAAATGTTTTATGATGAGTTTTTATTTATTTCACGTTGCTCTCTGTAATTATTCTGGCTGTTTTGGTGCCATTTATGATCATGGCACCAATGTAAAACCCGGATTTGTAGCTATAAATATGCACATTTTCGAACAAAACATAAATGTATTGTATAACATGATGTTATAAGACTGTCATCTGATGAAGTTGTTCAAAGGTTAGTGATTAATTTTATCATAAGAAGCCCTACTAGCTTATAGTTAGTTAAGCATGTCAAAAAACCTTATAAAAACCCCACAGTATGTGTGTGTGTGTGTGGTTAGTATCTGTTGAGTACAGAATGTGTTTGTGTGTAACATCGAAGAGTATTGAGGAACAGTGTACACTTATGCAAGCAGTAGTTATAACAGGTTCTAAGTAGTTATAACAGGTTCTAACAGTCCAACGCTGTTAATTAAGGATATTATTTATTACAAATCCGGGATGGGTAGTCCAGAAAGGTTAATAAATTTGAGTGCTAGAACCAACGTGAAGCAGTAAGGACTGTCATTCTACATTTGGGTTGGATAGGTTATCAATAGTTCTAATTATAATTTGGGAAGGCGAGGCTTCTAGAAACAGAGCGATGCCCCTAACATGTGAGGAGAGCCACTAGTTGTAGCTTGGGCTAACCTTGCCCCAATCTCCTTCCTATCAAGGTTGGTGGGAAACTGTTATAACATGTGTTCTCTCTCTTCCCTGTGAAAGTCAATAGGGTTTCTAGGTGGTGTGGAAGATGTGAGTGATCATTGTTCCAGATGAGAGATTGTTGGAAACTGACACATTTTTTGTAACTGACTAATTGACATGAGCAAATTTGTTGTATGTTTATAACCATGTAAGTGGAGCAATTAATGTGTTATGGGTTAGATGGAATAATTTATGTGAAAATGTATTTTTGGCCAGAGGCAAAGTACAGAGGGCCTGTCTCTGAGACAGAATGTTTCTATAAGGGTGAGAAAAGGGACCAACACTGGCCTTTTAAGACTATGACCAACAATGTACTATGAATCTTAATGGATCAAATGCTTGCACTGTTGGGTTTGTAGTGACAGCTATGAGAACTGTTCCAAACAATAAGAAGGATATGAAGGCTCTGTTTAAGAGACTACAAACCTCCTGGAATTATGAGAGCATAGAGCTCTCTAGCTGATATCACTCACACTCAAGCACCTGCCTCCAAGTTCTTTGGTGTGTTTTTCCCTGGGTATGGAGTTGCATGTGCCCTAGACCAAATTTGGGAGATCTCTAGACACGTAGAGAAAATTTGCAATGCTAAAATAATTGCGTAAATTGGCTCTGCAAAACAGAGAGGCTCTTGACTATCTTTTGGCAGGTCAAGGGGGTACTCGTGCAATCATTGGCGATGAATGTCATACTTTTGTCCCATATCACTATTCTAATATGACTGATCTCGCCAAATGCATTGCCACTGTTGCTAAGAATAATTCCCCACAACCAACGAACGCCTGCAATTTGGTTGGAGTCCCTGTTTGGAAGTTGGGGATCCCAAATTGCCAAATGGGCTGCAGCGTGTGTTTTTTGCTTAGTTTGCCTAATTGTGTTATTAACATGCTGTGTATGTGTGTGTATTTTTGATACATTCACTCCCGTTAACAGAAGTATAACCTTTATTATGATGATAGTATTACCATACTAAACCCAGAATGAAGGATTTGAAATGATGAAGTGTCTGGTTTTATGTGTTGATTTCTTTACTTTATTAGAAGTATAGAACCTTTTGATAGATGCTATAGTCTAATGCTTACCTTAAAATGTAACTATTATTATCACAGAAGTGATAAGACGAGGGAATGTGAAGGAAAATGTAATGTTGTGCTTTTCTAATAACCAATTTGACTGGTTTCATGCAAGTGACTGATTGATCGTGCTAGGAGGAATCCTCACTATCAGTATCTGCAATTTGGCAGTACGTACAGAAGATTGTTTTGAGAACGGAAAGAGATATCTCAGTTTCAAGGTCTCAGCTTGGAGAGAAGAAGCCTCGTGAGGTATTGGTCGGTCACATTCAAGAACCAACTGTTAGTGATGAATTAATGATGAATAATTAATAAGCTAAATCATGCAAATATACAGTGCCTTCAGAAAGTATTCAGAACCTTTGACTTTTTCCACATTTTGTACAGCCTTGTTATATAATTTATTAAATAGTTTTTTCCCTCATCAATCTACACACAATACCCCACAATGACAAAGTAAAAACAGGATTTTAGACATTTGTATTAATTTGTAAAAAAAAAAAAAAAAAAAAGATATCACATTTACATAAGTATTCAGACCCTTTACTCAGTACTTTGTTGAAGCACCTTTGGCAATGATTACAGCCTTGAGTCTTCTTGGGTATGGGTATGACGCTAAAAGCTTGGCACACCTGTATTTGGGGAGTTTCTGCCATTCTTCTCTCATTCTTCTCTCAAGCTCTGTCAGGTTGGATGGGGAGCGTTGCTGCACAGCTATTTTCAGGTCTCTCCAGAGATTTTTGATCGGGTTCAAGTCCGGGCTCTTGCTGGGCCACTCAAGGACATTCAGAGACTTGTCCCAAAGCCACTCCTGCGTTGTCTTGGCTGTGTGCTTAGGGTCCTGTTGGAAGGTGAAACTACACCCCAGTCTGAGGTTGTGAGCACTCTGGAGCAGGTTTTAATGAAGGATCTCTCTGTACTTTGCTCTGTTAATCTTTACCTCTATCCTGACTAGTCTCCCAGTCCCTGCCGCTGAAAAACATCCCCACAGCATGATGCTGCCACCACCATGCTTCCCCGTAGGGATGGTCCCAGGTTTCCTCCAGACGTGACGGTTGGCATTCAGGCCAAAGAGTTCAATCTTGGTTTATACAGACCAGAGAATCTTGTTTCTCATGGTCTGAGTCTTTAGGTGCCTTTTTGAAAACTCCAAGCGAGCTGTCATGTGCCTTTTACTGAGGAGTGGCTTTCATCTGGCCACTCTACCATAAAGGCCTGATTGATTGAGTACTGCAGGGATGGTTGTCTTTTTGGAAGGTTCTCCCTATAGAATAACTATCTTCAAAGTAATGACTCGGGACGTCGGGTTTGATATGAAAGCTTCTTTTAGTAATAATACTTGTTCACGTTACATTTACAAACTTTAGATTCTACAGAACAATGAATAATGAGTTGCTAGCGCAAAGGAGTCAGAATAATCACCTGTCAATTGCACTTAACTAGCGCGTTCTCTCTACTTCCTGTCGCAAGGCATTCTGGAACTTGCAGTCAAAAGCCTAATTCAATACTAACCAGTACAAAATATGTATGTAGTCCTCTCAATCGCCAACACACACATTCTAATACAATTACAAATATCTTTAGATAGAGCTTGATGAATTAACTTAAACATTAACTCTGTGACCCATTAAAGTTACAACACCCCCCCCCCCCCCCCCCCCCGATGAACAACTGTGTTCATCTAAATCTGTAGGCAGTATATCAACTGAATAGGTCTCCTCAACAAAGTCCCTGAAGCAATACGAACTGAACATGACCTAACTAGGCCATCTCGGCCTGGAAACAGTTCCTCAATCTTTCCTAGTTTCCAGGTTTGTCTGGGTGTGTTATCTTCTCCTATGAGTACAACGTCACCTGCTTTCAGTGGGGTGGGCTGTGGTGTGTCACAGCGGTGTGCTGACTTTAGATCCAGCAAGTAGTCTCTTCGCCAACTGTTCCAGAAGCTGGTCACAAGTCTCTGCCTGTACTTCCATCTGCGTGTCATTTCCCCCTTGTTTAACGTTGGGTGCTGAGTGTCAGCTGGAAATGGCATTGGAGGCAAAGAGGTTAGTCTTTTACCCACCAGGAAGTGTGCTGGGGTCAGGGGTTGTGGTTCATCCACTTCATTGTGCACGAAGGTCAGAGGCCTAGAATTTAGAATAGCTTCAACCTCTGTCAGGACTGTGCACATCTCTTCAAAGTTGAGTGAAGCTCTCCCAAGAACCTTTCGCAAGGCATGTTTTCACTGACCTGACGAGTCTTTCCCAGAATCCGCCCCACCAGGCTGCTCGCTCGGCGATGAACCTCCAGGTGATGCCCCTTTCTGAGAAGAAAGCCAAGAGTTGGGGCTCTTCGATTGCCTTCCACAGCTCTTTCAAGTCCTGATCAGCTCTCTTGAACGTTTTTGCATTGTCTGAGTGGATTACCTTGCATAATCCTCTCCTTGAGATTAATATTTTTTAGAGCTAACAGGAATGTCTCTGTTGACTGATCTGAGACCAGTTCCAAATGCACTGCTCTGGTTACAGCACAAGTGAACAGTGCAATGTATGACTTCTTCACAGAACCATTTTCTTTCACATAGAGCGGTCCTGCAAAATCCACACCTGTGACTTCAAATGGTGGCGATTCAGTTATTCTGTCTTTTGGTAAAGGTGCAGTGACCTGCTGTCCGGCCCTTGCCTTGAATCTCTTGCACACTATACATCTTGCACACTATACATCTTTACTAGCTGCCTAGCACGCAAGATCCAGTATCGCTCTCTGATTTGTACTAGAGTGTCTCTTGCTCCAGAATGCATCACCTTCTCAGGGTGGTACTGTATCAGCATTTCTGAGTATCTGTACTTGTTGGGCAGAACCCATGGGTGCTGCTCTCTGAATGTGAAGTTGGACTGTTGCAGTCTTCCTCCTACACTGAGTAGTTCATGTTCGTCCAGGAACGGTTTCAGTTCTCTGATTTTACAGTCATTGTTTAGGCTTTTTCCTGCCTTCAGTAGTTTGATCTCCTGTCCAAAACTCTGTTGTTGTATTACCTTAATCCAGTACTTTTCTGCATCGAACAGTTCGTCAGCAGTCAGTTCACCTTGGTTCAGTGATGTCTGTGCTGTTTTCTGCGAGTTGTACAGTAACCTGGCAACTGGGCTTGAGTTCTGTATTTACCTCTTCTGGAACGTTGTTATCATCAGTCTCCTCGGACTGATTGTGTGATGTCAGAATTCTGGGTCCATTCCACCATAGCTCGCTCTGTGTCAAGTTTCGAACAGTTTGTCCTCTTGTAGGGAGGTCAGCTGGATTAGCTTTCCCTTCAATATGTGACCATGACTCTGGATTGGTCAAGGACTGGATCTCTGTCACTCTGTTCGCAACAAACTGTTTCCATTTCTGAGCTGAGCTGCAAATCCAATGCAGCACGATCATCGAGTCTGTGCACATTTTGATCTGGTTTTCTTCCATTTTCAGTGTGGTCATCAGGTTATTTGCTAGTCTCGCAGTCTCACAGCTCCCATGAGCTCCAGGCGTGGCAGCTTCATTTTCTTGAGTGGGGCTACCCTGGACTTGGATGCGACTAGACTTGTTGTTTCCCTGTCTTGTGATTCACCTTGCAAGTAAGCTACTGCACTGTAAGCCCTTTCACTTGCATCACAGAACACGTGTAGTTTCAGGGTGTGGCTATTCTGTGTCCGCATGTCTGTTCTGTACCACCTTGGTATGGTGAGCTGGTGTAACTGGGGTAGTTCTGAACACCACTGTTGCCATTCTCGTGTCAGATCAGGTGGTAATTCTTCGTCCCAGCTGAGTCCCCTCTCCCACATTTCCTGGAACATGCACTTGATCCTGATGGTGAAGGGGGTCAGGAAACCAAGAGGGTCAAAGATACGTGCAGACGACTGCAGAACACTTCTCTTTGTGTTTTCCTTTAGAATGCTCAGTAGCGGCCTGAGGTCAAACACAAAGTCATCTGTTTCCGGTCTCCATACTTAACCTAAAACCTTCAGCACTAATCCTTGTGTTTCTAGCGTCAACCGGTGGTCAGTTGTCGTACTCTCCTCCCATTTTGTTTTCAATTCAGGAGAGTTGGTCATCCACTTGCAGAGGTCCATGCCTGCAATCGACAGCATTCGCTTTGCAGTTGTTGTCACAAGGTAAGCCTCTTCAACATTGTGTGAACTTGCAATGAAGTCATCTACATAGAGTGACTCTCTCAGTATCTCTACAACTTCTGGTTGTTCTGTTTCATATTGTTTCAGGTGCTTCCTGATTGTAGCTGCCAGCAAGAATGGACTTGGGGAAGCTCCAAATACCACTCTTTTCATCCTCAGCACACGCAGCTCCTCTTCATTTTCTCCCCTTGGTGGGCCTGTGAGCCATAGAAATCTCACGGCGTCTCTGTCTCTCTCTGCTAGGGATATCTGCAGGAAAGCTTACTTGATGTCTGCCATGAATGCGATCTCATGTAGTCTGAACTTTATCAGAACGCTGAGCAGATTCGGATTCAGGTTCGGTCCTGTGAGTAGACAGTCATTGTAGGGATGGACAGTCATCTTCATGGGACGAGGCATCAAACACCACTCTCAGTTTTGTCGTCACCTGATCTTCTCGGAGTACTGCATGGTGAGGTAAGTATTATTTTACGTTGTCTGCGCTTGATGCGTTGTCCTTGGGCACGTCCTCTGCCATATCCTGTTGTAAGTAGTCCTCTACTACCTCATTGTATCTGCTGTACAACGTCACATCCTTCTTCAGTCTTTTCTTCAGACCTTCAACCCGTTTCTTGGCGATTCTATAGTTGTCTTGGAGTTCTGGCATTTCTCGTTTCCATGGCAACTCCACGTGGTATCGCCCAACTTTGAAGGTGGTTGTTTCCTCGAACCTCTGTAGAGCCTCGTTTTCCTCTGGGTTCTGTGTTTTCTCGCTTATAATACCCAGAGACTCAAGCTCCCAGAATGCATGCAGTTGTTTGGAGACTAGTGTGTCTTCATCAAGTGGGATGAACATGCAGGTTGCCTCGGCGACACTTGACATGAACACGGGTCCCTGCACTGACCATCCAAAGGTGCTCTCTAAAGCAACCAGCGTCTCCGTCAGTCACTCCACTCTGCCTGATACTATCTGCCAGTAGTAGTCTGCTCCTATCAGGACAGAGAGTTCAGGATCATTGTCATCTCCTGGAAAGTCTGCGAGCTGCAGTCCCTTTCTATTGAGCTCATGTCGAATCTGTTCACCAGGAACCTTCATCACAGCTGTGCACACTTGTGGGGTTTCAATTGCCTCTATCTCTATTCTCTGCTGTTTGTCCCAGACATTCTCTAAGATGACTTTCACTGTGTTGCGTTGGGACGTTGCTGGAGCAGAGGAGCCAAAAGTGTGAAGAATGACTGCCTCTTGTCTGATTACTGGTAGCTTCAAGCCCTTCACAAGGTTTTCATGTATGAAGCTCCTCTGACTGCCTCCATCTAGTAAGCAACGAGCTATCTTCCTGCCTGATGGGCCTTCTACCCATGCCTTTGCCGTTTGTAGCAACACAGTGTTCTGTCCATCTGGTTTCATCTTCACTGAATGGGGAATAACTGAGGAAACAACAGCATCTGCAGAAACAGTAGGGGGTTGCACCTCACTCCTCTTACCGGTACACACAGCAATGTGATGTCTGCTTCCACATGTTGCACATGACACATCTTTGACTTTACAGAATTTTGCTATGTGTTTCTGTCCTAAACATACAAAGCATCTTCCCATTTTCTTTAGTTTCTCTTTGCGTGTAGCAATATTGTGGTCAGGGCAGTTTTCTGATTGGTGGTCTGCACTGTCACAGAATAGACAGTTTTGTTCCTTCTGGCTGGCTGTATGCAGTGCAGCAGCAGATGGCATGTTGGGTCTTTTTGTTTTCATTTCATTGGAGGAGCATGACTTGTTCCATGGTTTGCTGTCTTTCTGTTGGTTGCATGATCTGGTCATTTGTAATGCTCTCTCCCTGCTCTGAACCTCCTTCTGTAGGAAACTGATAATCTCAGACACTTTCCATTCATCATCTACTCCCCTCTGATGACTATAGTCAAGAGCTATGTCCTCTGGAATCATCTGCAGTAAGATTGGGCATAGTAGGCTTCCATAGGTTTCTGACACTACACCCGGTGATTCCAAGCTCCTAATCTGAATTTCACATTCATCATATAGCTGCCTCAATGCATTTAGATCAGAGGATTTCTTCACAGGAGTGAGATTCAGCAGCTTTGACATATGAGCACTAATCACAAGATCTTTCCTTCCAAATCTGCTCTTAAGCAGAGCGATTGCATCATCATAGTTACTGTCTGTTAACATCAGTCCTGCTAACACCGGAGTTACTTTGAGGTCTTATGGAAGGATTCCAGACCTTGACGGAATGCCATGACCGTGCCTTAAATACATTGCTGGTTCAATTCTGAAGATGGTCTGTTAGGCAGCCTGTCATGACAGTAACCTCCCAGGCCCTCAGTAACCCCGCTGACAGTAGCGCGTCTCAAGCCCACCACAGCTTCCCAAGAACCCTGCTTACCTCCTCTGGAACGCTTCGCTGGAGAGTCAGGAACCTGTCAGGGGTTTCTCTCACAGTGTTCCCTCATCTTCGAGCTGCAGCCCTCGTCCTTTCCCTCGGACCGTTCGAAGATAGCGTACCTTATAACGCGGATGTCCAGGAGGGCTCTCGCCTGGGCTACAGCGGTGTGGGAACAACAATCTGCCATGTGCTTCATTCTGGAGGAGTTCAAGGCTGAGGTGAAAAGGTTTTCAATTCTCTGTTGTCCGGAAGAGAGGCTGCCCGGAAGTTACTCCAGCTTCATCAAGACTCCCGCAGTGTGGCAGACTATGCGGTTGATTTCCGCACGTTGGCTGCCGAGAGATGCCTGGAACCCGGAACCCCTGTTTGACATGTTCCTTCACGGATTATCGGAGGAAGTTAAAGACGAGCGCGCAGCTCGCAGCCCTTGACCATCCGGATCGATGGGCGGATACAGGAATGTAGGAGGGAGAGGAGGTCTGATTCCGGGCCCACCTGCTCGCCCAAGGATCCCACCTTGCCTCAGAGGAATCCCAGAAGTCCCCGGCTTCTACGTTCCCAAGAGATACCATACAGATAATTTATTTCTCCCCTTACTCATACCTCTCTCCATGCCATCCTGCAGTGGGGCGGCCAGTCAAAATCTCTGGGTACTCATTGACTATGGGGCCGATGAGAGTTTCATGGACACTACCCTGGTGTCAAAGTTGGGCAACCCCACTCAGCTCCTCTCCATTTCCATGGACGTTAGAGCGCTGGATGGGCACTCTATAGGCAGTCACCCACAATACTACTCCTATCAACCTGGGAGTGACAGGGAGTCTATGCAGTTCATGCTCATCAAGTCTCCTCAGGTACCCGTGGTATTAGGGTTTTAATGGCTCCAGCCACACAATCCCCTCAGAGACTGGACTTCTGGTACTATCATGGGCTGGAGCCCGTTCTGCATTGTCCTTCTGCCTCCCCTGCCGGCGCAGGGTTCTTCTTTGTGGAGAAGAGGGCCAAAACCTTGCGCCCGTGCATCGACTACCGGGGCCTTAATGACATCAGGGTTAAGAACCACTACCCGCTACCACTCAATGCCTCGGCTTTCGAGCCACTCCAGGGGGCCACCATTTTCTCTAAGTTGGACCTGCTCGGCCTCCCGAGTGGCGCAGTAGTCTAAGGCACTGCATCGGAGTGCTAGTTGTGCCACTATAGATTCTGGGTTCGAGTCCAGGGTCTGTCGTAGCCAGCTGTGACTGGGAGACCCATGGGGCGGCGCACAATTGGCCCCGTGTTGTCCGGGTTAGGGGAGGGTTTGGCCGGCAGGGATATCCTTGTCCCATCGCGCACTAGCGACTCGTGCACGCTGACATGGTCCCCAGGTGTACGGTGTTTCCTCCGACACATTGGTGCGGCTGGCTTCCGGTTAAGTGGGCATTGTGTCAAGAAGCAGTGCGGCTTGGTTGGGTTGTGTCTCGGAGGATGCACGGCTCTCGACCTTCGTCTGTCCCGAGTCCGTACGGGAGTTACAGCGTTGAGACAAGACTGTAACTACCAATTGGATACCACGAAATTGGGGAGAAAAAGGGGTCATTGTTTTTTATATACAATTTAAAAATAGTTGGACCTGCGGAACGCATACCATCTGGTGCGGATACGGGAAGGTGACGGGTGGAATACAGCCTTCAACACGGCTAGCGGACACAACGAATACCTGGTGATGCCATTCGGTCTGACCAACGCTCCTGCTGTGTTCCAGGTCCTGGTTAACGATGTTCTCCGTGAAATGTTGAACCAGTTCGCATACGTCTACCTCAACAACATCCTCGTCTTTTACCGCTTAGCTCAAGAACACGTTCTCCACGTCCGACAAGTCCTCCAGCATCTCCTGCAGAACCAGCTTTTTGTTAAAGCAGAAAAATGCGAATTCCATCGCTCCACCATCTCCTTCCTTGGATACATCATCGCTGCTGGTAATGTGCAGATGGATCCCGGAAAGGTGAGAGCGGTGGTGGATTGGCTCCAACCCACGTCCAGAGTGCAGCTGCAAAAAAAATGACATAATGCATTTACCTGCAACGAGAGAAAGCACAGTATGCCATTACCAGTTCCATGTATGTATGGCCCCACCCACCTCTGCACACTAGTGGAAGTAGCACAGCAGGATGATGGACTTGGAGCAGGTGAGGAGAAACATTTTGAATACCAGGAACAGGAACCCAAACCAGATGCTGTTGAGGATGAAGAAGAGCTGGATGAAGATGCAGCCGAAGGAATGGATGCCCATCCATGATGCTTCCGGGCACGGGCTTGGTGAAAAAGGAATGTTCATGGATCTGCCGAGTGATCTTCTTGGTTCGCACTGGCTGCTCAATTGCCTGGAGCACAGGAAGTAGCATAGAAACTCATCAAGACATTGTTAGACCCTTGTTAGTGTGCCATGTTTTCTCTGATTGTTATGCCAGTGTGAAAGAGGTTGCAAACACAGGGGGAAATGCACATGATGTGAGATGACCTGAAAGAGTTATTCATACAGATAGTGTGATTGATAGGTGAAGCTCACAGGTCTCTTGAAGCCGAAGTAGGCTAGGCGCCCACAAAGGTAAAGGGCATGAAGATGGCAAACCTCAAAGCCAAGATGGCCACCAGCGCAGCGAAGGGGATGACTGCCAAAAAGCCCTCCACCCACAGGATCAGGTTAACCAGGAAGTCTCCAAACAAGATCCTGAGAGGGAGGGAGAGAAAATGGTTGGGGAGGGGTGGGACAGTCAATATTTCATGGGCAACCTCATCACCCTAAAAGTCTAGACATGTCAAGCATGTTGCCATGATGTGTAGAATCTGTTATTGACAAAAGGGAATATATGAATCATAAATACATAGAAAACATTGCTGTTCCATGTACAATAGATTGAGGAGTATTTATTAGAATAGTAGTGGTGGATTGCATGTGGATGGTAGTCATGGATAATGATGGATGTTAGTCATCCTAGAGAATCATTTAAATTGAAACGTAGTCCACTTCAGATCAGCTAAACATTTACATTTGCAAAATACGAATGTACAACTCCAACACAATGCTCACTGTTCTTGTTACAAATGCATGACTATTGTCTCACATTAATCAGGACAGCCCTGATCAACAGTCACAAAGTGCCTGTTAGCAGGGGTCCAGGACAAGGTAGCATGCACGGTGAAATCAAGCCAGGGGTCCACAGCTGCAAAGCTGTCATCAAGGCAAAGGGTGGCTACGTTGAAGAATCTCAAATATAAAATATATTTTGATTTGTTTAACACTTTTTTGGTTACTACATGATTCCATATGTGTTATTTCATAGTTGTGATGTATTCACTATTATTCTACAATGTAGGAAATAGTAAAAATAAAGAAAAACCCTGCAATGAGTAGGTGTGTCTAAACTTTTGACAGGTGCTGTACATGTTTGCAAGTGTTGTATTTATTCACACATCACATTACCTGCTTGCTAGTGTTGTTGCATTTATTATCAAAAGAGGTTGCATGTTTGCAAATATTTTTTGCAAATACAAAAGTGATTATACAGGCTCAACTCATATTTTACACATGCAAATCATACTTTACATGCTTGTACAACTATTACATAAATTTACAGTACCTTCATACTCCTTGTCCACCCAACCTTAAAGAAGAGGCAATTCAGAGATAATAATTTTTTGTTTGTTTGATTTCATCTTGCCACACTGCAAGTTATATAATTCCGCACTCCCAATCCTACATGTCATTGTCATGTTATTACACAATAATTTACATCGTTATAAAATTGTCAGCGTTAGCTTAACAGCTTGTTTTCCATAGTCCCTGAGCACTTACCTCCTGTATTTTGTCGCAGGATGTATTTCATCATAGAGGACGATGAGCAGAGAGTAGGGTAAGGCACAGAACCACCAGCAAGGCCTGAGCAATAAGAGATTTAAATAGAGAAGAAAAATATTTGAGTAAAAAGAGAAGGTAAGACAAGTGGAACGAGAGAAGGGAAAGAAAAAATAGATTCAGTTGAGCGTAAAACAGGGAGCTAATATGCTTACAGGGCCCCTAAATGTCATTTGGCATTTTCTCTCTTGGTTGGGCAGTAAACCCCATTACACTTTAGCTAGCTAGTGAACCCCAACTGATACTGTGAGACCACAGTAGTCTCTGCCCTTTGTAATATACATAAATTTTACCACTCATCTTTTAAAACAGGGGTGACCTTTGTTCCAAGCTGATATACTGAATCTGTAGGGTCTACTGACTTGAGGTGGTATATTCTGAAGATGAAATCCATTCCAGGGCAGTAGGACAGGAGGAGAGCCAGGGTGGTTTCCGCAAACAGTCTGTAGACGCGAACATGGTTCCTGACGTGGGAGGAAAAACAAAATAATTTTCATGGATTTAAAACCAACAGGGTGAATATTGATTTCGAAGTGAGTTGTAAGGTTGTATGAAAATGGTGATGTGTACCAGAGGTGAAGTCAAGACCAGAGCAGTGAAGATGAAGTCTAATAAAATAACTCTAAGGACCCAGACCTTGACTAAGACCACAAGACCACGAAGATCGATGGGTATACTCACTTCAATAGAACCCGATGGTCACTCTGACCAGAAAAAAGAACATTACAGTCTGCTTGGAATTTGCCAAAAGGTACCTAAAGATCTCTCAGACCATGAGAAACAAGATTCTCTGATCTGATGACACCAAGATTGAATTCTTTGGACTGAATGCCAAGCATTGATGACCCATATATTTATACCTTCGTATTCCATTCCTTTACTTAGATTTGTGTGTATTAGGTTTTTGTTGTGGAATTGTTAGATATTACTGCACTGTCGGAACTAGAAGCACAAGCATTTCGCTACACTCGCGATAACATCTGCTAACCACATGTATGTGACCAATATAATTTGATTTGATTTGAGTGATATCATGACAAGTTGTTGAAGGGGAAATCTGCAGTTGCTACATACATTTTGGACTTTGGAAGGCAGGGTAGAGGCTGGGCCCTATGATCCCTCAACCCCTTGTTCCCTCCGTTTACACAGCCCTATGGTCCCACAGCCCTATGTTCCCTCAGTTCCATGTTCCCACAGCCCTATGTTCCCTCAGTTCTATGGTCCCACAGCCCTATGTTCCCTCAGTTCTATGGTCCCACAGCCCTATGTTCCCTCAGTTCTATGGTCCCACAGCCCTATGTTCCCTCAGTTCTATGGTCCCACAGCCCTATGTTCTCTCAGTTCTATGGTCCCACAGCCCTATGTTCCCTCAGTTCTATGGTCCCACAGCCCTATGTTCCCTCAGTTCTATGGTCCCACAGCCCTATGTTCCCTCAGTTCTATGGTCCCACAGCCCTATGTTCCCTCAGTTCTATGGTCCCACAGCCCTATGTTCCCTCAGTTCTATGTTCCCACAGCCCCATGTTCCCTCAGTTCTATGTTCCCACAGCCCTATGTTCTCTCAGTTCTATGTTCCCACAGCCCTATGTTCTCTCAGTTCTATGGTCCCACAGCTCTATGTTCCCTCAGTTCTATGTTCCCACAGCCCCATGTTCCCTCAGTTCTATGTTCCCACAGCCCTATGTTCCCTCAGTTCTATGTTCCCACAGCCCTATGTTCCCTCAGCCCTATGTTCCCTCAGTTCTATGGTCCCACAGCCCTATGTTCCCTCAGCCCTATGTTTCCACAGACCTACGTTTCTTCAGCCATATGTTCCTTCAATTCTATGTTCCCTCAGTTCTATGTTCCCACAGCCCCATGTTCCCTCAGCCCTATGTTTCCTCAGTTTTATGTTCCCTCAGCCCTATGTTCCCTGTTATCACATAACATTAAGTTGTTGTCTTTAATTTCCCTCTTTTCCATTTCCCTAACTCCTAAACGGGGTACATTCCGTGTTTCTCCAAAAGTACTAGATATTGAGAGAATTTGTAAAATGACTCTTCCTCTCATTTGGGTTGCTAAACACTGGTTTAGAAGATAGAACTGAGGGAACATTGGGCTGAGGGAACATTGGGCTGAGGGAACATATGGCTAAGGGAACATAGGGTTGAGGGGACATAGGGTTTAGGGAACATAGGGTTGAGGGGACATAGGGTTGAGGGGACATAGGGTTGAGGGAACATAGGGTTGAGGGAACATAGGGTTGAGGGAACATAGGGTTTAGGGAACATTGGGCTGAGGGAACATATGGCTAAGGGAACATAGGGTTGAGGGGACATAGGGTTTAGGGAACATAGGGTTGAGGGGACATAGGGTTTAGGGAACATAGGGTTGAGGGGACATAGGGTTGAGGGGACATAGGGTTGAGGGAACATAGGGTTGAGGGGACATAGGGTTGAGGGGACATAGGGTTGAGGGGACATAGGGTTTAGGGAACATAGGGTTGAGGGGACATAGGGTTGAGGGGACATAGGGTTGAGGGGACATAGGGTTGAGGGAACATAGGGTTGAGGGGACATAGGGTTGAGGGAACATTGGGCTGAGGGGACATAGGGTTTAGGGAACATAGGGTTGAGGGAACATAGGGTTTAGGGGACATAGGGTTGAGGGGACATAGGGTTGAGGGGACATAGGGTTTAGGGAACATAGGGTTGAGGGAACATAGGGTTTAGGGAACATAGGGTTGAGGGGACATAGGGTTGAGGGAACATAGGGTTGAGGGAACATAGGGTTGAGGGAACATAGGGTTGAGGGGACATAGGGTTGAGGGGACATAGGGTTTAGGGAACATAGGGTTGAGGGAACATAGGGTTGAGGGGACATAGGGTTGAGGGGACATAGGGTTTAGGGAACATAGGGTTGAGGGAACATAGGGTTGAGGGAACATAGGGTTGAGGGGACATAGGGTTGAGGGAACATTGGGCTGAGGGGACATAGGGTTTAGGGAACATAGGGTTGAGGGAACATAGGGTTGAGGGGACATAGGGTTTAGGGAACATAGGGTTGAGGGAACATAGGGTTTAGGGAACATAGGGTTGAGGGGACATAGGGTTGAGGGGACATAGGGTTTAGGGAACATAGGGTTGAGGGGACATAGGGTTGAGGGGACATAGGGTTGAGGGAACATAGGGTTTAGGGAACATAGGGTTGAGGGAACATAGGGTTGAGGGAACATAGGGTTGAGGGGACATAGGGTTTAGGGAACATAGGGTTGAGGGAACATTGGGCTGAGGGGACATAGGGTTGAGGGAACATATGGTTGAGGGAACATAGGGTTGAGGGAACATTGGGTTGAGGGAACATAGGGTTGAGGGAACATAGGGTTGAGGGAACATTGGGTTGAGGGGACATAGGGTTGAGGGAACATAGGGTTGAGGGGACATATGGTTGAGGGAACATAGGGTTGAGGGAACATAGGGTTGAGGGAACATAGGGTTGAGGGAACATAGGGTTGAGGGGACATATGGTTGAGGGGACATAGGGTTGAGGGAACATAGGGTTTAGGGAACATAGGGTTGAGGGAACATAGGGTTGAGGGGACATATGGTTGAGGGGACATAGGGTTTAGGGAACATAGGGTTTAGGGAACATAGGGTTGAGGGAACATAGGGTTGAGGGGACATATGGTTGAGGGAACATAGGGTTGAGGGGACATAGGGTTGAGGGAACATATGGTTGAGGGAACATAGGGTTGAGGGGACATATGGCTGAGGGGACATAGGGTTGAGGGGACATAGCGGGGGCAGTCTGTGGGAAGAGGCAGATGACAACAGAGAGGAGAGAGGGGAAGGGGGTAGAGGGAAAGATAATGACAGAATAAATGGACAGAAAGGGTGAGAGAGTTTGAGAGAAAGTGTATTTTAGAGAGAAAAATGTAAGATTGAGGTAAAGAGAGAAAGAGTGTGTGTGTGTGTCAAAGAGAGCCCTGTTCCTTATTTAAGCAAACATGACCTCTGTGTACGCTACTTAGAGGCGACCTCTCCATGCATTTATGGGAAACTGACATTCAAAGCTGAAGATAATGATTCTGTGACATTAGCATTAGCACAGTGGCCGTATTTCATATGTTTCAGACTCCAACACTGAATAGGTTTCACTGGATATCATAAGGTGAATGCACCATTTTGTAAGTCGCTCTGGATAAGAGCGTCTGCTAAATGACTTAAATGTAAATGTAAATGTTTTGAGTAGGTTACTCTATAATGATCCGTCAATAGTCCATGGGCCAGCGGAGACATTTGTCCACTTTGGGGAGACAAAGGTTTCATGGTTTAAAATGTTTCCCCACAAGCGCCTGATGAAATTGATATATGATAACCTGTCCCAAATAGTAGCTTTCTATGTTATCCATACCTTTATATGTCTTGTTGTATGGGAGTCCATGCAATAGAATGTTCGCAGGCTGATTAAGAAATGTTAAGACAAGTGTTCAAATGCTGATTGAAAATGAGTATATCAAACAACTATGGACCATTATATTGGTTGGAGCTCATCTTAAAAACCGTGGAATTTGGAAATGTTTTGCAATCAGATCAAATGACTGAAATGACTACGTAACAAATAGCAAAAGTACATATTTGTTGTTGGGAAATTGGTCAAACTGGGAAATAACACAAGAGGAGCTGGCTCTCTATTGTACATGAAGCCTGGAGGGTGACTCGATCGAGACGAGGACGGGTGGTGGTTGGTCAATGGATCATCAACGAACTGCAGTATGGACTGTTTGTAAAGGGCTATTTAAAACTTCTTTGGGCTGCAAGCCCGATGTCGGGCACAATATGACAACAGCCAGGCCAAGTGCAGGGCGCGAAATTCAAAATATATTTTTTAGAAATATTTAACTTTCACACATTAACAAGTCCAATACAGCAAATGAAAGATACACATCTTGTGAATCCAGCCAACATGTCCGATTTTTAAAATGTTTTACAGCGAAAACACCACGTATATTTATGTTAGCTCACCACCAAATACAAAAAAGCACAGACATTTTTCACAGCACAGGTAGCGTGCACAAAACCAACCTAACTAACCAAGAACCAACCAAACTAACCAAGAAACAACTTCATCAGATGACAGTCTTATAACATGTTATACAATAAATCTATGTTTTGTTCGAAAAATGTGCATATTTGAGGTATAAATCATAGTTTTACATTGCAGCTACAATCGGAAATAGCACCGAAGCAGCTAGAACAATTACAGAGACCAAACTGAAATACTTAAATACTCATCATAAAACATTTCTGAAAAATACATGTTGTACAGCAAATGAAAGACAAACATCTTGTGAATCCAGCCAATATTTCCGATTCTTTAAGTGTTTTACAGCGAAAACACAATATAGCATTATATTAGCTTACTACAATAGCCAACCACACAACCGCATTGATTCAAGCCAACAGTAGCGATAACGAATAAACCAGCAAAAGATATTAATTTTTTCACTAACCTTCTCAAAATTCATCAGATGACAGTCCTATAACATCATATTACACAATACATATATTGTTTGTTCGAAAATGTGCATATCTAGCGGCACAAATCGTGGTTATACAATGTGAATACGTAGGCAAAATGCAATAAAATGTCCAGAGAAATCTTGGAGAGGCACCTAATCTAATCAAATAACTATTCATAAACTTTACTAAAAAATACATGTTGGACAGCAAATTAAAGATAGCTTAGTTCTTAATGCAATCGCGTGTTAGAATTCTAAAAATAACTTCAGTACGACATCCAGCTTACGTTATTGCGAGAGAGCGCCCAAAATCAAAGCGGAAAACACAACGACACATTTTCGACAGAAATAGGAAATAACATCATAAATGGGTCCTACTTTTGCTGATCATCCATCATGTCACGTCCTGACCATAGTTCTTATGTGTGTTGCTTGTTTTAGTGTTGGTCAGGACGTGAGCTGGGTGGGCATTCTATGTTGTGTGTCTAGTTTGTCTGTTTCTGTGTTCAGCCTAATATGGTTCTCAATCAGAGGCAGCTGTCAATCGTTGTCGCTGATTGAGAATCATATATAGGTGGCTTGTTTTGTGTTGGGGATTGTGGGTGGTTGTCTTCTGTCTTTGTGTTCTGCACCAGATAGGACTGTCTCGGTTTTCACATTTGTTATTTTGTATTTTGTATAGTGTTCACGTTATTGTCTCTTCTTTATTAAATCATGTTGAACACTAGCCGCGCTGCATTTTGGTCCTCTCCTTCACCCCAGGAAGAAAGCCGTTACAGAACCACCCACCAAACTCGGACCAAGCAGCGTGGCTACGGGAAGCAGCGGCAGCAGCAGCAGCAGCAGGAGCTAGCAAGGCAGAGTGGCTGGAAGCCCGAGAGGCTCCCCCAAAAATTTCTTGGGGGGGAACACGGGGAGTGTGGCTGGGTCAAGTGGGAGACTTGAGCCAGTTCCCCGTGCTTACCATAAGGAGCAGTTGGCTAAATTGAGGTACGAGTCGGAGAATGTGGAGGAGTTATTGGACAGATTGGAGGAAAGTGAAAGGATGGGAGATTATGAGACATTTGATGAGTTGTTGGTGATATTGGAGGAAAGCGAAGAGAGAGAGATGTTGGTTTGGCGTAGTATACACGGTACTCGCCCTGAGGTGTGTGATTACCGTGGAGAGCGGGAGTACGGGCAGACACCGTGTTATGCGGAAGAGCGCACAGTGTCTCCTGTACGTGTGCTTAGCCCGGTGCGGGTTATTCCACCTCCCCGCACTGGTAGGGCTAGATTGGGCATTGAGCCAGGTGCCATGAAGCCGGCTCAACGCGTCTGGTCTCCAGTGCGTCTCCTCGGGCCGGCATACATGGCACCAGCCTTACGCATGGTGTCCCCGGTTCGCCAACACAGCCCAGTGCGGGTTATTCCACCTCCCCGCACTGGTCGGGCTACGGGAAGCATACAACCAGGTAAGGTTGGACAGGCTCGGTGCTCAAGGGAGCCAGTATGCCTGCACGGTCCGGCGCCACCTTCCCGCCCCAGCCCAGTACCTCCAGTTCCGGCACCACGCATCAAGCCTCCTGTGCGTCTCCAGAGTCCTGTACGCACTGTTCCTTCTCCCCGCACTCGCCCTGAGGTGCGTGCCCTCAGCCCGGTACCACCAGTTCCGGTACCACGCACCAGGCCTATAGTGCGCCTCGAGATTCCAGTGTGCCCTGTTCCTGCTCCCCGCACTAGCCTTGAGGTGCGTGTCTCCAGTCCGGTACCACCAGTTCCGGCACCACGCACCAGGCCTACTGTGCGCCTCAGCAGGTCAGAGTCGGTCGTCTGCCCAGCGCCGTCTGAGCCATCCGTCTGCCCAGCGCCGTCTGAGCCATCCGTCTGCCCAGCGCCGTCTGAGCCATCCGTCTGCCCAGCGCCGTCTGAGCCATCCGTCTGCCCAGCGCCGTCTGAGCCATCCGTCTGCCCAGCGCCGTCTGAGCCATCCGTCTGCCCAGCGCCATCTGAGCCATCCGTCTGCCCAGCGCCATCTGAGCCATCCGTCTGCCCAGCGCCATCTGAGCCATCCGCCTGCCCAGCGCCATCTGAGCCATCCGTCTGCCCAGCGCCATCTGAGCCATCCGTCTGCCCAGTGCCATCTGAGCCATCCGTCTGCCCAGCGCCATCTGAGCCGTCCGTCTGTCCCGAGCCGTTAGAGTCGCCCGTCTGTCCCGAGCCGTCAGAGCCGTTCGTCAGTCAGGAGCCGCTAGAGCCGTCCGTCAGTCAGGAGCTGCCTTCCAGTCAGGAGCTGCCTTCCAGTCATGAGCTGCCCTCCAGTCATGAGCAGCCTTCCAGTCATGAGCTGCCTTCCAGTCATGAGCTGCCTTCCAGTCATGAGCTGCCTTCCAGTCATGAGCTGCCTTCCAGTCATGAGCTGCCCGCCAGTCATGAGCTGCCCTCCAGTCATGAGCTGCCCTCCAGTCATGAGCTGCCCTCCAGTCATGAGCTGCCCCTCAGCCCGGAGCTGCCATTAGTCCGGAGCTGCCCTTCAGTCCAGAGCTGCCCTTCAGTCCGGATTTGCCCCTTTCTGTCCTGAGCTACCTCTCTGTCCTGAGCTACCTCTCTGTCCTGAGCTACCTCTCTGTCCTGAGCTGTCTCCTCTATCTAGGGGGGACCTTTGTGAAGGTTCCTAGACCAGGGTCGGGGGCGAGGGTCGCCACTCAAAGGACGCTAAGGAGGGGGACAAAGACAATGGTGGAGTGGTGTCCTCGTCCTGCGCCGGAGCCGCCACCGCGGACAGATGCCCACCCAGACCCTCCCCTTGAGATTTAGTGGTGCGTTCGGAGTCCGCACCTCAGGAGGGGGGTACTGTCACGTCCTGACCATAGTTCTTATGTGTGTTGCTTGTTTTAGTGTTGGTCAGGACGTGAGCTGGGTGGGCATTCTATGTTGTGTGTCTAGTTTGTCTGTTTCTGTGTTCAGCCTAATATGGTTCTCAATCAGAGGCAGCTGTCAATCGTTGTCCCTGATTGAGAATCATATATAGGTGGCTTGTTTTGTGTTGGGGATTGTGGGTGGTTGTCTTCTCTCTTTGTGTTCTGCACCAGATAGGACTGTCTCGGTTTTCACATTTGTTATTTTGTATTTTGTATAGTGTTCACATTATTGTCTCTTCTTTATTAAATCATGTTGAACACTAGCCGCGCTGCATTTTGGTCCTCTCCTTCACCCTAGGAAGAAAGCCGTTACACATCAGAATGTTGTACAAGTGGTCCTTTGTCCAGAACAATCGTTGTTTGGATTTAGAATGTCATTTTTCCCTCTCGAATGAGCAAGCAAAACTTGCCAAGTGGCGCGAAGCTCTCCATCGTCAACAAACGCAAAGAACGGAACACGCCAAAACTCCCGAAAAAAATTCAATAATCTGATTAACCTCTAATTCCTCCCAATCCCGGATCCGGGAGCACCCCCATCAGTAAAAAAGCTGACTAGCATAGCCTAGCATAGCGTCACAAGTAAATACTAGCATCTAAATATCATTAAATCACAAGTCCAAGACACCAGATGAAAGATACACATCTTGTGAATCCAGCCATCATTTCTGATTTTTAAAATGTTTTACAGGGAAGACACAATATGTAAATCTATTAGCTAACCACGTTAGCAAAAGACACCACTTTTTTTACTCCACCAGTTTTTTACTCCATCAGTAGCTATCACAAATTCGACCAAATAAAGATATAAATAGCCACTAACCAAGAAACAACTTCATCAGATGACAGTCTGATAACATATTTATTGTATAGCATATGTTTTGTTAGAAAAATGTGCATATTTCAGGTATAAATCATAGTTTACATTGCAGCTACAAACAGAAATTGCACCGAAAGCAGCCATAATAATTACAGGCACCAACGTCAAATACCTAATTACTCATCATAAAACATTTCTGAAAAATACATAGTGTACAGCAAATGAAAGACAGGCATCTTGTGATTCCAGCCAATATTTCCGATTTATTAAGTGTTTTACAGCAAAAAAAAAATGTAGCGTTATATTAGCTTAGCACAATAGCCAGAAACACTTGGGCGCCGACGACTACGACAGATATATGAAATAGCATCATAAAATGTTTCTTACTTTTGCTGATCTTCCATCAGAATGTTGGACAAGGTGTCCTTTGTCCAGAACAGTCGTTGTTTGGATTTAGAACGGCAACTTTCCCTCTTCATTTAGCAAGCGCGCTAGCCTAGTGGCACAAAGCTCTCCATGTCAACAAACGGAAGAGAACGGAACACGGCAAAACTCCCGAAAAAATTTCAATAATCTGATGAAACTATATTGAAAAAACATACTTTACGATGATATGGTGACATGTATCAAATAAAATCAAAGCCGGAGATAATAGTCGCCTATAACGGCAGCTAAACAAAAGGCAATCCCACTGTCCACCTCGCGCTCTTCAGAGTACCGAAAATGGGGGACACGTCATTCCAAGATGATGTGTTCCATCTCAGACCAAGATAATCACCTAATTTCTTCTCTCACAGCCTCTTGACACCCAGGGGAAGGTGTATGACGTGCATGTATACTAATAGGTCTCGTGCCCATTTATAGGCAGGAAGAAGAACAGAGCATCGATTTCAGACTTTCCACTTCCTGGTCAGGAAATGTGCTGCAGAATGAGTTCTGTTTCACTCAGAGAAATAATTCAAACAGTTTTAGAAACTAGATAGTGTTTTCTATCCAATAGTAATAATAATATGCATATTGTACGAGCAAGAATTGAGTACGAGGCCGTTTGAAATGGGCACCTTTTATCTGGCTACTCAATACTGCCCCTTGCAGCCCAAACAGGTTAATGCAACCGCTGTGTTAGATTTTTAAAATTAACGTTACTGCGCATACAGCGTGCGCTAAAGCGAGACCGCACCGAAATTCATGGCGGAATTATTGTTTAACATTTGTCAACATAAATACGAATTAACAGCATAAAGACTTCTTACTATTTGACGAGCTTCCATCAGAATCTTGGGCAAGGTGTCCTTTCTCCAGAACAATCGTCTTTTGGTTGAAAGATGTCCTCTTCTCCTGTAGAAATAGCAGCTAACGCTAGCCATGTGCCGGAGAGGTGTCCAACTAGCGATAGCGTGTGACAAAGAAATTCCAGAAAATCGCAATAAACTGATATAAACTGCTATAAGTCAGTTTAAATTAACCTCTAATTCCTCCCAAACCCGGATCCGGGAGCACCCCCATCAGTAAAAAAGCTGACTAGCATAGCCTAGCATAGCGTCACAAGTAAATACTAGCATCTAAATATCATTAAATCACAAGTCCAAGACACCAGATGAAAGATACACATCTTGTGAATCCAGCCATCATTTCTGATTTTTAAAATGTTTTACAGGGAAGACACAATATGTAAATCTATTAGCTAACCACGTTAGCAAAAGACACCACTTTTCTTACTCCACCATTTTTTTACTGCATCAGTAGCTATCACAAATTCGACCAAATTAAGATATAAATAGCCACTAACCAAGAAACAACTTCATCAGATGACAGTCTGATAACATATTTATTGTATAGCATATGTTTTGTTAGAAAAATGTGCATATTTCAGGTATAAATCATAGTTTACCATTGCAGCCACCATCACAACTCTCACCAAAGCGACTAGAATAACTACAGAGACCATCGTGTATTACCTAATTACTCATCATAAAACATTTCTTAAAAATACACAGCGTACAGCAAATGAAAGACACAGATCTTGTGAATCCAGCCAATATTTCAGATTTTCTAAGTGTTTTACAGCGAAAAGACAATATAGCGTTATATTAGCTTACCACAATAGCAAACATCACAACAGCATTGATTCAAGCCAAAAATAGCGATAACGTATAAACCACCAAAATATATTAATTTTTTCACTAACCTTCTCAGAATTCTTCAGATGACAGTCCTATAACATCATATTACACAATGCATATAGAGTTTGTTCGAAAATGTGCATATTTAGCGGCACAAATCGTGGTTATACAATGTGATTAGTGGCCAAAACTTCAAGCAATCTGTCCGGCGCCATCTTGGAGAGGCACCTAATCTAACCGAAAACTATTCATAAACTTGACAAAAAAATACAGATTGGACAGCAAATGAAAGATAAATTAGTTCTTAATGCAATCGCTGTGTTATATTTTTAAAATTAACGTTACTGCGCAATACAGCGTGCGCTAAAGCGAGACCGCACCGAAATTCATGGCGGAATTATTATTTGACATTTGTCAACATAAATACGAATTAACAGCATAAAGACTGCTTACTATTTGCTGAGCTTCCATCAGAATCTTGGGCAAGGTGTCCTTTCTCCAGAACAATCGTCTTTTGGTTGAAAGATGTCCTCTTCTCCTGTCGAAATAGCCGCTAACGTTAGCTATGTGCCGGAAAGGTGTCCAACTCCTGATAGCGCGTCACAAAGAAATCCCAGAAAATCGCAATAAACTGATATAAACTGCTATAAATCGGTTTAAATTAACTACCTTATGATGTCTTTAACAACTATAACGAATAAAAACATGACCGGAGATATAGAACTGCTAAAACGAAAGCTTTGCAGGAGGCCATTGTGACGTCCCTGCTGCGCCAGGCGCCCCGTTGAAAAGAACGGTACTTCCGTTCCACGGTCTTATATAGGGCCCCAGATTGCGCAATCCACTCCATTCAAATTCTCCCCGCTTACTGACATCTAGAGGAAGGCGTATGCAGTGCATGTAGCCCGATGGCTTACATGGGGACTTATAAACTGACCTCAGAACAGGGACCTCGATTTCTGAAATCTCACTCCCTGACAGGAAATGTGCTGCAGAATGAGTTCTGTTTCACTCAGAGAAATAATTCAAACGGTTTTAGAAACTAGAGAGTGTTTTCTATCCTAATGGTAATATTAATATGCATATTGTACGAGCAAGAATTGAGTACGAGGCAGTTTAATTTGGTAACGAATTTTTACAAAGTCGAAATGGCGCCCCCCCCCCCTAGTGTCAAGAGGTTTAACTACCTTATGAAGTTTTTAAGACAAAAATCTAATTAAATCAGAGCCGGAGATATAGAACTGCTAAAACGAAAGCTTTTCAGGACGCCATTGTGATGTCCCTCCTGCGCCAGGCGCCCCGTTGAAAAGAACGGACCTTCCGTTCCAAAAGCTTTTATAGTGCCCCAGATGGTGCAATCCACTCCATTCAAATTCTCACCGCTTACTGACATCTAGAGGAAGGCGTATGCAGTGCATGTAGCCCCATAGCTTACATGGGAATTTATAAACTGATCCGAGAACAGAGACCTCGATTTCAGAAATCTCACTCCTTGACAGGAAGTGTGCTGCAGAATGAGTTCTGTTTCACTCAGAGAAATAATTCAAACGGTTTTAGAAACTAGAGAGTGTTTTCTATCCAATAGTAATAATAATATGCATATTGTACGAGCAAGAATTGAGTACGAGGCAGTTTAATTTGGGAACGAATTTTTACAAAGTCGAAATGGCGCCCCCCTATTGACAAGAATTAAACTATATTGAAAAAACATACTTTACGATGATATTGTCACATTTATCAAATAAAATCAAAGCCGGAGATATTAGGCGTCTATAACAAAAGCTTTTCAGAAGCCAATGCGGAAGTCCTTTCCGCGTCTTCCTGAGCAGAGGAAATTGGGGTCCTGTCATTCCAAGCTGTCTCTTTTGACCATAGAAAGAGCTTGAGACCCCATTTCACCTCTCACAGCCTATTGACATCTAGTGGAAGGCGTATGAAGTGCATGTATACTAATAGAATTCAAGCAAACGATTAGGGAGGCCCTGGAACAGAGCCTCGAGTTCAGATTTTTCACTTTCTGACAGGAAGTTTGCTGCAAAATGAGTTCTGTTTTACTCACAGATATAATTCAAACGGTTTTAGAAACTTGAGAGTGTTTTCTATCCAATAGTAATAATAATATGCATATTGTACGACCAAGAATTGAGTACGAGGCCGTTTGATATGGGCACCTTTTATCCAAGCTACTCAATACTGCCCCTGCAGCCATAAGAAGTTAAAGAGACGGACCCTACAGCGCTTAGCGCAGTGTCGCAGTGTTGTTTTTCATCCTTCTAGTGCGCTCTGACATTCTACATACTCCCGTGCCACATCAAAATTGTAATGCGCCGTATCACTCCTTGCGTAGCCATGGGGTCAGTGTTGTCTAGGCAATGCAGGTAGCTTGGTATATTGACCTAATCTATAGGGTATGATTCCAAGTAACCTACTTTGCATTGATAAGCCAATATAATCTCAGAAACCATTCAAACAATAAACAAAACAACATTGTAGCCTTATTAGAATCCCCTCCAAAATGTATTGTGTTTAGAAGTAATAACTATTGATTCTGGGCTATTGATAAAAACAGCTGCGGGATATGTGCTTTTTCTCTGTGACCAAAACATGATGACATTCTATTTTTAGCTGATATGGGAGTGAATACATTGAAGCAGCATATTAAATTGGAATAATGTTGTAGGTTACACCGGCAAATAAGAATATTTGGCAGGGAATATTATTTAATTATCATTCTGATTATTTTACATTGCGATGTTGGAAGCTAATCAACTTCAAAATTACTTCAAGATTGCTGTCTCGGTTTAGTTTGGAATTAAATAAGTAGCCTATTTTGCATTGATGATAATATTATTATAGGCTATTTGGAAACGTAAAACCAGATAGCCATGTGCTTTTTTTCCTTTGTGACAAAACATTACGACATGATATGGGAGAGTATACATTGAAACTGCATATAAAATGCTATTGTCAAAAACGGATGGCAGACTCGGGTAAGACAAAGGGAGGAGGGGTGTGTCTCTTTGTTAACAACAGCTGCTGTGCGATCTCTAATGTTAAGGAAGTCTCAAGTTTTTGCTCACCTGAGTTAGAAAACCTCATGATAAACTGCAGAAAATAGTATTTACAAAAATAGTTTTCATCTGTATTTTTTGAAGCTCTCTATTTGCAACCACAAACCGTTGCTGTCACTAAGACAGCACTCAACAAGCTGTATAGGGCCATAAGCAAACAAGAAAATGAACATTCAGAGGTGGTATTTCTCCTACTACGCCAGCTCTGATGCTTGACGGATGTGGCAGCGCTTGCAAACTATCACAGATTACAAAGGGAAACCCAGCCGCGAGCTGCCCAGCGACGCAAGCCTACCAGACAAGCTAAATTCCTTCTATGCTCGCTTCGAGGCAAGCAACAGCAAACCATGCATGAGAGCACCACCCGTTCTGGATGTCTGTGTGATCTCGCGCTCTGTATCCGATGTGAGTAAGACCTAAAAACAGGTTAACATTCGCAAGGCCGTGGGGCCAACTGGAAAGTGTCTTCACTGACATTTTCAATTTATCCCTGACCCGGTATGAAATACCAACTTTTTTCAAGCAGACCACCATAGTCCCCGTGCCCAAGAATGCCACAGTAACCTGCATAAATGACTAGCGCCCCGTAGCACTCACATCTATAGCCATGAAATGCTTTAAAAACTGGTCATTGCTCATATCAACATCACCATCCCAGATACCCTGGACCCACTACAATTCACATATCGCCAAAACAGATCCACAGATTAGGCAATCTCTATTTCACTCCACACTGCCCTCACCCACCTGGACAAAAGGAATGCCTATGTAAGAATGCTGTTCATGGACTACAGCTCAGCATTCAACACCATAGTCCCCTTCAAGCTCATCACCAAACTCAGGACCCTGGGACTGAACACCTCCCTCTGCAACTAGATCCTAGACTTCCTGACTGACCGCTCCCAGGTGGTGAGGGTAGGCAATAACACATCTGCCACACTGACCATCAACACAGGGGCCCCACAGGGGTGTGTGCTTTGTCACCTCCTGTACTCCCTGTTCACCCATGACTGCGTGGCCATGCACAACTCCAACACCAATATCAAGTTTGCTGATTACACATCGGTGGTAGGATTGATCACCAACGATGATGAGGCAGCCTATAGGGAGGTGTTCAGTGACCTAGAAGTGTGGTGCCAGGACAACAACCTCTCCCTCAACATCAGTAAAACAAAGAAGTTGATCGTGGACGACAGGAAACAGAAGGGTGAGCACGCCCCCATCCACATCAATGGGGCTGTAGTGGAGCGTGTCGAGAACTTCAATTTTCCCAGTGTCCACATCACTAAGGAATTAATTAACATGGTCCACACAAACCCACACAGTTGTGAATAGGGCACGACAGCACCTCTTCCCCCTCAGGAGGCTGAAAAGATTCGGCATGAGCCCTCAGATCTTCAGAGCATCTTGACTGGCTGCATCACCGCTTGGTACGGCAACTGCAAGGCACCCGACCCAAGGCAAATACATCAATGGGGCCTAGCTCCCTGCCATCCAGGACCTCTATACCTGGCGGTGTCAGAGGAAGACATTTTTTGTCAAAGACTCCAGCCACCCAATGCCATAGACTGTTCTCTCTGCTACCGCACAGCAAGTGGTAAGAGCGCACCAAATCTGGAACCAAGAGGACCCTGAACATCTTCTACCCCCAAGCCATAAGACTGCGAAATAAGACTGCTAAATAGCTTTTCAAATGGCTACCCAGAATACCTATATTAACTTAATGCACAAACACTGGGCTCTACCCTGCACTCTCACATACTTACACCGAAACCCCAACAACTCACACACACTACATACGCCCACACACAACACATGTGCACACATGCATACTGACGCCACACACTCACACACACTCACCTCCACACCACATACGCTGCTGCTACTGATCCACATAAGCTGCTGCTACAGCTCAGTACATTATCTATCCTGTTGCCTAGTCACTTTACCCCTACCTATATGTACAGTTGAAGTCGGAAGTTTACATACACCTTAGCCAAATAGATTCAACTGAGTTTTTCACAATTCCTGACATTTAATCCCAGTAAAAATACCCTGTCTTGGGTCAGTTAGGATCACCACTTTATTTTAAAAATGTGAAATATCTGTCACGTTCCTGACCTGTTTTCTCTTGTTTTGTATGTGTTTAGTTGGTCAGGGCGTGAGTTGGGATGGGCAGTCTGTGTTGTTTGTTCTATGTGGGAGTGTGTTGGTTAATTAGCCTTATATGGTTCTCAATCAGGGACAGGTGTTATTCATTTCCTCTGATTGAGAATCATATATAGGTAGGCTGTTTTACACTGTTAGTTTGTGGGTGATTGTCTTCCGTGTCTGTGTATGTTGCGCCACAAGGGACTGTTTTCGGTATGTTTGTTCGTTCGGTTTTTGTGTAGTCTGTTTTCCCGGTTCGTGCGTTCTTCGTGTTACATGTAAGTTCTTACGTTCAGGTCAGTCTGCATCGTTTATTGTTTTGTTAGTTAGTCAAGTATAGTTTGTTTTCGTCTTGTTTAAATAAATATCATGTCATATCACAACGCTGCGCCTTGGTCGAATCACTACTCCTCCTCTTCGTATGAAGAGGAGGAGGAAAGCCGTTACAATATCAGAATAATAGTAGAGAGAATGATTTATTTCAGCTTTTATTTCTTTCATCACATTCCCAGTGGATCAGAAGTTTACATACACTCAATTAGTATTTGGTAGCATTGCCTTTAAATTGTTTAACTTGGGTCAAACATTTTGGGTAGCCTTCCTCAAGCTTCCCACAATAATTTGGGTGAATTTTGGCCCATTCCTCCTGACAGAGCTGGTGTTACTGGGACAGGTTTGTAGGCCTCCTTGCTCTCACATGCTTTTTCAGTTCTGCCCACAAATTATCTATAGGATTGAGGTCAGAGCTTCGTGATGGCCTATCCAATACCTTGACTTTGTTGTCCTTAACCATTTTGCCACAACTTTGGAATATGCTTGGGGTCATTGTCCATTTGGAAGACGCATTTGGCGACCAAGCTTTAACTTCCTAACTGATGTCTTGAGATGTTGCTTCAATATGTCCACATAATTTTCCACCTCATGATGCCATCTATTTTGTGAAGTGCACCAGTCCCTCCTGCAGCAAGCACCCCCACAACATGATGCTGCCACCCGGTGCTTCACGGTTGGGATGGTGTTCTTCGGCTTGCAAGCCTCATCCTTTTTCCTCCAAATATAACAATGGTCATTATGGCCAAACAGTTCTATTTTTGTTTCATCAGACCAAAGGACAGTTCTCCAAAAAGTACGATCTTTGTCCCCATGTGCAGTTGCAAACCGTAGTCTGGCTTTTTTATGGCGGTTTTACTGTGGATGTAGATACTTTTGTACCTGTTTCCTCCAGCATCTTCACAAGGTCCTTTGCTGTTGTTCTGGGATTGATTTGCACTTTTCGCACCAAAGTACGTTCATCTCTAGGAGACAGAACACATCTCCTTCCTGAGCGGTGTGACGGCTGTGTGGTCCCATGGTGTTTATACTTGCGTACTATTGTTTGTACAGATGAACGTGGTACCTTCAGGCGTTTGGAAATTGCTCCCAAGGATGAACCAGACTTGTGGAGGTCTAAAAAAAAATTCTGAGGTCTTTGCTGATTTCTTTTGATTTTCCAATGATGTCAAGCAAAGAGGCACTGAGTTTGAAGGTAGGCCTTGAAATACATCCACAGGTACACCTCCGAATGACTCAATGATGTCAATTAGCCTATCAGAAGCTTCTAAAGTCATCACATCATTTTCTAGAATTTTCCAAGCTGTTTAAAGGCACAGTCAACTTAGTGTATGTAAACTTCTGACCCACTGGATTGTGATACAATGAATTATAAGTGAAATAATCTGTCTGTAAACAATTGTTGGAAAAATTACTTGTGTCATGCACAAAGTAGATGTCCTAACCGACTTGCCAAAACTATAGTTTGTTAACAAGAAATTTGTGGAGTGGTTGAAAAACTAGTTTTATTGACTCCAACCTAAGTGTATGTAAACTTCCGACTTTAACTGTAGCTACCTCGTACCCTGCACATCAACTCGGTACTGGTACTCCCTGCATATAGCCATGTTATTACCTGGTTCTACCTGCATATAGTCATGTTATTACCTGGTACTCCCTGCATATAGCCATGTTATTACCTGGTACTCCCTGCATATAGCCATGTTATTACCTGGTACTCCCTGTATATAGCCATGTTTTTACCTGGTACTCCCTGCATATAGCCATGTTATTACCTGGTACTCCCTGCATATAGCCATGTTATTACCTGGTACTCCCTCCATATAGCCATGTTATTACCTGGTACTCCCTGCATATAGCCATGTTATTACCTGGTACTCCCTGCATATAGCCATGTTATTACCTGGTACTCCCAGCATATAGCCATGTTATTACCTGGTACTCCCTCCATATAGCCATGTTATTACCTGGTACTCCCAGCATATAGCCATGTTATTACCTGGTACTCCCTCCATATAGCCATGTTATTACCTGGTACTCCCTGCATATAGCCATGTTATTACCTGGTACTCCCTGCATATAGCCATGATATTACCTGGTACTCCCTGTATATAGCCATGTTATTACCTGGTACTCCCTGCATATAGCCATGTTATTACCTGGTACTCCCTCCATATAGCCATGTTATTACCTGGTACTCCCTGCATATAGCCATGTTATTACCTGGTACTCCCTGCATATAGCCATGTTATTACCTGGTACTCCCTCCATATAGCCATGTTATTACCTGGTACTCCCTCCATATAGCCATGTTATTACCTGGTACTCCCTGCATATAGCCATGTTATTACCTGGTACTCCCTGTATATAGCCATGTTATTACCTGGTACTCCCTGCATATAGCCATGTTATTACCTGGTACTCCCTGCATATAGCCATGTTATTACCTGGTACTCCCTGCATATAGCCATGTTATTACCTGGTACTCCCTGCATATAGCCATGTTATTACCTGGTACTCCCTCCATATAGCCATGTTATTACCTGGTACTCCCTCCATATAGCCATGTTATTACCTGGTACTCCCTCCATATAGCCATGTTATTACCTGGTACTCCCTCCATATAGCCATGTTATTACCTGGTACTCCCTCCATATAGCCATGTTATTTTTGCTTGTTATTGTTTTTCACTCTGTATTTATTCCTCGTGTCATAATATTTTTTTATTTTATCTTTAACTCATCATTGTTGGAAAAGGAACAACTGTTGTTTACGAATCATGTGACAAATATACTGTAATTGATTTAATTTGAAATTGGGATAATGTTGTAGGTTACACTGGCAAGTACACAAATATTTGCCAGGGCGCATTATTTAATTATAAATCTGACTATTTCACATGGCGATGTGGGAAGCTAAAAGGCTAGCTAGCTTGCAGTGTTTAGCCAACTTTCTAGCAAGGGAAGACAAGACAAGCAAGACTCTTTTGCTTTCACAAATGAGAACACAACAAGAAAACCTCTGTCGCCCGCTTGTGAATGTTGCTATTTGGGTGTCTGGATCAGTGAGGTATCATGTTACCAAAAGGTGCACGTTACTCAAAAAAATCTGACTCCAACCAGGGCACACATACGCGTAGATCTACGCACGTCAAGTGTGTGAAAACCTATAGGCAGATGCACAGCACAAGGAGTTATTCTTCTTCTTTTGTGATTTTAAAATGGCGGTTGACAACCAAAAAGGTGCATTACCGCCACCAACTGGACTGTAAATCCATTACACTTTGTAATACAAAAAGGGGAAAAGGGGTAAAAAGGAGAATTACCCTGTCAAAAAACACTACACCCATGAAAAAAACACTAAAATAACATAATTCCACTACTTTGACCCGACGGCCTGGAAGGATGGGACATTACTATTCAACACACCTTGTAACTCTTCTGCAGTAAAATCTCGTAAAACCCAAGTACTTCTCTGCAGCTGCCACCACAACAACTATTTTCTGTGATTTACTTTCCATTTCTGCAGTACAGTTGATAATCATGGGAATGAATGCTAAAAAGCAAACCTTACTGAAGCACATTTCATTCGTAGGCCTATCACTCTGTTCTGGCAAAGATCTACTACTCACTGGGAGCCTCTTAGGAACCCTCTACTTCCTCTACCCTCTATCTTCCTCTACTTTTTCACTGCGTCAGCATGCAACACCTACTGTACAACTCTGACCCTGGCAACCTCAACCTGCTTCTCGCACCGGACACGTCTTATCCCCAGCAACATGGGCACCCCTACAGTTAACATATACTGCTTCTTTCACCAATACTACACATTCCTTTGTCGCATGCCCTCCTCCACACATCTAGAAATCTTCCTCCTACATACCGCTGCAGCATGCCCATAAGCTTGGCACCGAAAAAAACATAATTGCTTTAGCACAAAAGCTCTTGCGGGATAACTGATATGTCCTAACATTACTTTGTCAAGACTCTGTCCACTCAGTCGATCCACCTTCACCCTTACCACTACCTCAGTAATCCCTCCTTTCAATGGCGCCTTGTTCCTGAGAGCAAAGCAAGAAAGAGGTATTGACCCCAGTCGCGTGGCACAGAGCGCCCGCTTCCTCTGGGCGGAAGAAACATTTTTAAAAATCATCACAAGTCCACTTCGGGTTACCTTCATCAATTTAACAGTAACCAACTTATTTTTCACCCAACCTGAAACCACCTGCGTAAAACCCTGACCCCTTTCTATAGCTCAATTCGCTGATTCGGCAGACAACATGTACAGAGAGTGAAAATTGAATACTGTAAGGGTGGTTGACTGAGCAAGGGGATTCAGGTAAATGAGGCGCGCTTCTGGCTAGTGAAGATTGGATGCAGGTGAGAATGGTCACGGTTCTATCCATATATGGAGTACGTTGCTAATAGGCCGCATTTCAATATGGGTGTGTGGGCCCATATATGGAGTTTTTCCTCCAGTGCCCCGTTCCAAACTGAATGTCGGCGCCCGTGTATGAAGTTCCTGCACCGGGCCACATTTCAGTACAGAAGACAACATCCATGGAAGTTCCTGCTGTGGATTAGATGTGTCTTCTGAAGCTTAAAGCTCTCCTCAGGGTTTAAATATGACCAGTTTAATGAACTCTGTGCTTTCTTAAGAGTCCCCAGCAGTGCTACAGTCCCACAAACAGAAATCCCACTGAGATTCAGGAGTCTGACTAAGCATATCAAAAGCATGCCCCAGCTTCTGCACTTTTTACTGGTTCTTATGAAACTGCGAAACAACTTTGACATGAAAGATCGGGCTTTCATGTTTCATATTGATCTTCCAACTGTTAGCATACTTTACAACTCATTACCCCACAACATATTCAACCAGTGTAAAATAACAACACTACTTCAGAATTTAATTGAGTTCTTTAATTTATCATACTACCGTCATCTACATTTTTATGAATTTTACCAATTTAAAATGGATTTACATCAATCATTTCAAAGCTCACTACATAAAATTACACATAATTTCAAAGCCCATTTCATAGAGTGTGTTACAAACTGGACTATATTCAGTAACTTCCTTGAAGAGATGGTGATTGGGTATAAATAGGTATTTAGTGTTTGGTAGTCTAAATGTAGTGTACTTTTCTTAAACTTCCATTTCCTGAAAGTCAGATTCTTCCCACACGCCAACAAATTTTTCTCAGCTTGTCACGCCCTGACCTTAGAGAGCCTTTTTTGTCTCTATTTGGTTTGGTCAGGGTGTGATTTGGGTGGGCATTCTATGTTCTTTATTTCTATGATTTGTGTTTCTATGTTTTGGCCTGGTATGGTTCTCAATCAGGGACAGCTGTCTATTGTTGTCTTTGATTGGGAATCATACTTAGGCAGCATGTTTTGCCACCTTAGGTTGTGGGATGTTGTTTTTTTGTTAGCTCTGTGTAGCCTTCAAGACGTGACGTTCTTTTGTTGTTTTGTTTGGTGTTCGGTTTTAATAAAGAAGCATGAACACGTATCACGCTGCACCTTGGTCTCATCCTTCCGACGAGCGTTACACAGCTTCAGAAGCATCTGCATTCAATACATTTTGTGTGGTTTTCCTTAGATACGTTCTCCAGACTTAACCAGAAGGAATTGTTGATATGTTGTCAATTTCTTAATCTAGATATAAAAAAAAAATGTAAAATTTGCCAAAAATGCATTTTACAAACTGTACATATCTTTAGTATTTTACAGATAGAAAGATGAAAAAAGTATTTATCTACAATTTGCTCTGGACAAGTCCGGTCCTGGAGTGTCTTAACAAAATGAAACCAAAATATTTGAGACCGCCTCATTTGCACATTTTAATACAATGTTTCCCAAAAATGTTTAATACAAAAAAGTATTATATTTGTGTCTACATTGAACTGGTAAAAGTTGATTGTGATATTATTAATGGAAAAAAAATGTGCGATGTGGTGCCCGGCCTTAAACAATACTGGCTGGCCACACCATAATTTTTTTCATCATGCAACATCAATGGCAAAATGTCTATGCCAAAGCCACTATTTCTGTCTATAGGTTTACTATGCCTTCGACACCTCTGTAAGACAGCCTAGTTTACCTATTGTCGATTTGTCTATGGTAGACAGGTTTCCTTTTCTGATTTAATTTGTACTTTGCCACCACAACGTCTATTTTGCTCCCTCTCGGTTTATGTCACTGTTGTGGCAGTCTTGTTGAAGACACCTTGGTCGGCAGGGTCCTTGACATTTTTGGTGCACCACAGATCTAATGTGTGTATCAATCCAGCCAGATGAGAGCAGTAGCCCGAGGACCTGTTTACGTGTATGGTAGAAAAAAAACATATTGTCTTACCAAATTCACAGATAGGCCTACAAAATAAACCTATAGTAGCAATCATTCATGTTGTAATTTTCACATTGTGACTATATCCCTCTACTGTAGACCCTGCGGTCGACTTCTTGGTGCTATTAGATCATCTATAATTTCTTGTGGCAATTCTCTCAGTGTAATCGCAGTAGAATCTATGGTTATGGCTCATGCTTGACTGAGCTATTAACAGTAACTAAGAAGAGCGGGACTTATGGATATTTTGCAAAGATTATATAGTTTTGCAAACCTGGCTAAATTGGTTGTGTTATCTGGATTATTATAATCATGTTGAATTATAATTAAAGCATATTCCACCTATTATTGAAAGAGCTCTGGCAATGTCAGACTAATTCAATTAAAACCAATGGAGCTGGTTGGCAGCCATATTGGAAAATGTTTACAATTTGGTTAAATCAGCAATAGCTAGGCATCATTGTTTTGACTTTTACTAGCTTGATGTAAAGTTTGGTGCACTCATTATAAGAATATTGGAATGGGTTACCTGTACTTCTTTGCTGGACCTAAAGCATGTCTATGGGATTTCAACATACAGAATCTTTCCAGATCGTTTATATCCTTCGTCTGTGCTTATGGACTGCCCTCTTCAATTCAAACCACAGGTTTGTACTATATTACCCTAAATGATACCTAAATCAAATGTCTGTTATAATGAGGACAACACAAAAATTATGGCCCAAGTATGTCAGTTATATGTATTTTGCTAAATATTGCCAGAATAGTGATAAAAATATGCTAAAAAAGCTTTCTGAATTGCTGAGGTTTTAGCCGTTTCAAATATATGACATTCAAACACTTAAAAGATTTTCTAGAAGCTTTCACTGATGTTTATCAAATGAAATGATATGCAATGTGATTGTATACATTGTATTACCATCTAGAAAAGGGAAGTGAAACCAGCCCCTTACATTGGCACCCTATATACAAATAAGATCCTTCCCAATGTGTGCTCCAATCTCATAAAACATTATAGAAAAAGGCTCAGTGACATTATTCTTGCAAGGGGAGGTTGCACAAAGCATATTGGGGGCATGGGGTGGCAGGGTAGCCTAGTGGTTAGAGTGTTGGGCTAGTAACTGAAAGGTTGCAAGTTCAAATCCCCTTGCTGACAAGGTAAAAATCTGTCGTTCTGCCCCTGAACAAGGCAGTTAACCCACTGTTCCTAGGCTGTCACTGAAAATAAGAATTTCAAATCAAATCAAATCAAGTTTATTTTATATAGCCCTTCGTACATCAGCTAATATCTCGAAGTGCTGTACAGAAACCCAGCCTAAAACCCCAAACAGCAAGCAATGCAGGTGTAGAAGCACAGCGGCTAGGAAAAACTCCCTAGAAAGGCCAAAACCTAGGAAGAAACCTAGAGAGGAACCAGGCTATGAGGGGTGGCCAGTCCTCTTCTGGCTGTGCCGGGTGGGATTTATAACAGAACATGGCCAAGATGTTCAAATGTTCATAAATGACCAGCAATGTCAAATAATAATCAGGATATAATAATCATAGCCGATCATTAAGAGTATCTCTACCGCTCCTGCGGTCTCTAGAGAGTTGAAAACAGCAGGTCTGGGACAGGTAGCACGTCCGGTGGACAGGTCAGGTCAATTTGTTCTTAACTGACTTGCCTAGTTAAATAAAGGTGAAATATACTCCTTAAAAAAAAACAATTACGATTTCTTTCTCTGAGAATTTTTAAAAACTTTTTTTACTTTTTTGCTCATCTTTATTAAGGGTGCCAATAATTTTGGAGTCTGTCTGTCAGCTTGCCTCTCTGCCTGTCTGTCTGCCTGCCTCTCTGTCTCCCTATCTGTCTGTCTGTTTGAGTCTTTCACCAATTTACCCATTGCAGCTTTATCAGCAAATTTTTCACATTGAACGTAATGTATTGACTTATGCGTCATGTCTTGTGATTTTTTTGCAGACTGAAGCTTATCAGTAGATACCAGGCTGACCGTGCACCTAGTGACGCTGGAATAAAAACAGAACAAAAATAGAAGAAAAAGAAGAAACTCACTACCTTTCACTCTCTCCCTCTTCTCTTTCTCTCTTTCACTCTCTCCCTCTTCTCTCTCTCTCTTTCACTCTCTCCCTCTTCTCTCTCCCTATTCTCTCTCCCTCTCCTCTCTCTCTCTTTCACTCTCTCCCTCTTCTCTCTCCCTCTTCTCTCTCTCTCTTTCACTCTCTCCCTCTTCTCTCTCTCTCTCTTTCACTCTCTCCCTCTTCTCTCTCTCTCTTTCACTCTCTCCCTCTTCTCTCTCTCTCTTTCACTCTCTCTTTCACTCTCTCCCTCTTCTCTCTCTCTCTTTCACTCTCTCCCTCTTCTCTCTCTCTCTTTCACTCTCTCCCTCTTCTCTCTCTCTCACTCTCCCTCTTCTCTCTCCCTCTTCTCTCTCTCTCACTCTCCCTCTTCTCTCTCCCTCTTCTCTCTCTCTCTTTCACTCTCCCTATTCTCTCTCTCTCTTTCTCTCTCTCTCTCTAATCATAGCGTTTGCAGTCTGAGGAGGAATACATGAAGTGCTCAGATGAAAGCCTATCTCCCTCTTTCCCACTCTCTTCCTCTCACTCTTTGAGGCAGAAGTCTCAGTGAAGATTCCTCTCTACTGAGCCACCTCTATTAATATCAGGAGCTTCATTAGTCTCTTTCAGAATATTGTAGGCTGCTTTCTCTAGCAACTGTAACCTATAATTTACCTCAGTAGTTATTGTTGAGTGTGTTATTTTGTGCAAGTGTTTTGACACAGGTAATATAAATATAACTGTAATGATGTAGAAAATATTTGAAGAACATGAGCATATTTGTTTTCAGATCTGATGTATGTGTTGTCATTGACATTGGCATGAAGTGTGTTTGTCTGAGATGTGTACTAAATACGACATGAACAAAGCCATTCGTCATGATCCTATCCTCTTACGGATGTTCACATGTCACAATTACAGTTATGTGTGTGGAAAGACCTGTGTGCGTGCATGTGCAGGGGTGTGTGCTTGTGGTAAAACAGCATATGGTCTAAAACAGACAGATGTTTGTTGTAAACATTATCATACAGACATACTTTATTACCATCCTGCATCAAGGTATGAAATCAGAAGATCCCAATATAGCCATATCAGCTCTGTATTACAGTTATCTCTAAAAGCGTATATAATTTGCCATGAAGAGTTTTAGCTATGGGATATGGTTAAAATCTCAGAATAAAACCCCTTTGCTTTCCACTGTCCTGTGTGGATCCTTTCTGAATTCACTTAACATTTGTTTTGCTTTCGCCAACGAGAGCCCCAACAACTGTGACATTTGAGTAGCAGAGAGAGAGAGAGAGAGAGCGAGAGAGCGAGAGAGCGAGAGAGCGAGAGAGCGAGAGAGCGAGAGAGCGAGAGAGCGAGAGAGAGAGAGAGAGAGAGAGAGAGAGAGAGAGAGAGAGAGAGAGAGAGAGAGAGAGAGAGAGAGAGAGAGAGAGAGAGAGAGAGAGAGAGAGAGAGAGAGAGAGAGAGAGAGAGAGAGAGAGAGAGAGAGAGAGAGAGAGAGAGAGAGAGAGAGAGAGAGAGAGAGAGAGAGAGAGAGAGAGAGAGAGAGAGAGAGAGAGAGAGAGAGAGAGAGAGAGAGAGAGAGAGAGAGAGAGAGAGAGAGAGAGAGAGAGAGAGAGAGAGAGAGAGAGAGAGAGAGAGAGAGAGAGAGAGAGAGAGAGAGAGAGGCTAACCCCTCCTGCTCCGTTGGAGATGCTCGTTACATCATTCCTTGTCACGCAAGCCTTCCTCTTTATTTATTTATATACCTTCTCACTCTATATGTCCATCGCCCTCTCTCTCCATCGCTCTCTTTCCATCACTCTCACCTTCTGTCACTCTATCCCTCTCTCGCTCTCCATCTCTCTCTATCTCTTTCATTATATTATTATATTATATTCTCTCCTCTTTCTGTCTTTCTATCTGTGTCACTCTTGCTCTCCACCTCCATCTCTCTCTTTCCATCTCTCAATCTGTGACACTGCTGTTCACACGCAGACCTGGCTAAAAAAGTCCTATCATGTCAAGTGTTTGTATGTTTATTCTCAATTATTGTGAAATAAAGTGATAAAGTATGTGATTAACTGCTCTAATATGCAGGTGAAAGTCTTCTGTTCCACTTTAAATCAACCATCTTTTCTTGTTATATATGTGTCCACTCCACTCCTCTCTCCTCCTCTCTCAGTGCCTCTGAATATCTACCATCCCCATGCCTCTCTTCTCCTCTCCTCTCCTCTCCTCTCCTCCTCTCCTCTCATCCTATCCTTTTTCCCCCCACACCTAGTGGCTTGTCAGTAACATGTTGAAGGGGGTGGCCAAGGTGGGGCACATACCCAGTTTAGGGGGGCGTAACATGTTGAATGGGGTGGCCAAGGTGGGGCACACACCCAGTTTAGGGGGGCGTAACATGTTGAATGTGGTGGCTAAGGTAGGGCACACACCCAGTTTAGGGGGGCGTAACATGTTGAATGGGGTGGCCAAGGTGGGGCACACACCTAGTTTAGTGGGGCGTAACATGTTGAATGGGGTGGCCAAGGTGGGGCACACACCCAGTTTAGGGGGGCGTGACATGTTGAAAGGAGTGGCCACGGTGGGGCACACACCCAGTTTAGGGGGGCGTAACATGTTGAATGGGGTGGCCAAGGTGGGGCACACACCTAGTTTAGTGGGGCGTAACATGTTGAATGGGGTGGCCAAGGTGGGGCACACACCCAGTTTAGGGGGGCGTGACATGTTGAAAGGAGTGGCCACGGTGGGGCACACACCCAGTTTAGGGGGGCGTAACATGTTGAATGGGGTGGCCAAGGTGGGGCACACACCCAGTTTAGGGGGGCGTAACATGTTGAATGGGGTGGCCAAGGTGGGGCACACACCCAGTTTAGGGGGGCATAACATGTTGAATGGGGTGGCCAAGGTGGGGCGCACACCCAGTTTAGGGGGGGCGTAACATGTTGAAAGGAGTGGCCAAGGTGGGGCACACACCCAGTTTAGGGGGGCGTAACATGTTGAATGGGGTGGCCAAGGTGGGGCGCACACCCAGTTTAGGGGGGCGTAACATGTTGAAAAGAGTGGCCAAGGTGGGGCGCACACCCAGTTTAGGTGGGCGTAACATGTTGAAAGGAGTGGCCAAGGTGGGGCGCACACCCAGTTTAGGGGGGCGTAACATGTTGAATGGGGTGGCCAAGGTGGGGCACACACCCAGTTTAGGGGGGCGTAACATGTTGAAAGGAGTGGCCAAGGTGGGGCGCACACCCAGTTTAGGGGGGCGTAACATGTTGAATGGGGTGGCCAAGGTGGGGCACACACCCAGTTTAGGGGGGCGTAACATGTTGAATGGGGTGGCCAAGGTGGGGCGCACACCCAGTTTAGGGGGGCGTAACATGTTGAATGGGGTGGCCAAGGTGGGGCACACACCCAGTTTAGGGGGGCGTAACATGTTGAATGGGGTGGCCAAGGTGGGGCACACACCCAGTTTAGGGGAGGCCATTACATGTTGAACCTTAATTGATGCAAGGTGGATTTTTACAATATAATTATGATGATTCAATGAATGAAATGCTTCAGCTCAGGTTTGGTACATTTTCCTGTTTAAATAAATCATAAATCAATTCCAAAAGTATTGTAACAGTGTTTGCATTCAAGGTCAGGATTTTATATAAGGGTATTAGCATACAGCAATAAATTCACTTGAAAGTGCCATGCAGAGTGTGAATTATACCATGACTTTTAGAGGGTCCATATTTTATTTGCGGTACCTCCTACGTGTGCACTTGCACATATGGGCTTTATAGTAAAGACGTAATTTAACTGTAAAAATGTATTACCTTTTAATGTGTCATGAACATAACCAGTCATGATATTTTCATCGAATAAATCTTTTCAAGTTTAGTCGGTTACCGCGCATGTTGGTACACTCCAAAATAAGTCCAGCATCCGAACAGTGCACTGTGCACATAGCCTCGGGAGGAAAGGGTGCTGAGGGTGCTGCAGCAACACCTGAACATTTTTATTTTTTTAAATGAAATATTACTTTTCTCACAAAGGTAGTGCACTGGGCCTTTACTAGTCCCGTATTAGCGGACCGATATAGCTGTCTGTAGCGCAGACATTTTTTTAAATATATATTCAAAGACGACCTATCAGATCTTAGAATTTCTGGGGGGGCCACTGGGGTGTCCAAACGTGTTTCAGGGGGGCTCTGGACACACCACTGGCCACCTCCTCTCTCTTCATCTGTCTCTCATAGTGTTTTGATGTTCCTGTCGACCTACAACCATATTCAAGCCTCGCCAGCCAAAACATACTTTAGCAAGACCGGCAATCTCTCCCTCCTTTCTCCCCCTCTCTCCCTCTGCATGGTTTCCACTCCATCAAGCCCATCAGCTGGGTGTGAATCACCCCAGGCACCCCCCTGGCAACTGGCATATCGCCCCACCGACTGAGTCACGCATAATTATTTACAGAGATCAGCGGTGGAGACCCACAGGGGGTAACCATGGAGATGCCATTGCACCCTCACCTCCCATGTCAGTAGGGGAGAGGAAAGAGGTATAATGGGAGAGAGGAGAGAGAGGAGAGAGAGGGGAGAGGAGAGGAAATGGGAGGAGAGGAGAGGGTGAGAGGAGAGGGGGAGAGTGGAGAAGAGGAGAGGAGTGGGGAGAGATGAGGAGAGGAGAGGGTAGAGGAAAGGGGTGAGAGGGCCAAAGGAAAAATCTTGTCCAACCGCTACAACCCCCCTCCCGCTTCCCCCGTCAGCCCTCCCTTGTGTGTGTGTGTGTGTGTGTGTGTGTGTGTGTGTGTGTAAAGCTCTGTCCAAGACAGGGGTTCTACTGAGCTGTTTGGAATTGTTCTAAGAAGGTCATACAAAGGATCATTTAGCTATTTGATTTTGAATTTTAGGACCCCTTGGAGAATCAAAAAATAATATTTAAAAAATATATGAATTTAATTTGGCCTTACTGCTATTAGCCCATGCCAACACATTGAATAACAGATTTACTACATGAAACAACAGATAGTCCCAGAAAAATCAAAAGGAAGTTTGTTCTGAAGTCTGTCCTATATCTGAGAGATATAAGAAAGATCAGGAAACTCTTTTTATAAAATGTTTACATGTATTTGACCCCTTTTTTTGGCACTAAACAATCTCCATATACAGTAGACTTCCATTAATTTTTTCAACTAGTACCGGGGGACCTTCATACGCGTCTTGTGCGCGTCCTAGAGGAAAACTCCTTTCCACAGAGTGGTCATACTAGTGTGTAGCCCAAACTGTTCGGACGCTACAGACAGAAGTTGGCAGATCGTCTGTACCGAATTCAGATGAGTCCCAAGACGCTTGTGGGGGCCATAGAGCAAAACGGAGAACACCATCGTGTTCGTGAGAGTCTCATCTTTCCATAGGGGGCCAAATAATTTGGACACTACAAACGTTTCTGTAAGAAGACGTATTTTCGGTGTATCTCATGGTCGGACAAACACCACTCTAGCTCTGCCACCTTTCACCGCAGATGCGGAAGTGGGACATCGGGGATGCGGTGGATCCAATACAAGAAAACAGATATTTCTAGTTTAAACTGACAGATTTTTATTGGGATCTTTTTATTATGCTAATTATATTTCCGCGTAGCCACGGAAATCGACTCTACGGTGATAGGGAAAACAGGATTTTCAATGGAAATTAATTTTAGGTCCCCAAGAGAATAGAAGAAGAAACGTGTTTGTGTTTCCAATCATGCAATATTCAGGTGGCGTGCTGTCATCCTGTCGAGGGGCAGAGCAGCCCAGAGGAGCTTTCCTGATAATGTGATGTCAGAGAGGCTTTTCTCATGCAGCCTCTGTCTGAGAGAAAGAGAGAGAGAGAGAGAGAGAGAGAGAGAGAGAGAGAGAGAGAGAGAGAGAGAGAGAGAGAGAGAGAGAGAGAGAGAGAGAGAGAGAGAGAGAGAGAGAGAGAGAGAGAGAGAGAGAGAGAGAGAGAGAGAGAGAGAGAGAGAGAGAGAGAGAGAGAGAGAGAGAGAGAGAGAGAGAGAGAGAGAGAGAGAGAGAGAGAGAGAGAGAGAGAGAGAGAGAGAGAGAGAGAGAGAGAGAGAGAGAGAGAGAGAGAGAGGTGCAATCCCTGACCTCTACCAGACTCAGAACACGTTCACCTCCTCTAACCCCCCTTAACTCCCTCTCCCACCGTCCTTCCCCTTTCTGACCCGGCCTGTCTTCGTAACGAGACATATTTAATATACACCAGATCTGGTCCCAGACCTGCTAATTAGGAAGCAACAGTGTTCACAGTAATATAATTCATTACTTCCTGATTAGCTCCAGATAACTTGTCACAACGTAATGATCATCCAATAAAAAGCCTGTTTGTGTTTATCATTAAAAACACAGAGCTGATGATGACAGAGCAGGGTTAACCTCTGTGGCATCTCCTGGGTCCTGCCTGTTTCCCTATCCTAAATCAACCCCTAGCCCCAGCCCACTAGAAAGTTCATGTGTGTGTGTTGTTAATGATGAAGTAATTCATTCCAGCTGTGTGAAGTTTGGACCGTTAGAACAAACAGCCGCAGGGTGGGAAGGGCTGTCAACACTCATTAGTCTAACACCTGTACCTCTACTGTCAAACACACTCTGCACTATTCTCCCTATCACCCACCACAGTAGAGGTAGACTGAGCTGTCAATTAGTGTAGACAATAGTAGTGGGTGTTTGTCTGTATAGATTTACCTGGATGGGAACAGTCTTTTAACTCTGAGGGAGACTGACAGATGTACACTACAGGATTTTGTCCACGATTTAGCTGTCCCAGACAAGTGTTTGAGATCGGAGACAAAATCCCCATGTTGTTGCCTACTTGGGGTGTGCAGCTGTCACCAACACACGCTTGACGTGAGCGGTCAAATACGCAATCTGATGGCTACCGATCTCGTCTTTGAGCAGTTCCAGACGTCTTGGTATTTTCAAACAGGTTTGATTTTATTGGCACGATGTGCAACGAGAAATTTTGAGAACGGTGATCAGCAAAGCCAATGAGAGCTCGCCAGAGAAGAAGCTAATGAGATGAAGATGTTTCGCATCACCCAGAATGTGTAGACTCTCGAGCATACTACTAGTATGCGTTTGTACTTGACTTCAACCAAAGCCAAAGTGTCAAATCGTTACAGCTCTGAAGTTCCCAAGCAATACGTTGGCAACACACAAAAATGACAGGAAAGACGGTTGTTTAATGTGAGAGGCTCAGCGATATTAGGATTTTGAAAGTTGTGTAGTGTCCACCCGGCTTAAGTGTCAACAACAGGAAGTTGTCAACAGTCTTAACACACTCACCTGTCAGCATGCATGCCCACCAATGTTCACTAACAGTATGTACAGTGAATTTAAGGCAGCATGATGGATTAGTAGACAATGCTATGGAGGAATTTAATAAGAGTGTAATAATAAGAGTCTAAGCTAACATATGGAATTGTTGTAAGATGGTCATACCATGGATAATTTAGCTATGTGATTTAGAATTTTAGGACCACTAAAAGTATTTGATGGAACATTGAATTTGACCTTACTGATATCCCAGTGAAACACATTGGATGAAACATTCATACATGGCAAAATAGATAGTCCAAAAATAAAATAAAAGGAGGTATGGTTTGAGATGTCTGAAATGCATCTGAGAGATATAGGAAATCATAAAACAAAGAATAATTTGAAAAAGGTTACATGTGACACCCTAGTTCCAAAAAACATATTCATAAATGTTTTACCGGTCTGTACCAGGTTACCTTCAGATGAGTCTCGTGACGCTTGTAAAAGTTGTTCTAAACGTCAAATTTCAAACTGTTTAAGGTTAAGTTTAGGTATTAACTCCGATTTTTTAAGGTTAGGCATTAACTCTGACTGGTTAAGGTAAGGGTTAAGTTTTGGGATAGGCTTAAAACAAAAATAAATTTAAAAAAAGCTTTCTATAGCTGGATTTGAACATGCAACATTTGGCACTAGAGGAAGAGGCTCAGGCCCATCCCCATCCACATCCCCAACACCATAGCAAATCAAAAAACTACTAGAAGGTAACAGTGCTGTGTGGCCAGTTTGTGGTCAGTTTGGCCAGTTTCCACATCATGTGGCCAGTTTCCACATCATCTCCCAATGTCCTGAGACATCAAATCAAATAACATTTTATTTGTCACATGCGTTGAATACAACATTGCTGAATACAACAGTGAAATGCTTACTTACAAACCCTTAATCAAGAATGCAGTTTAAAAAAAATAAGTGTTAAGAAAGTATTTACAAAAATAAACTGAAGTAAAAAATTAAAAAATAACAAATAATAGCAAATAATTAAAGAGCAACAATAAAATAACAGTAACGAGGCTATATACAGGTGTCACGCCCTGACCATAGAGAGCCTTTTTATTTTCTATATTGGTTGGGTCGGGGTGTGACTGTCACGTTCCTGACCTGTTTTCTGTTGTTTTGTATGTGTTTAGTTGGTCAGGGCGTGAGTTGGGGTGGGTAGTCTATGTTATGTGTTTTCTATGTTGGGTTAATGTGTTGCCTGGTATGGTTCTCAATTAGAGGCAGGTGTTTGACGTTTCCTCTGATTGAGAACCATATTAAGGTAGGTTGTTCTCACTGTTTGTTTGTGGGTGATTGTTCCTGTGTCTGTGTATACCACATGGGACTGTTTCGTTTGTTCGTTCGTTTTAGGTAGTCTGTTCCTGTTCGTGCGTTCTTCGTCTATATGTAAGTTCGTTTGTTTCAGGTCTGTTGCCTTCGTTTATTGTTTTGTAGTTTGTTCTAGTGTTCATTAGTGTTTCGTCTTTCATTTAATAAATCAGTATGTATTTATCACCCGCTGCGCCTTGGTCCGTTCATTCACCACAAGACGAACGTAACAGTGACTAGGGTGGGTGATCTAGGTTGTTTTATTTCTATGTTGGCCTGGTATGGTTCCCAATCAGAGGCAGCTGTTTATTGTTGTCTCTGATTGGGGATCATATTTAGGCAGCCATTTCCCCACTGTGTTTTGTGGGATCTTGTTTTGAGTTAGTGCATGTGGCACCTCTGATGTCACGGTTCGTTGTTTGTTTCCTTTTTTTGTTTGGAAGTTTCGCGTAAATTAATATGTGGAACTTTAATCACGCTGCGCCTTGGTCCGTCTCTCCACACAACCGTGACAGAAGATCCCACCAACAAGGGATTAAGCAGGGTGAACATGAGGTGAGGAGGTTTTGGACTTGGGAGGACATGAGAGGATGCGAAACCCTTTCTTGGCGGCAGATGGAAGGAAAAAAGGGAGGACCGCGACGACGCCAGGGTTCGCACCCACAGAAAGCCGAAGGACAACCCCAAGATTTTTTTGGGGGGGGCACAAGGGGTGGTTGGCGGAGCTAGCGGTAGAGCAGCGGAGAGTGCCAGAGCATGTGTGGGAGTCGATAGAGGAAGGTAATGAGAGATTTTATTTATTTATTTCACCTTTATTTAACCAGGTAGGCAAATTGAGAACAAGTTCTCATTTACAATTGCAACCTGGCCAAGATAAAGCAAAGCAGTTCGACACATACAACAACACAGAGTTACACATGGAGTAAAACAAACATACAGTCAATAATACAGTAGAAAAATAAGTATATATACAATGTGAGCAAATGAGGTGAGATAAGGGAGGTAAAGGCAAAAAAAGGCCATGGTGGCGAAGTAAATACAATATAGCAAGTAGAACACTGGAATGGTAGATTTGCAGTGGAAGAATGTGCAACGTAGAGATAGAAATAATGGGGTGCAAAGGAGGAAAATAAATAAATAAATACAGTAGGGGGAGAGGTAGTTGTTTGGGCTAAATTATAGATGGGCTATGTACAGGTGCAGTAATCTGTGAGCTGCTCTGACAGCTGGTGCTTAAAGCTAGCAAGGGAGATAAGTGTTTCCAGTTTCAGAGATTTTTGTAGTTCGTTCCAGTCATTGGCAGCAGAGAACTGGAAGGAGAGGCGGCCAAAGGAAGAATTGGTTTTGGGGGTGACCAGAGAGATATACCAGCTGGAGGTGGGTGCTGCTATGGTGACCAGCGAGCAGAGATAAGGGGGGACTTTACCTAGCAGGGTCTTGTAGATGACCTGGAGCCAGTGGCTTTGGCAAAGAGTATGAAGCGAGGGCCAGCCAACGAGAGCGTACAGGTCGTAGTGGTGGGTAGTATATGGGGCTTTGGTGACAAAACGGATGGCACTGTGATAGACTGCATCCAATTTATTGAGTAGGGTACTGGAGGCTATTTTGTAAATGACATCGCTGAAGTCGAGGATCGGTAGGATGGTCAGTTTTACAAGGGTATGTTTGGCAGCATGAGTGAAGGATGCTTTGCTGCGAAATAGGAAGTCAATTCTAGATTTAACTTTGGATTGGAGATGTTTGATGTGAGTCTGGAAGGAGAGTTTGCAGTCTAACCAGACACCTGGGTATTTGTAGTTGTCCACATATTCTAAGTCAGAACCGTCCAGAGTAGTGATGTTGGACGGGCGGGCAGGTGCAGGCAGCGATCGGTTGAAGAGCATGCATTTAGTTTTACTTGTATTCAAGAGCAATTGGAGGCCACGGAAGGAGAGTTGTATGGCATTGCAGCTCGTCTGGAGGGTTGTTAACACAGTGTCCAAAGAAGGGTCAGAAGTATACAGAATGGTGTCATCTGCGTAGAGGTGGATCAGAGATTCACCAGCAGCAAGAGCAACATCATTGATGTATACAGAGAAGAGAGTCGGTCCAAGAATTGAACCCTGTGGCACCCCCATAGAGACTGCCAGAGGCCCGGACAACAGGCCCTCCGATTTGACACACTGAACTCTATCAGAGAAGTAGTTGGTGAACCAGGCGAGGCAGTCATTTGAGAAACCAAGGCTATCGAGTCTGCCGATGAGGATGTGGTGATTGACAGAGTCGAAAGCCTTGGCCAGGTCGATGAATACGGCTGCACAGTAATGTCTCTTATTGATGGCAGTTATGGTATCGTTTAGGACCTTGAGCGTGGCTGAGGTGCACCCATGACCAGCTCGGAAACCAGATTGCATAGCGGAGAAGGTATGGTGGGATTCGAAATGGTCGTTAATCTATTTGTTGACTTGGCTTTCAAAGACCTTAGAAAGGCAGGGTAGGATAGATATAGGTCTGTAGCAGTTTGGGTCAAGAGTGTCCCCCCTTTGAAGAGGGGGATGACCGCAGCTGCTTTCCAATCTTTGGGAATCTCAGACGACACGAAAGAGAGGTTGAACAGGCTAGTATTAGGGGTTGCAACAATTTCGGCAGATAATCTTTGAAAGAAAGGGTCCAGATTGTCTAGCCCGGCTGATTTGTAGGGGTCCAGATTTTGCAGCTCTTTCAGAACATCAGCTGACTGAATTTGGGAGAAGGAGACATGGGAAAGGCTTGGGCGAGTTGCTGTGGGGGGTGCAGTGCTGTTGCCTGGGGTATGGGTAGCCAGGTGGAAAGCATGGCCAGCCGTCGAAAAATGCTTATTGAAATTCTCAATTATAGTGGATTTATCGGTGGTGACAGTGTTTCCTATCCTCAGTGCAGTGGGCAGCTGGGAGGAGGTGTTCTTATTCTCCATGGACTTTACAGTGTCCCAGAACTTTTTTGAGTTTGTGTTGCAGGAAGCAAATTTCTGCTTGAAAAAGCTAGCCTTGGCTTTTCTAACTGCCTGTGTATATTGGTTTCTAGCTTCCCTGAAAAGTTGCATATCACGGGGGCTGTTCGATGCTAATGCAGAACACCATAGGATGTTTTTGTGTTGGTTAAGGGCAGTCAGGTCTGGAGAGAACCAAGGGCTATATCTGTTCCTGGTTCTAAATTTCTTGAATGGGGCATGCTTATTTAAGATGGTGAGGAAGGCATTTTTTTTAAATAACCAGGCATCCTCTACTGACGGGATGAGATCAATATCCTTCCAGGATACCCCGGCCAGTTCAATTAGAAAGGCCTGCTCGCTGAAGTGTTTCAGGGAGCGTTTGACAGTGATGAGTGGAGGTCGTTTGACCGCTGACCCATTACGGATGCAGGCAATGAGGCAGTGATCGCTGAGATCTTGGTTGAAAACAGCAGAGGTGTATTTAGAGGGCAAGTTGGTTAGGATGATATCTATGAGGGTGCCCGTGTTTACGGCTTTGGGGTGGTACCTGGTAGGTTCATTGATAATTTGTGTGAGATTGAGGGCATCAAGCTTAGATTGTAGGATGGCTGGGGTGTTAAGCATGTTCCAGTTTAAGTCGCCTAGCAGCACGAGCTCTGAAGATAGATGGGGGGCAATCAGTTCACATATGGTGTCCAGAGCACAGCTGTGGGCAGAGGGTGGTCTATAGCAGGCGGCAATGATGAGAGACTTGTTTTTAGAGAGGTGGATTTTTAAAAGTAGAAGTTCAAATTGTTTGGGTACAGACCTGGATAGTAGGACAGAACTCTGCAGGCTATCTTTGCAGTAGATTGCAACACCGCCCCCTCTGGCCATTCTATCTTGTCTGAAAATGTTGTAGTTAGGGATGGAGATTTCAGAATTTTTGGTGGTCTTCCTAAGCCAGGATTCAGACACGGCTAGAACATCCGGGTTGGCAGAGTGTGCTAAAGCAGTGAATAAAACAAACTTAGGGAGGAGGCTTCTAATGTTAACATGCATAAAACCAAGGCTATTACGGTTACAGAAGTCATCAAAAGAAAGCGCCTGGGGAATAGGAGTGGAGCTAGGCACTGCAGGGCCTGGATTCACCTCTACATCACCAGAGGAACAGAGGAGGAGTAGGATAAGGGTACGGCTAAAAGCTATGAGAATTGGGTGTCTAGAACGTACGGAACAGAGAGTAAAAGGAGGTTTCTGGAGGCGATAAAATAGCTTTAAGGTATAATGTACAGACAAAGGTATGGTAGGATGTGAATACAGTGGAGGTAAACCTAGGTATTGAGTGATGATGAGAGAGATATTGTCTCTAGAAACATAATTGAAACCAGGTGATGTCATCGCATGTGTGGGTGGTGGAACTAAAAGGTTGGATAAGGTATAATGAGCAGGGCTAGAGGCTCTACAGTGAAATAAGCCAATAAACATTAACCAGATACCGGAGAGAGGTTTTGGCAAGGAGTATGCTGCAGCGCATGCGCGCTGAAGAGCATGCGCGCTCTCAACCCGGTACTATCTGTGACAGCTCCACGCACCAGGTCCGGTACCATCTGTGCGCCTCACCAGTCTGGTAACACCTGTGCCGGCTCCACGCACCAGGCCTCCAGTGCGCCTGCCCAGTCCGGTACGTCCTGTGCCTGCTCCCCGCACTCGCCGTGAAGCGCGTGTCACCAGTCCGGTGCCACCTGTGCCAGCTCCACGCACCAGGCTTCCAGTGCGGCTCCCCAGTCGGGTACGTCCTGTGCCTGCTCCCCGCACTCGTCCTGAAGTGTGTGTCACAGTCCGGAACCTCCCGCGACGGTCCACAGTCCGGAACCTCCCGCGACGGCCCACAGTCCGGAACCTCCCGCGACGGCCCACAGTCCGGAACCTCCCGCGACGGTCCACAGTCCGGAACCTCCCGCGACGGCCCACAGTCCGGGAACCTCCCGCGACGGTCCACAGTCCGGAACCTCCTGCGACGGTCCACAGTCCGGAACCTCCCACGACGGTCCACAGTCCGGAACCTCCCGCGACGGTCCACAGTCCGGAACCTCCCGCGACGGTCCACAGTCCGGAACCTCCCGCGACGGTCCACAGTCCGGAACCTCCTATGCGGTCCACAGTCCGGGACCTCCAGCAAGGGTCAACGGTCCGGAGCTTCCAGGCAAGGCGGCCAGTCCAGCTCCAGTGCCCAGTCCAGGCATGGTGTCCAGTCCCGCTCCATGGCAGGAGTCTTCCTCTGCGCCAATGTCCAGTCCAGGCACGGTGTCCAGTCCCGCTCCAAGGCCGGAGCCTTCCTCTGCACCGGTGCTCAGTCCAGGCACGACGTCCAGTCCTGCTCCATGGCAGGAGCCTTCCTCTGCGCTGGTGCCCAGTCCAGGCACGGCGTTCAACCCAGCTCCATGGCCGGGGCCCTCCTCTGCGCCGAGGCCAGTCCGGGTACGGCGTTCTACCCGGCTCCATGGCCGGACCCGTGGTCTGTGCGGGGGAAAAAGAGCCGCCACCGACGCTAGATGCCCACCCGGATCCTCCCCTATAGAGTCAGGTTTTGCGGCCGGAGTCCGCACCTTTGGGGGGGGGGGGGGGGGGGGGGGGGGGTACTGTCACGCCCTGACCATAGAGAGCCTTTTTATTCTCTATATTGGTTGGGTCGGGGTGTGACTAGGGTGGGTGATCTAGGTTGTTTTATTTTTAGTTACGTGTTAATTGTTGACGCGCCAGACTGGTTTGCTTATACCGTGTTGTTCACAAAGATGTTTATTGTTAAACATAAATTATTGTGACTGTTTTGCGCGTTTTGCACTTTTGGCTAATTGCTGGAGGTTTTGACGCAGTTCCGTCTGTTGGTTTCTCCTGCCTCAATAAAGTGTGCGCCTGTTCACAACTCTCTGCTCTCCTGCACCTGACTTCGCTACCAGTACGCACACATCTCACATCTTACAGACAGCTCGGTGGTAAGTAAAAGTCTGTATTTCATGTTACAGTACAACTACTTTAATATAAATACGGTACCAAAGCAATTACTGTGTGATGACACACAATACTGTAAAATTGACTGTATTAGACTGTAAAAAAAGTAAATGGTACGGTAGACAAAACGAATGAATGAATGGATGAATTAATGAAATTAATTGAGGGGAGGGGTTTGTATTTCACAGTATTTTACTGCAATTACAAGCGATTGGTGCAAGCAGGTTGGCTGTTTGATAAAGTGTTTACACATTACAGCATATTAATAAATATTTGGTGTTTTATATCAATTGCACTTCTATAATTGTTTTAAGAAGTTCCTATCAAGGATCATTTTGCTATTTGATTTTGAATTTAACGACCTCTTGAAGTATTCCCCCAAAATATGAACAAATTATTTGCCGAAAAATGTAATAACAGATTCATTACATGGAACAACAGATAGTTTCAATAAAGGAAGTTCGTTCTGAAGTGTTCTGTCCTATAGCTGAGAGATCAGGAAACTTTTTTTTGTACATGTATTTAACCCTTATTTTTGGCACTAAACAGTCTCTATATATATTACCATTCAATTTTTCAACTGGTAGTGGGGGACCTTCAGACGAGTCTTTTGAGGCCTGCAGGCAAAACAACCGACATGTACGTGTTCATGAGAGACTCACCTTTCCACAGAGGGGTCATATTAGTGTGTAGCCGGCTCAAACTGTTCTGACGCTACAGACAGAAGTTGACAGATTGGCTGTACTGACCTCAGACGAGTCCCAAGATGTTTGTCGTAGAGAACTGGAGAAGACCATCATGTTCGTGAGAGTCTAATCTTTCCATAGAGGGGTTATAATAGTTTGTAGGCCAAACCGTTCGGATTCTACGGCCGATTTTGTGAGAAGACTTTTTGGGACTTCTCATGGTCTGACAAACATTCCTCTTGCTCTGTCACCTCTCACGGAAGATGCGACGTCAGAAGATGAGGTGGATTGAGATGCATCCAATCAACAAAAAAAAGAAAGATATCTCTAGCTTAAATTGACAGATTTTTGTTGGGAAATTTTTATTATGATAATTACATTTCCGCGGGGGCGTGGACATCGACTCTAAGGTTTTAACAAAGGCTGTTTAACTGGCAGCAACTACAGGGCAAAACAGACAAAAGGACATGTTAAAATTCTCAACCATTTAAGGTTTAAGACTTACTGTCATTCTAATCTGTGCCCTATACATTTTAAATTGACGGGGCACTATAACCACATAAGAGTTAAATTGGTACAGTATTCTCACTCACAGGTGCAACAAATACAGCCTCTTACAAGGCATGACTCAAAATATGTTAATAAGACAAAAACAGCAATACCATACACCCATTAGTGGTCAAACATTTTTGGTGCTCCAAAGATATGGTACGGCATTGTATTTTATGAGGTGGAATTACAGTACCATTCGAATACATACATTTTCCCACAATGCACAATAATTTACAGTATGCTGCAGTTAAAGGTTTCCAAGTTTTCTACTGTTTATAATACCTAAAATTACCATATAAATTACAGTTTTCTGTTACAGTGTACAGTCTAGTTTCGCTTAAGAACACATGATCTAAAAATAAGTACTCTTTTGTACCCCTATCAAGACTTGATGCTCAGTGCATTAGTGTCATGTTATAGATAATTATAATACATTTTCCATATTTGTTAGAGTCTCATGCTCTTTGCTTTCTAATAATCAGTCCGTAATTGTTCTAGCCGAGCCCAGAAAGAGAAGCACTAGTCTAATGACAAAAAGTAGAAAAGAAAACCACATAGCAGAAAGACCCAAATTATTATGTCATTAATTCCTTTAGTAATATTTATTCAAATTGTAACGAGCCTCCTCCTTCTCTTCATCCGAAGAGGAGTAGCAAGGATTGGACCAACGTGCAGCGGGTTTTGAATACATAATGAACTTTATTAACAAGACGAAACTAAACACACGAAGAACACTTGATAATTTTACAAAACAACAAAACGAAGTAGACAGACCTGAACGAGAGAACTTACATAAAACATGAAGAACGCACGAACAGGAACAGACTACATATACTAACGACAACGAAACAGTCCCGTGTGGTGCGAACATACACTGACACGGAAGACAATCACCCACAAACAAACAGTGAGAACAACCTACCTTAATATGACTCTCAATCAGAGGAAACGTCAAACACCTGCCTCTAATTGAGAGCCATACCAGGCAACCCAAAACCAACATAGAAACAGAAAACATAGACTGCCCACCCAAAACTCACACCCTGACCAATAAACACATACCAAACAACAGAAAACAGGTCAGGAACGTGACAGAACCCCCCCCCCTCAAGGTGCGAACTCCGGGCGCACCCCTACAACTCAAGGGGAGGGTCTGGGTGGGCATCTGTCCGCGGTGGCGGCTCCGGCGGTGGACGAGGACACCACTGTCTTTGTCCCCCTCCTAGCGTCCTTTGAGTGGCGACCCTCGCCCCCGACCATGGTCCAGGAACCTTCACTAAGGCCCCTCCTACATAGAGGAGACAGCTCAGGACAGAGAGGTAGCTCAGGACAGAGAGGTAGCTCAGGACAGAGAGGTAGCTCAGGACAGAGAGGTAGCTCAGGACAGAGAGGTAGCTCCGGACAGAGAGGTAGCTTAGGACAGAGGGACAACTCTGTACTAATGGCAGCTCCGGACTGGGTGGCAGCTCCGGACTGGGTGGCAGCTCCGGACTGAGTGGCAGCTCCGGATTGAGTGGCAGCTCATGACTGGAGGGCAGCTCATGACTGGAGGGCAGCTCATGACTGGAGGGCAGCTCATGACTGGAGGGCAGCTCATGACTGGAGGGCAGCTCATGACTGTAGGGCAGCTCATGACTGTAGGGCAGCTCATGACTGAAGGGCAGCTCATGACTGTAGGGCAGCTCATGACTGTAGGGCAGCTCATGACTGTAGGGCAGCTCTGGCAGCTCCTGACTGGCTGGCGGTTCTGGCAGCTCCTGACTGGCTGGCGGATCTGGCAGCTCCTGACTGGCTGGCGGCTCTGGCAGCTCCTGACTGGCTGGCGGCTCTGGCAGCTCCTGACTGGCTGGCGGCTCTGGCAGCTCCTGACTGGCTGGCGGCTCTAGCGGCTCCTGACTGACGGACGGCTCTAATGGCTCGGGACAGATGGGCGGCTCTAATGGCTCGTGGCAGACGGATGGCTCAAAGGCGCTGGGCAGACGGATGGCTCAGAAGGCGCTGGGCAGACGGATGGCTCAGAAGGCGTTGGGCAGACGGATGGCTCAGAAGGCGCTGGGCAGACGGATGGCTCAGAAGGCGCTGGGCAGACGGATGGCTCAGAAGGCGCTGGGCAGACAGATGGCTCAGACGGCGCTGGGCAGACAGATGGCTCAGATGGCACTGGGCAGACGGATGGCTCAGACGGAGCTGGGCAGACAGGCAGTGCAGAAGGCGTTGGGCAGACGGCCGACTCTGACCCGCTGAGGCGCACAATAGGCCTGGTGCGTGGTGCCGGAACTGGAGGTACCGGGCTGAGGGCACGCACCTCAGGGCGAGTGCGGGGAGAAGGAACAGTGCGTACAGGGCTCTGGAGACGCACAGGAGGCTTGCTGCGTGGTGCAGGCACTGGTGGTACTGAGCTGGGGCGGGAAGGTGGCGCCGGATATACCGGACCGTGCAAGCGTACTGGCTCCCTTGAGCACTGAGCCTGCCCAACCTTACCTGGTTGCATGCTCCCCGTAGCCCGTCCAGTGCGGGGAGGTGGAATAACCCGCACTGGGCTGTGTTGGCGAACCGGGGACACCATGCGTAAGGCTGGTGCCATGTACACCGGCCCGAGGAGACGTACTGGAGGCCAGATATGTTGAGCCGGCTTCATGGCACTTGGCTCAATGCTCACTCTAGCCCTACCAGTGCGGGGAGGTGGAATAACCCGCACCGGGCTATGCACACGTACAGGAGACACTGTGCGCTCTACTGCGTAACACGGTGTCTGCCCGTACTCCCGCTCTCCACGGTTAGCCTGGGAAGTGGGCGCAGGTCTCCTACCTGCCCTAGACCCACTACCTCTTATCCCCCCCCCAAGAAATTTTTGGGTTGTACTTGCGGGCTTTTCGGGCTTCCGTGCTAGACGCGTCCCCTCATAACGCCACTCCTGGGCTGTGGCTGCCTCCTTCTCCTCCCCAGAGCGACGATTAACTCCAACCTTCGCCCATGGTCCTTTTCCTTCTATGATCTCCTCCCAAGACCAGAAATCCTGTTTCGTGCGCTGTCCGTTAACCCGCTGCTTGATCCGGGTTTGGTGGGTGATTCTGTAACGAGCCTCCTCCTTCTCTTCATCCGAAGAGGAGTAGCAAGGATTGGACCAACGTGCAGCGGGTTTTGAATACATAATGAACTTTATTAACAAGACGAAACTAAACACACGAAGAACACTTGATAATTTTACAAAACAACAAAACGAAGTAGACAGACCTGAACGAGAGAACTTACATAAAACATGAAGAACGCACGAACAGGAACAGACTACATATACTAACGACAACGAAACAGTCCCGTGTGGTGCGAACATACACTGACACGGAAGACAATCACCCACAAACAAACAGTGAGAACAACCTACCTTAATATGACTCTCAATCAGAGGAAACGTCAAACACCTGCCTCTAATTGAGAGCCATACCAGGCAACCCAAAACCAACATAGAAACAGAAAACATAGACTGCCCACCCAAAACTCACGCCCTGACCAATAAACACATACCAAACAACAGAAAACAGGTCAGGAACGTGACACAAATAGATATTTTATTTATTTATACTATTTCTGTTGCCTTTTTGTTTAGCAAACCTCATCGAATCCTCATCTAAATGTGGTACCTAAAAAGTTGCCTCGCCATAGATTTTAACATGTAGGACAGATTAGATAAATGTTCAACCTATAGCCTTTTTGACTGTTAATATTCTGTTTGCTGCATCAACATGGGAATGTGACCTTAGTAAAAGCCCTTGCTGTGTTTGTATCAAGATAAGTCTAAAGAGATACAGAGGGCATACATTCAGCATAGTTAATATGCATTGTGTTATTTGTAATTTTAGTATGCATGTAGTGGAATGTTTTAGAGTAATTGCTTGCTGTAAAAGGCAGTCTGCTGGGTGGTCTCATTTGTAATCTGGAGAGTAACTTGAGTGTTCTGTGAATACCAAGGACCAGGCAGGCAAGTCAATGTGTTACAGCACACAGACATATGCTCTGCAACATTCGTTAAATAAAGACTGGAATCTGTCTTTTGACCTGCTTTTCAAAAAAATAATGCTTGGCTGATCTTTTCCAAAACAATTTTTGGAGTATTATAGCGGCTAGTGAAATCTCAGAAAGAACTGGTGAAGTAAATCAAATCTCTATAGGGTGCTAACTTCAAACATGAATGGCTGACCAAATGGTCAGAAGAGAGGAGAGGAGAGATAGAGGCCAGGGACTGTGGAGGCCTTAGGGTGATGGAGGAGTCCCTGGGAGGACAAACTGATAAGACCCAGACCAAACCAGGGCATCATGTGAGGGGGCTATGGGGTTAGGGTGGTGTGGGGGGTGGGGGGGGGGGCAGGAAGATAACGACAAGCTGATAGGAAGCTCACAATAGGAGACTGGGACACAGATAAGAGACAAGGACTTTTCTGATGCACTGCTGCCCTAAGAAGTTGTGAAATACTTTTTTGGGGGGCACTATCACAACCTTTTCTGTGCACTCAGCTGCAGCCCACACATTAGCTCTAGTAACTAAGACAAGTCGTCAGATCTCAGGCAAAGGTATTCTGCACTCGATGTATAGTTCACTAAACCACCTCCACTACATGTGGTATGGTTCTATAGTTGCATATGGTTTAGTTGTTGAGCTACATGTGGTATGGTTCTATCTGTTCCTGAGGTTGTGATCTTGGGCTCTGCTCCCTTGCTTCTCCCTTCTGCTCCACATTAGTCTGAACACAGGAGTCACAGCCCAGATGGAGCCCCAAGGACAAAATAAATTAGCTTGAAAATGTTTCATTTTGGAACAAATCCTCTGTTCTCTGATCCAGGCCCATTATACATTCATGTCACTAGTCTCTCTCCTCCCACTAGTCTCTCTCCTCCCACCAGCTCTCTCCTCTCTCTTGAAGTGAGCCTGGCCGGCCACCACCTTGTTTGCTCAATAGCGTGAATATGCAATTTAGCAGTGATTTATCACCAGCTAGATAAAAGCCTTCCTCAACACTTCAGCTTTTAACTTTTCTCCTCATGGACAATCACCAAAGTCTTGTTATGATAAGTTCACTATAGACTGGTGTAGGCCTACACTTATACTCTCATCCACACCCCCTTTAAGACAAATACAGCTTGTGGGTGGTGGTAGAGAAAAGTAGTTTAGTTCTCTTTTTTTCATGATAATCCCAGCTCATTGGCAGAGTGAACATATTATCAATCTCTCAACCAGAAGCTGTGTGTGTGTGTGTGTGTGTGTGTGTGTGTGTGTGTGTGTGTGTGTGTGTGTGTGTGTGTGTGTGTGTGTGTGTGTGTGTGTGTGTGTGTGTGTGTGTGTGTGTGTGTGTGTGTGAGAGAGTCTGTATTTATTATGTCTAAGTGGGATGATTAACGCAGTATAAAGAATAGTTTTACAGAACTATTTACATCTGATTTATTTAGAATGTACTGCCGGTACACAATGAACATACACACACACAGACAAACAGGACACGCTCACACACACACACGCACACACACGCACACACACACACACACTCAATGAACTCAGATCTAAATTCAATAATGATGCACGCCTATTGTGTTTGTAATTAGTATGTTTCTACTATATTTGTAATGTACTCAGTGTGGATATCAAAGTCAAATAATCTATTCCACTACAGTAAATGTAAACCTTTTGTAGAGGTTGATGACCTCCATACCCCCCACCACTTATTTACCCAGGACGTCCTCTCTGTTAGAACATCAGTCAGTGATCTTCAGTCTCCCACCAAGAGCCCAACAAACAGGTGAATATAAACAGGCCTTCTGTTCTCCTGCTATTCATCACCTCTGCCTGTCTTTGACACACACACACTCACACACACACTAACAGGCATAGCAGGGAGGAGAAAGTCTTGAACCAGTCTCCCCTAATGGCTGCATCCTGTGTGTAATTCCTTGGGACCGGCTTTGTTGGTAAAATATGCCAGCACCTTGAGTGTGTGTGTTCACGTCTGTTTGTTCAGCAGGTCTATGCATATCCAGTAGCCATTAAACACCTCTTGCGGAGTATGTGTGGTTATGTTTGTTGCTCCCAGCCTGTCACTAGAGTGTTTCACTCTGTTCTCTCTCTCCACCCTGCTGTTCCTGCACCTGTGAGCCACCAGGGGTGTGTATGGGTGAGGGGAGAAGGGGGAGGGAGGGGGGCACCAGGGGTGAGGAACTGATTTCAATGATGTTGAACCTGAGAGATTTCAGAAACACACCATTATTGAGGACACTGAGCTGTTCCAACAAAAGACTAAGTCAACTAACAGGTTTACAAAGTGTAATGATGGATATCTCCACCAGGAAGTTGACATCATGCTCCAGAGGATGGTAAGACTGGATAGGAGTTGTTCAAGAGCTCTGGAAGATTATTTTATACATTTTGGATTTCTGATTTGTATAAATGTTTTGACTGATTCAATGCAGCCCGCAGGTGGTTTGAGTAAAAATATATATAGTGTATATATTTGAATTGGACGGATCCGGCCCACGGACATATACTACATGACCAAAAGTATGTGGACACCTGCTCGTCGAAAATCTCATTCCAAAATCATGGGCAATAATATGGAGTTGGTTCCACCTTTGCTTCCATAACAGCCTCCACTCTTCTGGGAAGGCTTTGATGTTGGAACATTGCTACGTGGACTTGCTTCCATTCAGCCACAAGAGCATTAGTGAGGTCGGGCACTGATGTTGGGCGATTAGGCCTGGCTCGCACCCATCACTCCAATTCATCCCAAAGGTGTTCGATGGGGTTGAGGTCAGGGCTCTGTGCAGGCCAGTCAAGTACTTCCACACCAATTTCGACAAACCATTTCTGTATGGACCTCGCTTTGTGCACGGGGGCATTGTCATGCTGAAGCAGGAAAGGACCTTCCCCAAACTGTTGTCACAAAGTTGGATGCACAGAATAGTCTAGAATGTCATTGTATGCTGGAGTTCACTGGAACTAAGGGGCCTAGCCCGAACCATGAAAAACAGCTCACTGCCAAAACCAGATTTTTCTGTCGGACTGCCAGATAGTGAAGTGTGATTCATCACTCCAGAGAACGCATTTCCACTGCTCCAGAGTCCAATGGCGGTGAGCTTTACACCACTCCAGTCGACGCTTGGCATTGCGCATGGTAATCTTAGGTTTGTGTGCAGTTGCTCAGCCATTTCATGAAGCTCCCGATGAACAGTTTTTGTGGTGACGTTGCTTCCAGAGGCAGTTTGGACCTCAGTAATGAGTTTTGTGCTTCAGCATTCGGCAGTCCCATTCTGTGAGCTTGTGTGGCCTACCACTTTGCGGCTGAGCCGTTGTTGCTCCTATACATTTCCACTTCACAATAACAACACTTACAGTTGGCCGGGGCAGATCTAGCAGGGCAGAACTTAGACTCAATTAATTGTTGGAAAGGTGGCCTCCTATGACGGTGCCACTTTGAAAGTCACTGAGCGCTTCAGTAAGGCTATTCTACTGCCAATGTTTGTCTATGTAGATTGCATGGTTGTGTGCTTGATTTTATACATCTGTCAGCAACGGACGTGGCTGAAATAGCAGAATGCACTAATTTGAAGAGGCGTCCACATGCTTTTGTATATATAGTGTATATTGACACCCCTGCTTTTAACAGTATTAGGCAAAACATTTATACAAATGTATAGTTTGTATAAGTTTCATCTTTCCATAGAGGAGTCATACAGATGATTTTGTGAGAAGACCGATTTTCGAAATGTCTCATGGTCTGACAAACATTGCTTTTGCTCTGTCACCTTTCACCGCAGCTGCGGAAGTGCGACATAGGCAGATGCGGTGGATTGAGACACATCCAATGCAAAATTAGGCGCAGAAATCAACCTTAGGGGGTTTAAACTATTACCTGCACTGGTCATCCCCCCCCTCTCTCTCACTCTCCTTCCTCGCCATCTAGCTTCCTGTTTCTCAGAACTCTCCCTCTTTTCCTCAAATGTTTTCTCACTTCCTCAATGTCTCTGTACCCATTTCTGTTTGCTCCCTTCTTCTTTTTCTCTTTTCCTCATTTCACTCCCTCCCTATCTCCCCCGATTTCCTTCTTCTGTCTCTCACATCCTTCGCCCTTCCCCTCTCTCTCTCCCTCCATCTCTCCTGAGTCACCTTCACTCCCCCTCTCTTCTCCTCCTCTGTGTTTTATGACTAAAAGCTGTTATTCCGCTCGGCTGCAGCCAGACTCCTCTCTGTAATATTTCATTCATCAGAACAATTAAAGCGGAACATTGGTTTCCTTGGTGATAATTAAGGAGAGAGGATCTAACCTTAGCGGCAGTGGTACACGACAGCTTGATTACTCTCACTTACCGACCCGGACCAGGCTATTCCAAGGCTATTATACATTGTCTTGTCAAGCAAATAGAGGAAAGAACCGCCGTGAAATGGAGAGAGGAGGACAACTGTACGATTGTGTGTGTGTGTGTGTGTGTGTGTGTGTGTGTGTGTGTGTGTGTGTGTGTGTGTGTGTGTGTGTGTGTGTGTGTGTGTGTGTGTGTGTGTGTGTGTGTGTGTGTGTGTGTGTGTGTGTGTGTGTGTGTGTGTGTGTGTGTGTGTGTGTGTGTGTGGTGATGTTGGACAAGTGGTCTGTAATAGTAACAGGTCTATTGGAGGGTGATTCTCAACATTAGCTCTGTCTTCTGCTGTTTCCAAATATTAGACTCAACCCCTGTAACCCTGTCTCTCACCCTCTCCCTCCTCTATTTTAAGTGTTATTATACCTGTATTTGATTTGAGTATCAGTAATTTGATAGAAATACATCAAAGGATAGGGTACAAATGACGATAATTCTTGTAATATTATGTTAGAAACAGTAGCTGATCGTCATCTACGACATATAAAGTCATTCCAAGAGTAGTATTGTCATGACTCTCCTGTGAGGATCCAAAATATCAGGTTACAGTGGATCAGCTCTACCGAGCTCTCTCCCGCAGGAGGGGTGGGGGTGGGGGGTTGGATGTGGGGGTTTGATGACACCTCACATCGATCATAAACCATAGGCAGCAGACGGTTCCTTATGTGATCTAGTTTGGATGATTGGAATGTTGTGTGCCTTATGAAGAGTTTGCCGCCCAAAAACTACAACATCAAACAATGGACAATGGGACAATATATTTCAACATCCAAATGTTGGGAATGATGAAAGATGGAATATGGAAAATTAATGTCTATTTTGTGATGTCATTAAAAGTTGCATGAAGATGTCATAACGAAAACATTGTAACTTGAAGAGTTGTCATACTGTGTATATCATGTTTACATACTTTATGTTGTGTAGAAAATATCCAGGATAAAGAGAATGTTTTTGTGACGATAAGATTGTGATTTTAGTTCTCTAACGAGATCATTGTAAATTGTAATACCTTGCCTCGTAACTAGCCACACCCCAGGGAACCCAGAGAGTGTGTCAGCATGACATTTCTAAGAAGGTGGATTTAATTAGGACCATCCGGTTATTCTCTTCAAATCATCATGTCCTACACTGCTTTCATTACCACTCTGGAATCATCGACACGGCGGATTAGCAGTCCCCAGGAGACCACTCTTCCAGAACGAGTGCAAGAAAACAGACAACTAAGAAGGACAGTGTGACATCTTGTGGACAATCAAAGACTTACACCACAGAACGAAGGAGAAGGCAATCCGAAATAAGAAGGCCCAATCGAACCCTCCTCACCAAGTGCAACCCGGCCCACGAAGGCCTGGGCCCAACAGAGATACCCGACGAAGACCTTCAACACATAAATACATGCATTACTTCTTACCCATAAGAGCGGCAGTTCGGGGCAAGGTATTAGGCTTACTGCGAGTGTAGTTCCCAAATGTATCCAAGTGTTGCTTATTTCTCTCTCTCTTTAACTCTCCATATTGTGTAACAAGTCCGCTAGGGACTTGTTGTCATCGTATTAAGTTTCTAATCAATAACCTATTCTGTGTGTGTGTGTATCTTATGTTATCATTTAGCTTGTTAGTAAATAAATAATCAAATCAATTTGTGTGGTACGGAATGATCAGTGAGACCCAGGTTTGTGCAGATTTATGGAGTATACGACATTCATAATGAGACTGATATGAGGAAATGATTAATTAGTGACTGGTATGATATCTATATATTCTTGAGATAATTCGGGAGATGGTAACTCATTAAAACCTCTTGACGCTAGGGGTCATATATATATATATATATATTTTTTTTAAACGTTCCCAACGTAAACGGACATTTTCTCTGGCCCAGATCGTAGAATATGCATATAATTTACAGATTAGGATAGAAAACACTCCAAAGTTTCCAAAACTGTCAAAATATTGTCTGTGAGTATTTTTTTTTTCCTTCTGTGTTTCCTGGACCGTCTATCCTCCATTTAAAGGGGTATCAACCAGATTCCTTTTCCAATGGCTTCCTCAGGCTGTGACCAGGCTTTAGACATAGTTTCAGGCTTTTATTTTGAAAAATGAGCGAGATGTTTCAAAAGAGGTCAGGTGTCCTCTGAATAGTTCCTGCACGCGAGAGAGGGGCTCCCCATTTTCCTTTTGTCTCTTAAAGAATAGGTTATGGTCCAGTTGAAAAATTATCGATTATGTTTGTTAACCTGTTTGGGCTGCAAGGGGCAGTATTGAGTAGCCAGATAAAAGGTGCCCATTTCAAACGGCCTCGTACTCAATTCTTGCTCGTACAATATGCATATTATTATTACTATTGGATAGAAAACACTCTCTAGTTTTTAAAACCGTTTGAATTATTTCTCTGAGTGAAACAGAACTCATTCTGCAGCACACTTCCTGACCAGGAAGTGGAAAGTCTGAAATCGAGGCTCTGTTCTTCTTCCTGCCTATAAATGGGCACGAGACCTATTAGTATACATGCACGTCATACACCTTCCCCTGGGTGTCAAGAGGCTGTGAGAGAAGAAATGAGGTGATTATCTTGGTCTGAGATGGAACACATCATCTTGGAATGACGTGTCCACCATTTTCGGTACTCTGAAGAGCGCGAGGTGGACAGTGGGATTGCCTTTTGTTTAGCTGCCGTTATAGGCGACTACTATCTCCGGCTTTGATTTTATTTGATACATGTCACCATATCATCGTAAAGTATGTTTTTTCAATATAGTTTCATCAGATTATTGAAAATTTTTCGGGAGTTTTGCCGTGTTCCGTTCTCTTCCGTTTGTTGACATGGAGAGCGTCGTACCACTTGGCTAGTGTGCTTGCTAAATGAAGAGGGAAAGTTGCCGTTCTAAATCCAAACAACGATTGTTCTGGACAAAGGACACCTTGTCCAACATTCTGATGGAAGATCAGCAAAAGTAAGAAACATTTTATGATGCTATTTCATATATCTGTCGTAGATGTGAACTAGTCGTCGGCGCCCAAGTGTTTCTGGCTATTGTGGTAAGCTAATATAACGCTACATTTTGTTTTCGCTGTAAAACACTTAATAAATCGGAAATATTGGCTGGAATCACAAGATGCCTGTCTTTCATTTGCTGTACACTATGTATTTTTCAGAAATGTTTTATGATGAGTAATTAGGTATTTGACGTTGGTGTCTGTAATTATTATGGCTGCTTTCGGTGCAATTTCTGATTGTAGCTGCAATGTGAACTATGATTTATACCTGAAATATGCACATTTTTCTAACAAAACATATGCTATACAATAAATATGTTATCAGACTGTCATCTGATGAAGTTGTTTCTTGGTTAGTGGCTATTTATATCTTTATTTGGTCGAATTTGTGATAGCTACTGATGGATTAAAAAACTGGTGGAGTAAAAAAAGTGGTGTCTTTTGCTAACGTGGTTAGCTAATAGATTTACATATTGTGTCTTCCCTGTAAAACATTTAAAAAATCGGACATGTTGGCTGGATTCACAAGATGTGTACCTTTCATATGCTGTATTGGACTTGTTAACCTGTTTGGCGTGCAAGCCCGACGTCGGTACACTTATGACAACATCCAGCTCAAGTGCAGGGCGCGAAATTCAAAATATATTTTTTTTAAATATTTAACTTTCACACATTAACAAGTCCAAAGGTGTCCTTTGTCCAGAACAGTCGTTGTTTGGATCTGGAACGGCAAATTTCCCTCATCATTTAGCATGGGCACTTGCCAAGTGGCACGGATCTCTCCAACGTCAACAAAGTCAGAGAACGGAACACGGCAAAACTCCCGAAAAAATTTCAATAATCTGATTAAACTATATTGAAAAAACATACTTTACGATGATATGGTCACATGTATCAAATAAAATCTAAACCGGAGATGTTAGTCGTCCATAACGACAGCTAAACAGAAGGCAAATCCATGTCCCCTTTCGCGCGCTCCAGAAACAGGAAATGGACGGTCACGTCATACAAAGAGCTTTAATTCCACCTCAGACCAAGATAAACACGAAATTTCTTCTCTCACCGCCTCTTGACAACCAGGGGAAGGTGTATGAAGTGTACGTAGACTCTTACGTATCATGCCCATGTATAGGCAGGAAGTTGAACAGAGCATCGATTTCTGACATTCCACTTCCTGGTCAGGAAATGTGCTGCAGAATGAGTTCTGTTTCACTCAGAGAAATAATTCAAACGGTTTTAGAAACTAGAGAGTGTTTTCTATCCAATAGTAATAATAATATGCATATTGTACGAGCAAGAATTGAGTACGAGGCCGTTTGAAATGGGCACCATTTAACTGGCTACTCAATACTGCCCCTTGACCCCATAACAGGTTAATGTGTGAAAGTTAAATATTTTAAAAATATATATTTTGAATTTCGCGCCCTGCACTTGAAGTGGCTGTTGTCATAAGTGTACCGACGCCGGGCTGCAGCCATAAGAAGTTAAAAACAACCTGAGGATTGATTATAAAAAACATTTGACATGTTTCTACGACCATTACGGATACTTTTTGGAATTTGTCGAACGGAACAAGGCTGTAGTTTTCTCAACATAATGCGAAACCTAAATAGAATAGCGTTTTTTTGTGATAAAAGTAATATTTATCGAACAAAAAGAACATTTGTTGTGTAACTGGGAGTCTCGTGAGTGGAAACATCCGAAGATTATCAAAGGTAAGCGATTAATTTTATTGCTTTTCTGACTTTCGTGACTATACTAATTTGGGGCTAGCTGTTGTAACATTGATTGCTACACTCACAAAAGTGTAACTCACAAAAGTCTAAGAAATTACACAATTTGTTGTGTAACTGGGAGTCTCGTGAGCGGAAACATCTGAAGATTATCAAAGGTAAGCGATTAATTTTATTGCTTTTCTGACTTTCGTGACCAAGCTAACCAAGCTAATGTAAGGCTAGCTGTTGTAGCATTGATTGCTACACTCACAAAATCTTGGATTTCTTTCGCTGTAAAGTATATTTTCAAAATCTGACACGATAGGTGGATTAACAACAAGCTAAGCTGTGTTTTGGTATATTTCACTTGTGATTGCATGATTATAAATATTTTTTGTCATATTTTTTAATCTGATATGTTTGGGTATTTTCATCTTCCTTTCAGGACCGGAACGAAGCTGTAGTTTCCTCAGCATAACGCGCAACCCAAATGGCGTTTTTTTGTGATAAAAGTAATATTTATCGAACAAAAAGAACATTTGTTGTGTAACTGGGAGTCTCGTGATTGGAAACATCCGAAGATTATCAAAGGTAAGCAATTAATTTTATTGCTTTTCTGACTTTCGTGACTATACTAATTTGGGGCTAGCTGTTGTAACATTGATTGCTACACTCACAAAAGCTTGGATTTCTTTCGCTGTAAAGTATATTTTCAAAATCTGACACGATAAGTGGATTAACAACAAGCTAAGCTGTGTTTTGGTATATTTCACTTGTGATTGCATGATTATAAATATTTTTTGTAATATTTATGCATTTGGCGCCCTGCAATTCTAGCGGTTGTTTAGGAAAGTGATCCCGTAAAAGGGATCCGTAGCACAGAGAAGTTAATCAAACTTTTCACGTGGTGCCCCAAATTCCTAATGAGTTAATTGTTACATGATTCCTTTAATCGTATAATAATTAAATGTCGTAGGTAATTATTCGATAAATAGCAGTCATCACATTAATGATAGTCACGTCACAACAGTATCCTCTATGTGTGCTTGGTAAACTACTACATCAGCAAACTGGTAGATCAGAGGGGTGGAATACTCTTTTAGCAACATCTGTGGACGACCACTGCTGGTCAATTTCATTCCTAAAGATCTCATGTTGTAGCAATTATGCCAAAGTAAGAGCTATTATGCCATGTAATGAGCCATAGCATTGGCTAATCTGCCTCACTATGGCTGTGTCAGGCCTGTCACTTTTACTGAGTTTAAATGTGGACATGGTTATCATACAGTATGCACTTGTTACTGTTAGAAAGTGTTTTATTTGGCTAATTCTTTATAAAACATTTTCCAAATCAGTTCAGTCAGGCCTGAATGATGTACACAGGTGTGTGTGTGTGTGTGTGTGTGTGTGTGTGTGTGTGTGTGTGTGTGTGTGTGTGTGTGTGTGTGTGTGTGTGTGTGTGTGTGTGTGTGTGTGTGTGTGTGTGTGTGTGTGTGTGTGTCAGCACTGTCAGTCTAGGGCTAATTCCCTATGTTTACCTCCTCTGAAGATTCAGCCAATCAATCAATCCCACATTACCTATTCAAGGTTGCGACACGGGGGATCAACCAATAAAAGAGCTGTTTGATCTTGAACTCCAGAGAATGAACATGCTCTGTCTGTGTATGGGTTTACATGCGTGCCTGTGCTACCTCTAAACCAGAAGAAAACAAACAGACCTTTTCTGGATGTAAATGCTGTTGAACTTCTGTGTGCTGTTTTGACCTTTGACCTCACGCAACACTAAACAGTAAACACTAAACACACTCTTTCGCAGGGACAAAGCTGAGATAAAATGCTTCCAGTCTTCTTTTATTGTCTGTGAAGTGACATTTCACAGGCGACGCTGCTTACATCTAAATAGTAATCACCTAGAACCTGAGACGCTTCATTTGGTTAAAGATGAAAAGTAGTAAGGAAGCAGAGAAATCTACTGCTAATTCAATGCTTTAATGAGCCTAGTAATTAGAACAAAATGTTAATGAACAGTAAGTATTAAGACTCGAGTTGAGCGTGTGTGTATGTATATGTGCGTGTGTGCGTGCTTGCATACATGTGTTCCTGCTTGTGTTCGTGCGTATGTGTGTGTGTGTGTGATCCATCAAGGTGGCTGGTTGTTTCCAGCTCAACTCATTGGAATGGGACAGCAGTAAGTCATTATCTGCCCATAGACAGATAGGAGTGATGGTGAACTCTGGATATGGCCAATTCCATGGGACACTGCAAATTTGACAAAAACACATTTACTTGAAGAACAGTGCAGATTCAAAGTTTGGTAACAGCAGTGGCAACCCTGTGGCCACCCAAGTGGCTCAGTGGTCTAACTCCTGTATTTTTTATTTTAAAATGTGACATGTTTTGCATGTCATTTTGGCATTAATACGTGTTACATATCAGTTTGCAAACAATGTAATACAAATATAATTGAGTTAATAAAGCCGCATACAAACATGGTTTCTTTTTTGTTTTCTTGATTAAGGCAGCTCCAAAATGCAGGTGTTTCAGCCTAGCTCAGTGCGTTCTGTGGTGTTAGGGCAAGCCGGAAGAAAATACGGAGTGTTGCGCCGTGATTGGCTCAGTGTTCTGTCACTCATGGGGACATTACATCACCCCCAAGTCTAAGGGTAGACCTCGAAAATTCTAGCCCATTGGGTGCTGCCATAGAGTTACATTAGAAGTGCCCATCCAAGAAGGCTCAAGGTCATTGGCCACAGATAGCTAGCAGTCATCATCACGAATCAAGTCGACAATCTACTGGCAAATCCGTTTTAATCCTTGTCATATGAAGATAAATAATGAAGAGAAATTATAAATAAAACGTATCGGTCCTCATCGGCCATTGGACATAAACATTACACAACAAGTTGGACATCACAAATTCAACAATGAGTGGTTTGGAAGGAATCAGTGACAGTGTCTGTGTGTGCCAAAATCTCGGATTAAGGCGATATTTTCCAAGTTTAAAATGATAAACATTCAACATTGGCCATGCTGTCAATGAAGCATGATTTGTGCCGCGCTCAAAACAACTGTTAACTCGGAACTGCGAAAACTTGACTTCAGTGAGTTCAAGACAACTGGGAAATCGGGAATAAATGAGCTCCGACTGGAGATATGTATACTGTAGATAAGAAAGTAATACTAAGTGTATGTTGTGTAGTAAGATGTTAGTAACCCATATGCCTCGCCCTAATAATTTGGTCTATTTACCCTTTCTTAATTTCACCTACTGTTCTGACTTGGTGGTACACATGTAGCCTGTAACCTGTTTTAGAGAAATGTAATCATTGAATATTGTAAGAGCTTTCATTGTCTGCTTATATGCCCCCTTTATTTATCCTACGTTTCTGACTTGGTGTACAGAGAGAACACTGTAAGAACGGCCCATGTTCTGAATTCTGTCACTGTACATTTCAAAGGTGCCAAACAAATAGTTATATTGACTACATCCGTCCTAGCTCGCTCATTAATGTCCTAATTGAAATTACGGATTGCCTCCTATCCGCTTGTCGTCCCCTTATGCCATAGTTTGTAAATCTCAATTGTCAGCAGAAACCACATTTGTTTAAGCAAGTCAGCCATATCAGCAATGTTTTTTTTTAAAGCAGTAAATGAGGCTGAATGAACTGTTTCGCTGACCGACAAGGCTCCACTGATAGCCAGGTAGAGCAGTGGTAAGATGTTGGGACTGCTGTTGGGACAGCTTTATGCAGGCTCAAACAGTTTGTGGGCACCGTTTATCACCATTATAGTGCAATTCATCTATTGTTTAGCGGCTTTGCTGGCATTCATCCCACTTTTTAATTTTTTGCCCCCCCCAAGATTTAGATGCTAAAATCGCCACTGGGTAACAGAAGGACGGTTTGTGCTGTTTGTGCCGTCATTCTGTTACCAACTTTTTCATTTGCACTGTTCTTCACGTAAATGTGTTTTGGGAAAATGTTCAGTGGAAATTGTTAAAAGTATTCCTTGTGCATAGAGTTGTATGGTTTGTTTAATTTTGCAATTGTTGTTTTTTGTTTGACATACAGTGGGGGTCTTAAATGATTGACACCCTTGATAAAGAGCAATAATGACTAGATAAAATAAATAATTCAAATACTGAGCTATATAGTATGCTCCAAAAAAATGTGGAAATTATGTAGCTAAGGGATAGTCAACGAGGGGCTATGTGTTCTGTGTAAATAATGAATTACATGTAAGGTGTGTTCCACAATGGGATAGAGGAGTGGAACTGACCTGCCACAGAGTTGCATTATTTTTCAGAGAATGCATGGAGCCCCGAGTTGATTATCGCTTTTATACCATGGCTATAATTTAACACATTTGCCGCCAGAAATGTGTTCATTTGCCGCTAGAAATGTGTTCAACATCCACTGAAGTAGCTAGCAAGTTTACTAGATAGATATAGTAGTTGCCGTGGTAACTAAACAAACAGACCTGCTATTGTCACGTTCTGACCTTTATTTTCCCTTGTTTTGTCTTTATTTAGTATGGTCAGGGCGTGAGTTGGGATGGGCAGTCTATGTTATTTGTTTCTATGTTTAGGTTTGTTCATTTAGCCTGATATGGTTCTCAATCAGAGGCAGGTGTTTTGCATTGTCTCTGATTGGGAGCCATATTTAGGTTGCCTGTTTTCACTGTTGGTTTGTGGGTGTTTGTCTTCCATGTGAGTGTTTGTTGCCACACGGGACTGTTTCGGTTAGTTCTTTTGTTATTTATGTATTGTGTCTTGTTTTCGTGGATTATATTAAAACATGGAAACTTACCACTCTGCGTATTGGTCCTCCGATCCTTCTCGCCTCTCCTCGTCAGATGAGGAGGAAGAGATAGACAGCCGTTACAGCTATTTTAGCAAATTTGTTGAATGAATTTTCAGTTCATTTTGCCTGTGTTTCAGATTATTTTGTGCCACATAGAAATGAATGGTAAATAATGTATTGTGTCATTTTGGAGTCACTTTTATTATAAATAAGAAAATAATATGTTTCTAAACAATTCTACATTAATGTGGATGCTACAAAGATTAAGGATAATCCTGAATGAATTATGAGTAATGTTGAGTGAGAAAGTTACAAAGGGTCAAATATCATACCCCCAAGGCATGCTAACCTCCTCTGTTATTGGTAATGGTGAGAGGTTAGCATGTCTTGGGGGTAGGATTTTTTACCCTCTGTAACTTTCTCACTCATCATTATTCCAAAAGGACACAATACATTATTTACTATTCATTGCTATTGGGCACAAAATAATCTGAAACACAACCAAAATAAACTGCAAATACATCCAACAAGTTTGTAGAGTCACAAACTTGATATCGTCATTGCGTGTGAGGAATGTGGGACCAATACTAGAATGTATTTATAAGAATCTTTTGGAGTGTCAAATATTTTTACCCCTACCTTTTGTTCGAAAAAAAGTATTACTTGTTAAAGAAAATCTATTTCTCTGAGCAATAGTATAGTATAATATTACTATAAAATAATATAATTTCCCCCCTTTTTTTGCATACAATATAGCTCAATATTTGAATTATTTATTTTATACAGTAATTTTTGCTAATCTTTATCAAGGGTGTCAATAATGTCAGAACCAACTGTACATTTTTAAGTGAAAAATCTCTCTGTTTGTCACTCTGTTTTCGTGGAATTGCCAATGTAAAAACAAACTCCAAGCTCTTGGAGAGGAACCAATACACTGACTCTGCATCTACAACTACAATCACATAGGAATAAATCAACTGACACTACATCAAAACAATTGCAATGGCATTGAATATTAAAGGAAAAAATTACTTTGGTTCTTATTCTTCAAAGCATTTCATCCAGACCAAAATTATCTGGAAGAGAGAGGAAAGAGGAAAAGTACTGCAAGAACGTGTGTGTGTGAGAGAGAGAGAGAGAGAGAGGGAGGGAGGGGTGGTATGAGAGAGAGAGAGAGAGAGAGAGAGAGAGAGAGAGAGGGAGGAGGGGGGTTATGAGATGGAGAGAGGGAGTGAGTGAGAAAGAGAGTGAGGGAACAAGCGAGGGAGAGAGAGAGAGAAGAAGCAAGAGAGGTAAAGAGAGACACTCTGTCTGTTCTGTGTTCACGGTGGCTGAGCAGAGTGGAGCCACAGCTGGCCCCCCAGGAGCACTTGGCACGCGATCAGCCCTGCACTGGGCACACTCACAACCTAGCCTCCTCACACACACACACACACACACACACACACATACACAACGATCACAACACACAGACACTATAGTCACAACAATGCAAAACAAACACTGCACTGTATGCACACACACTTACATACAGTATAAACATACACAGTCAAATGCACACTGATACACACTGAAGCACACTCAGAAGCTACAGTATGTGCCTTTCCAGTGTCCCTCAGCTCAGCCCCACTACTTTCGCCTGGCTGTAATTGGCCACAAGCTCTGATGTTTGGAGCAATGTGTGGTTTCTAGTGCACTAATAACAATAATAATACATTGACACAAATTAATATTTACTCTAATATACAAAGATATGATTATTTTTATTAGAGATTAGATTAGAGATTTTAATAGTCACCTGTACAGTGTTGCAGATGTAATTTCAGGAAACAGTGAAATGATTGTGCTCCAAGCTCCAACAATGCAGGACAACGTGAAATAAAACAAAATATAATAAAAATAGATCATAATATATACATAACTGTGGGACATCAATCCAACTTGGGATGGGGGAGGTTTTATCAGGTGGAATAGTGGATAAAAATTGGAGGTTTACTCAGTAGCAGTGCAAATAACATGGTATAGCTATGGACACTCAACCATGATGGTACTTTTTAATGGTACATTTAAAAACATAACTTATGATAAATATAATTGAAACTTCTCATTATGGTAAATGGTGAAATAACTCTAGCCAGTTGTAATTGTAATGGCTTAGCAGATAATAAGAAAAGACGATCAGTATTTACTTGGCTAAAATATCTATTGTTTACAGGAAACTCATTCAGCTATATTAGATGTATTTTTATTTTTTATTTAACTAGGCAAAGATACTCCCATGGGCAAAGAAACTCAAAAGGGGTGATGATAGGGGTGATGATATTAATTAACAATCATTTTGATCAGAATGTGCAAATTGTTCAAACAGAGGTGCAAGGTAGATGGATTATTTTAAATATGTTAATGGTTCATAAACAGATTTGGCTCATTAATCTATACGTTCCAAATAATGATGATCCAAATCTCTTTGAAAATATATATAATAATTTATCAAGCCTACAAGCAATACAGGACTCTATTACTTTGGTGGGAGAGTATAATACGCTCAATGGAGCGTAAAACTATTACCCTTATCTCATGGATATAAAGGAACTAGTGGATACATGGAGGCTTAAATATCCCGACCTAGTGAGATATACAGAACATCTTGGAGGTTCAATCAAGTTAGTTGTCTTGACAACTTTCTTATGTCATTATTGCTGGCAAAAAAAGTTTAAAAGTGTTGATAGGGGACAGAATGCAGTTGGACCTTCAAATAATTGGCACATACATTACTCTTACAGAATTTCCATGTTGGTTAGTATATTGAAATGTAATCAAAGCCTATTGGATGACACATTGCTTTTAACTAGGACGGAAGAGTTTATAACTTACTTTTTCCAACATAATATAGGTACAGAAGATCCCCTTATTATATGGGACACTTTTAAATGTGCCTTTAGGGGCCATGCAATTCAAAGAATCCATATTAAGAAAGGAAATAGAGGGACTAACAGTACAGATAGAAAGCAATAAAAACATAGAGGCATAGAATATGTTAGAGGAAAAACAAAAAGAAATGGAGGACTCCGACCGAAGCAGGCCCCCTTTCCCGTTCGGGTGGCGCTCGGCGGTCGTCGTCACCGGCCTATTAGCTGCCACTGATTCTTTTCTCCCCCTCCTTATGTGTTTATTGATTACACCTGTTTTGAGTTTGTTGTAATTAGTTGGGCTTTATTAGTCAACATAGAAATGCTACCAAAAAGAAATTACTGAAACCTTTTACAAATGAGGGAGTCACCCATGATTCACCAAACAATACTTTGAATATTTTTTCCCTATTATTAATAATGTAAAATTAACAGCTGTACAGAAAGACTCATGTGAAGGCTAAATTACAGAGGAGGAACTTCTTGATGCAATTAAAGCCTTTAAGTGTGGGAAACTTCCAGGGCTGGATGGCATACCAGTTCAGGGATACCAAACCTTTGTTGATATACTCAGAGGACCGTTATTAGAATGTTTTAACCACTCTTATAAAAATGGTTGTTTATCAGATACTCATCAACAAGGTCTGATTTCATTCTTACTGAAACAGGACCCAAGTGGTAAATATAAAGATCAAGTCCATTTAACCTTTGTGTTGTCTTAAGGGTCAAAAATGACCCGCCACTATGTTTAACAGCAGAGAAAACTCGCTAAATTATATTTTTTCAAATTGAAATTTGATGACTTTTCCTAGAATGACTCCAACATTAGAAAAAGTGAAACATCGCCTTTGTTTATTTCTTATATCTTATTTCTTATGCCTTTGTTTATTATATATTTCAACAAAAGCTGTACACCACCAGGGTACAAAGATTGTCTTCGGCAGTTATAAAATAATTTACACACCACAAAAGCCACAAAGACACACACACACACACACACACACACACACACACACACACACACACACACACACACACACACACACACACACACACACACACATACACACACACACACATACACACACACACACACACACACACACACACACACACACATACATACACACACACACACACACACACACACACACACACACACTGATACATTGAGATTATGTGTGCTACTGAGAGAACTCAGACAAAACTATAACTGTCTTGTTTATGTGCAGCATCTCCCCTCTACGACCCACACATGACTCAAGTTCACAGACAAAATAAAAACAATTTCAGACAAAATAAACATTTCTTGAAAGCACTTTTTACTAATGGGGAATGCGGTCAGAGGCTATAAAGGTGCTGCAGATGACAGTCCCCACAGTTCTCTCTTTGCTGAAGCCATGAGTGCAGGTTCCAGTGCACAACAGGTCATAGATCAGATTTTTTCAGATGTCCAGGAGGAACAAGAGAACAATGATTTAGAAGAGGAGGAGGTATCTGAAGAAGAAGATGGGGAAGAATACAACCCAGAGCACGATGCATCATCTTCAGATGAAGAAGAAATTCCCCAAGCTGAAAGAGACATTTTTGACAAAGAACAGCAAAATAACATTGTCCTTGACACCATATGACAACCAGGGCAGGATGGCAGCACAAAATGTCATAAGGATGACCCCAGGGCCCACAAGACATGCAGACATGCCCAGGACATTGCCTCAACATTCTACATGCTCATCACACCAGCCATGAAAAATAAATAATCTTGGACTACAACCACAACAAAGGAGGCGTGAACAACCTGGACAAGGTGATTGGAACTTACAGCTGCAGGAGGATGACTCTGGTCATCTTCCATAACATCATTAATGTGTCCTCATACAATGCCTTTGTGATACGGAACTAGATCAACCCTACCTGAATGCCTGATAAGCGGAAACAAGAGGAGGGTGTTCCTGGAGCAGCTGGGAAAGGCACTTGTAATCCAACACATTCAAAGAAGGGAGCTCCAAACATAATGATATCCCAGGTTACCTATTTGCTTATGGCCTTGCCTAGAGCTAGCGACTTGTTTTTTAAATTATATGAGCAAAAAATAGTATTTTTTTTGTAACGGCAAGCCTGATATACGGGCCAACAAGCCTTGCTTACAAGCAAAAACTAAAGCAGGAAGTACCAGTGACTCGCTCAATATGGAAGTGGTCAGATGACGAGGACGCAACACTACAGGACTGTTTTGCTAGCACAGACTGGAATATGTTCCGGGATTCATCAAATGGCATTGAGGAGTATACCACCTCAGTCATCGGCTTCATCAGTAATTGCATTGACGACGTCATCCCCACAGTGACCGTACGTTCATATCCCAACAAGAAGCCATGGATTACAGGCAACATCCACATCGAGATAAAGGCTAGAGCTGCCGCTTTCAAGGAGCGGGACACTAATCCGGACGCTTATAAGAAATCCCGTTATGCCCTCAGACGAACCATCAAATAAGCAAAGTAGACCAACTAGCAAGTGACTTCACTGACATTTTCAACCTCTCCCTGACCGAGTCTGTAAACCTACATGTTTCAAGCAGACCACCATAGTCCCTGTGCCTAAGGAAGCGAAGGTAACCTGCCTAAATGATTACTGCCCCGTAGCACTCACGTCGGTAGCCATGAAGTGCTTTGAAAGGCTGGTCATGGCTCACATCAACACCATCCTCCCGGATACCCTAGACCCACTCCAATTTGCATACCGCCCCAACAGATCCACAGATGACGCAATCTCAATTACACTCCACACTACCTTTTCCCACCTGGACAAAAGGATCACCTACAGTTGAAGTCGGAAGTTGATATACGCCAAATACATTTCAACTGAGTTTTTCACAATTCCTGACATTTAATCCAAGTAAAAATTCCCTGTCTTAGGTCAGTTAGGATCACCACTTTATTTTAAGAATGTGAAATGTCAGAATAATAGTAGAGAGAATGATTTATTTCAGCTTTTATTTCTTTCATCACATTCCCAGTGGGTCAGAAGTTTACATACACTCAATTAGTATTTGGTAGCATTGCCTTTAATTGTTTAACTTGGGTCAAACGTTTCGGGTAGCCTTCCACAAGCTTCCCACAATAGGTTGGGGGAATTTTGGCCCATTCCTCCTAACAGAGCTGGTGTTACTGAGTCAGTAGTCCTCCTTGCTCACACACGCTTTTTCAGTTCTGCCCACACATTTTCTATAGGATTGAGGTCAGGGCTTCATGATGGTCACTCCAATACCTTGACTTTGTTGTCCTTAAGCCATTTTGCCACAACTTTGGAAGTATGCTTGGGGTTAATGTCCATTTGGAAGACCCATTTGCGAACAAGCTTTAACTTCCTGACTGATGTCTTGAGATGTTGCTTCAATATATCCACTGAATTTTCCTCCCTCATGATGCCATTTATTTTGTTAAATGCACCAGTCCCTCCTGCAGCAAAGCACCCCCACAACATGATGCTGCCACCCCCGTGCTTCACGGTTGGGATGGTGTTCTTCGGCTTGCAAGCATCCCCCTTTTTCCTCCAAACATAACGATGGTTATTATGGCCAAACAGTTCTATTTTTGTTTCATCAGACCAGAGGACATTTCTCGAAAAAGTACAATCTTAGTCACCATGTGCAGTTGCAAACCATAGCCTGGCGTTTTTATGGCGTTTTTGGAGCAGTGGCTTCTTCCTTGCTGAGCGGCCTTTCAGGTTATGTCGATATAGGACTCGTTTTACTGTGGATATAGATACTTTTGTACCTGTTTCCTCCAGCATCTTCACAAGGTCCTTTGCTGTCGCACCAAAGTACATTCATCTCTAGGAGACAGAACGCATCTCCTTCCTGAGCGGTATGACGGCTGCGTGGTCCCATGGTGTTTAAACTTGCGTACTATTGTTTCTACATATGAACGTGGTACCTTCAGGCATTTGGAAATTGCTCCCAAGGATGAACCAGACTTGTGGAGGTCTACAATTTTTTTCTGAGGTCTTGGCTTATTTCTTTTGATTTCCCATGATGTCAAGCAAAGAGGCACTGAGTTTGAAGGTAGGCCTTGAAATACATCCACAGGTACACCTCCAATTGACGTCAATTAGGCTATCAGAAGACTCTAAAGCCATGACATCATTTTCTGTAATTTTCCAAGCTGTTTAACGGCACAGTCAACTTACTGTATGTAAACTTCTGACCCACTGGAATTGTGATACAGTGAGTTAAGTGAAATAATCTGACTGTAAACAATTGTTAGAATAATTACTTGTGTCATGCCCAAAGTAGATGTCCTTACCAACTTGTCAAAACTATCATTTGTTAACAAGAAATTTGTGGAGTGGTTGAAAAACGAGTCAATTTGGAGCACATCCTCTACAACTCATCCTCTGCAACTCATCCTCTGCAACTCATCCTCTACAACACATCCTCTACAACTCATCCTCTGCAACTCAAAAGAAGAGCCAGCAGACAGACTAACCAGGGACACAACCCAAAGGATTAGCCCACAAGGGACCATCCAAACTCAGAGGAAAGAAGCATGAAACCACCAGCAGGAAACTCCTCAACTGAGGACAAAGGAGGGCACATCGCCATCTTTCTTTTGTTCATCTCCATGTGGCCTAAACTGAGCCAAGGACAACAGACTTTGTAAAGGACAACAGAGTATCACATATTTAAATATTCAAATAGTTTGAGGTGTAATGAATACGCAGGGAGAAAAAGGTGTAGATTCATGCACAGAGTGCTGCAGGTGTTTATTTCACCTTCGCAGAAGGCAGAAATCGTGGTCACAGGCAGGCAATGGTCATACACAGGTAGGCAAACAGGCAGGTGGATTAAAACTAGGACTGAAGGATAACTGCTTTTCACAAACGAGCTAGGAAAAGGTTTAGTAGAGTCAAAACGAACAACACCTCACAAAGGCACAAACAGAATGAACTGAACTAAATAAGGAGCTGATGAGACCAGGTGAGTAACTAACACAGGTGAAATCAATAAACAAAAATGAAAGACAGGGCTACATTCAGGAACACAAAGAAACAGGGCTACGTTCAGGAACACAACAAAACAGAACACAAGGTTGACAAAGTAAATAAATACAGAACCTTACATGAGGTCTCTTTCTTTGCTTTCATTCTATTTTCTACCTTTTCATGATCACTCTCATTTTGTTTGTAAATATTTTGATTAGCATTATTAAATGTTGATTGTATAAAAACAAATGTGTGTTTGTCTTATTATTCTGGGAAAGAACTTGAAATTATTCTCAAATAATGAATACCTTCAGATTAATAAATGTATTACTATTATTCTAATTTTAGTTTCTCAGAAGACCAATTTTGTCCAAGAAAGTATTGGTGTCCTTTAATAATTCCGTAGTAATAAGAGTACACACTCCCTTACATTATGATGCCCTGTGTGAGGAGAATCTTGGAGCTACTTTGCTAGAATAATTTGACATTTTAAGTTTCCTCCAATGAAGAGTAAAAATGTGCTGAAACGAACACCTTTGTAACCACTGAAAGTGTGACAAAGAAACCTGACTGATCTCAAAGGTATTTGAGACATTTCAACACAATTGTTTGATATAAACTGATTAGAATATCAAGTTAAAGTAGACCAACTCTTTAACAGACTTGCCATTTGATCCTATCTACATTGATCACAATGACGAACAAACAGCTGTTTCCAGTTGGGTCTTTGATCAGCCATGGGGGCATAAATGTTATGCTAATAATTGCATTAGGCGTTTTGATTTTAAACTACCAAATTTCAAACGAAATGAAACTATATGTGTTACTCGCAGCAGTAATAAAATACTTGGAGAACAAAAATCTCAACGAGTCCTCTCACAGTCTGACTGAGACTACCAGCAATATATCCCACTATGTGGCCCCAGATAACATCAAATATATGTTATCTTCTCTCATGCTACAGTGGTCCCAAATGGTACAGAAATACCAGCTTTTGTTCAACTGATAAGCTATGCTTGTGGAATTAGATTCCACTATTTTAACTGACCTAACAGCTATGCTTAAAACCTGCCAAATACAAATGTATGAATTAAGTACATCCAATTGTATCTTGCGTTCAAAAATAGATTAAATGAAAGCTCAAATGTTTGCCTCTTAACAGCTAGAACAGTTGAAAGAGGTAGAACAGGGCCCGGCAAAGGCTGTGGATCAAAATCCTTCTATCCACCAAGTTACAAATGATCCTTCCCTTTCAGAACAAAAGGCAGTGCCTTATAACTTCCCCACCTGGCCAACGCCAGGATAGAGGCAAACTTAAAGATAAGAGAACAGGGGGGTTGTTTCACAGTTCAGTCACTCTCCCAGCCCCAAACTCTTGGCCCAGCTCAGAAAAAGGAGCATACTAACCTCCCCCACCTGGCCTATAAAGCAAAAGCTCAGACAGGGACAATAGGAGGAGGCCAAATGACACTTACGAAAAATCTTCACACACGCACCCAAGCCAGAAAGCTTGTCAAAGACATTGAGAATGTCATAGCTGAAGAAACTCATTCTCTGCATTTTTTGCCACAAATATCAGACGACGAGAAAATCTACCTTCTTAGAAGCACCACTGTCAGGTCAGTTCATGGTTTCATTGATAGACAAGTCCCTGAGTTTGCTCAGAATTATGACCTGAAATTGTGGCCCAAAGATTATGAGCAAGACTGAGGCTGAGATGCTAGAGAAATTACACATCTTCCAAACTGAACTCACCAGAGACCTGATAAGCCTCGTTAAGAGTTGCAGACATTTAGCCAACCTAGACATTCAAAGATTAGTTAACTTTTCCCATCAACAGAAATAGGCAAACCTAAAATGATCAACAATAGGAACATTTGGAACAGACAACAGTTTATTTTCCTAGGGTTAAAAGACGTAAAGGGGATCGCTCCTCCCTTCACTCATTCACACCTCTCCCACACTCTGCAAAAAGTGTAAACTTACAATAACCTATTTCCATTAAACGACATTATGATTTATCCCTTCCTCTTTATCACAAAACATTTTTATTCTACTTCTCTTCTTCTTTGCTCGTTAACTTTTTCTTTGCTCGTTTTTATGATGTTATGACTTAAAACTGCTATCAACAATGGACATTACAACTCCTTATCACTGAGTGATAAAAGCAGCTCAATGCTTTGGGCATCAACTTCCTTCCATCAGGGGGATATAAGACACACACTCCTCAGAGAGAGAGAGAGACACAGCTTAATGTGAGCTCTCACATTTTTCAACATGTTTTTTACAAAAGGATAGATTTGGAGTTAGATAGACTTGGATTTTTCGGCAGGTACATATACAGGATGCTACCCTCCACAGCCTGGCCTTCGCTCCAGATCAAAACTCCAAACCTACAACTTAATTTTGACCAAAATGAACCATAGAGGTTACAGCTTCCAAGGTTTTATTTTTCCAAGCTATACAGAGGGTGCTCTAGCAACAAACAGCAGACCTGAGGACACCATCCAACCTGGAACTGAACCAGATACAAATTCAATTAGCACTAAGGTGTGAAGTAAAAGGCCTTCGGGCCCAACAAGTGTCAGGAGTCTTTGAAGCGTCCTCTGATGCCCCCTCCTGCTGTTCATTCACTGGCATTTTCTACAAGAAATCTGCCTCCAGAAATAAAAGCTTCTCCCAAGTGGGTGTGATACCTACTCCCATTGCCTGCTGCACTGCTGCTTGGATTCCACCTGGCGATCTGTTCACCGTTTGCCCTGGCCTGTCTCCCTGTCTGGTACAGGTACCTCCACCACACTCAACCCTCTCTCCAGAGCTTTCTCCCGCCTCCAGCACACACACACTGTTGGGGCGAATGACTCTGAACTTACAATGGCTAGCCCCAAGTTGTTTTATATTTTATTTTGTTCTTGTGCATTTTGCTATTTTGCTATTTGCCTCATGACTCCTGCATACTTTGTTGACGACAAACTTTCTTTACCCAACCGTGGGACAGACTATGTTTGTTCCCACACTCGAGACTCTGACTCTCTATTGGTTACACAGGCTTTTGGCTTCCCATCCTATTCTAACCACCTCTCACCGGCTTTGTATTCATGTTACCTGATGAAATTGCTGTACAATATGATCTTGTTGCCATCTGATACACATTCAAAAGTCAGAAATCAGCACTGCAGAGCTCTCCCTGTACTATGTGGTGCCTTGATTGTATTACTGTTGATGATATCTGGAAATGTACATGTACACCCTGGCCCATCTACTGTTGCTAGCCACAATTCTGACTTGTGCTCTGATATCTGCTTCACTGATTTCTGCTCTCGTAAAAGCCTGTTTTTTCTACATGTTAACACTAGAAGCTTATTACCTAAAATGGATCAATTGAAAGTGTGGGTTCACAGCTCCAATCCAGATGTGTTGGTCATTACTCAGATGTGGTTAAGAAAGAGTGTTTTGAATACTGATGTTAACCTTTCTGGTTATAACCTTTTTCGGCAAGACAGATCTTCCAAAAGTGGGGGAGTGGCAATCTTTACCAATCTTTATCACATTCAGTGCTCGGTTGTCTCCAAGTCTGTCCCCAAACAGTTTGATTTGCTGGTTTTAAGCATTAAACTTTCAAATAGCTCTTTGTTGACTGTTGCTGGGTGCTATTTTTCTCCATCAGCACTGGCCTGTACCCTACCTGCCCTAAGTTCTCTCCTGGCCCCTTACCCTTTACACAAGTCTGAATTTGTCCTGATAGGTGGCCTAAACTGGGACATGCTTAAACCACCTTACAAAGTCCTAAAGCAATGGGACTCCCTAAATCTTTCTCAGATTATCACCAATCCCACAAGGTATGACTCCAAATACCCAGAAAAGGCTACTCTCCTCGATGTTATTCTCACAAATAATCCTGATAGGTAACAGTCTGGTGTTTTCTGTAAAGACCTTAGTGATCACTGTTTAACAGCCTGTGTTCGTAATGGCTGCTCAGTGAAACGACCTGGCCTGATTTGTCATAGACTTTAAAAACTTTAATTTGCAAGCCTTCCTTCATGAACTGGCCTCTGTAAAATGGTATAAAATCAGCTTGATGTCGAAGATGCTTGGACCTTCTTTATTGATATTTTCAGTGGTATTGTTAACAAACACACCCCCATGAAGAAAATAAGAATTAAAAACAGGTTCAGCCCCTGGTTCGACCGTGATCTTGCGGAGTTACTCCACCTCAAGAATTGCATTTGGTGAAAGGCTCGGCACACGCATACTTAGGCTGACTGGCTCTCGTTCAGGCAAATGAGAAATAAGTGCACTCAGGCTATCCGGAAGGCCAAAGTTAGTTACTTTAAGGAGCAGTTCTCTCTCTGTGGGTCTAACCCCAAGAAGTTCTGGAAAACAGTTAAAGACCTGGAGAATAAAGACCTCCTCACAGCTGCCCAAAGTTGATGATGTGGTTGTTACTGACAAGAAGCACATGGCTGAACTCTTTAATCACCACTTCATTAAGTCAGGATTCCTATTTGACTCATGCCTCCTTGCCCGTCCAACATTTCCTCATCTCCCACCCCTTCTAATGCGACTTTCCCCGATGCTTGTCCCTCTTTTTCCCCTGCCCCACTACAAAGTTTCTCCCTGCAGGTAGTCACTGAGTCCAAGGTGCTAAAGGAGCTCCTTAAACTTGACCCCCCAAAAACATCTGGGTCAGATGGTTTAGACCCTTTCTTCTTTAAGGTTGCTGCCCCTATCATCGCCAAGCCTATCTCCAAACGTTTTAACCTGTCTCTCCTCTCTGGGGAGGTTTCATTGCTTGGAAGACAGCCACAGTCCGTCCTTTATTTAAAGGGGGAGATCAAGTTGATCCTAACTGTTATAGGCCTATTTCTATTTTGCCCTGTTTATCAAAAGTGTTGGAAAAAATGGTCAATAATCAACTGACAGGCTTTCTTGATGTCTATAATATTCTCTCGGGTATGCAATCTGGTTACCGCTCAGGTTATGGATGTGTCACTGCAACCTTAAAGGTCCTCAATGATGTCACCATTTCCCTGGATTCTAAGCAATATTGTGCTGCTATTTTAATTGACTTGGCCAAAGCTTTTGATACGGTAGACCATTCCATTCTCGTGGGCCGGCTAAGGAGTATTGGTGTCTTTGAGGGGTCTTTGGCCTGGTTTGCTAACTTCCTCTCTCAAAGAGTGCAGTGTATAAAGTCAGAAAATCTGCTGTCTCAGCCACTGCCTATCACCAAGGGAGTATGCCAAGGCTCAAACCTTGGCCCCTCGCTCTTCTCAATTTACATCAACAACATAGCTCAGGCAGTAGGAATCTCTCTCATCCATTTATATGCAGATGATACAGTCTTATACTCATCTGCTCCTCCCCGGATTTTGTGTTAAATGCTCTACAACAAAGCTTTCTTAGTGTCCAACAAGCCTTCTCTACACTTAACCTTGTTCTGAACACCTCCAAAACAAAGGTCATGTGGTTTGGTAAGAAGAATGCCCCTCTTCCTACAGGTGTGATTACTACCTCTGAGGTTTAGAGCTTGAGGTAGTCACCTCATACAAGTACTTGGGAGTATGGCTAGACGGTGCACTGTCCTTCTCTCAGCACATTTCAAAGCTGCAGGCTAAAGTTAAATCTAGACTTGGTTTCCTCTATCGTAATCGCTTCTCTTTCACCCCAGCTGCCAAACTAACCCTGATTCAGATGACCATCCTACCCATGATAGATTACGGAGACGTCATTTAAAGATCGGAAGGTAAGGGTGCTCTCGAGCGGCTAGATGTTCTTTACCATTCGGCCATCAGATTTTCCACCAATGCTCCTTATAGGACACATCACTGCACTCTATACTCCTCTGTAAACTGGTCATCTCTGTATCCCCGTCTCAAGACCCACTGGTTGATGCATATTTATAAAACCCTCTTAGGCCTCACTCCCCCCTACTTGAGATATCTACTGCAGCCCTCATCCTCCACATACAACACCTGTTCTGCCAGTCACATTCTGTTAAAGGTCCCCAAAACACACACATCCCTGCGTCGCTCCTCTTTTCAGTTCGCTGCCGCTCGCAACTGGAACGAGCTGCAACAAACACTCAAACCGGACAGTTTTATCTCAATCTCTTCATTCAAAGACTTAATCATGGACACTCTTACTGACAGTTGTGGCTGCTTTGTGTGATGTATTGTTTTCTCTACCTTCTTGACCTTTGTGCTGCTGTCTGTGCCCAATAATGTTTGTACCATGTTTTGTGCTGCTGCCATGTTGTGTTGCTACCGTGTTGTTGTTGTTATGTTGTGTTGCTACCATGCTGTGTTGTCATGTGTTGCTGCTTTGCTATGTTGTTGTCTTAGGTCTCTCTTTATGTAGTGTTGTGTTGTCTCTCTCATTGTGATGTGTGTTTTGTTCTATATTTATATTGTATTTATTTATTTATTTTAATCCCAGCCCCTGTCCCAGCAGGAGGCCTTTTGCCTTTTGGTAGGTCGTCATTGTAAATAAGAATTTGTTGTTAACTGACTTGCCTAGTTAAATAAAGGTTAAATAAAGATATGTTCTGACGTTACTTTTTAATGTCATATGTTGAACAATGTTGAACATACTTTTACTGTTTCTCTATAATGCTGATCTGTTATGGACTACTGAGTGCCTCCAAGTTCTCTCTCTCTCTCTCTCTCTCTCTCTCTCTCTCTCTCTCTCTCTCTCTCTCTCTCTCTCTCTCTCTCTCTCTCTCTCTCTCTCTCTCAATTCAATTCAAGGGACTTTATTGGCATGGGAAACATATGTTTACATTGCCAAAGCAAGTGAAACAGATAAACAAAAGTGAAATAAACAATAAAAAGTGAACAGTAAATATTTCACTCAAGACTGAAGACATGTCATGTGTCATATTATGTGCAAATGGTCTATCTCTCTCACTCTCTTTCTAAGACAAATTGTCATAAAAGTGGCCCTTCACCCCTAGGTAAGGTACCATGTGACCTCAAAGGACTACCAAAAGACTCTGCTGTCTCCCCTTCACTCTCTTAGCTTTTAGCCTTTTATCCGGCTGGACCTCTCTCGAGGAGGGTTAAAACAGAAAAACTAAAATGACAAAACACTGGGATTGAACCCTGCGATCTTTGGAGCCGTAGCACGTGGTTTAAGCCCATCTCTCTCTCTCTCTCTCCCTCTCTCTCTCTCTCTCTCTCACTCTATCTTCTCTCATTCTCGCTCTCTCTCTTTCTCTCTCTCCTCTCTCCCTTCTCTCTCCCTTCTCTCTCTCTCTCTCTCTCTCTCCTAATGAAGACCAGTTGTCTCTGTGCCAGGAAAACAAAATAAAAGGAGGTATAAATGGCAGCACCATCTGGTGCCTGTTCTGCTAAAGAGAGGGGGATGAGGAGAGGAGGAGAGAGAAGACGGGGATCATTCTTGAGGAGTGGTGGATGGGAGGGGGATGATTTCTGCCCCGCAGAGCATAGGGAGCAGGGGAGGAGGAAAAGGGGAATAGAGGGAAATGAGGAGAGGAGAGGAGAGGAGAGGAGAGGAGAGGAGAGGAGAGGAGAGGAGAGGAGAGGAGAGGAGAGGATTCTAGGTTTATTTCAAACATCAGGATTATAACAGATCCACCACTCCACAAGTTGCCCCAGGCAGGCTCCTCTGAGGATGCCTAAATAGGCTCCCAAGAAGCATTAGGTCTCCTAGGACCCCTGATGATGGACTATCTGGGCTATTTATGCCTTCCCTGTGAGACACTACCACTACCAATAACAAACGCAACGCTATTTCAGGGATGACTTTAAAAAGGCACGTTCTGGGCAGAAACATCACACTACCGTGGAGTTGGCTGGTTGATAGAAAGAGACCTTATCTCTACCACGGTAGTGTAGTGTATCGTGTAGAGCCTTTACAGATAATAACTGATGTGTCATCAATAGATGATGTCTAGGGATTCATTTAGAAGCATAGTGAAGGTTTATTAGTGGAATGTGAGATGACATCATGTAGCTTCGTAACTGACAACACACGTTAGCTGTGATTATAATCATGATATCGGAGGGCCTCTTGTGCCTTATTACTTTATTAAACTAAATGAATGTGGCATTGGAGACAGGAGGAGAGAGAACCTTTTCACAGTCAGAAAGCTTTCCAACGCTTAGGATAAGATCTAGCAAAAGATACTGATGAGGTCTTACTGTAACTACTGTACTAACAAGCATAACACCTTTCTAAAAAAAAAGATACCCTTTCACTTAATTGTTGAGAGACAAACTGTAGGTGCCCTCCACAGGAAGTTTTAAATTCATGAAAAACGTTGTGCAACTTTGAATCCTGGGGCCAACCAGCAGGCTAAACAGAGCCTCTGGCTCTCAGGACTTCAGCCTCATTCAACCGTTCACTAATTAATGACCTCAGCTTAATGTAATTAACTGTCAGTTCATCAGGTAGGAGATTCAAGCCCTGAGATTTTCACACTCAAGTTTCAGATCTTCTCTACCTACACACACATACACGCACAGTGAAACTGTGGCGTAATTAGACAGGTGTATCCGTTTTGATTGCTTAGCTTCAGATTAATTAGCTGGTCATAATTGTCCAGTGTTAATAATAATAATCTGGCTCCTATGGGGGGGAGAGGAAGCAGAGATTGACACACTGGAATAGTTATACGTTTCACAAGTTTCTTCAGCAAACTTCAAATGTTCTTAGTATACACAGTGGTTCATACGCTAAGGACACACTTAAAGGGATTTATTTATTTATTAACTTTCATTTATTCAGGGGAACCCAATTGAGACCAGTGTCTCATTTATAATTACATAAATACAGCAACAACAAAAAGATTTTAAAAACCTAAAAGACAGCTATAAATACAATACATCAGTTTATTACAAGAAGTTATAATTTTTTTTGTACTCCCTGACGAAGGCCATTCAGCCGAAACGCGTCGGTTAAAAAAACCCGTTGTTTCTTGTAACGGTTTTCTTTGGTGGAAGAAGGAGAGGACCAAAGCGCAGCGTGGTTAGTGTTGATCTTTAATAAATCCAAAACTGAACACTACAAATACAAAAACAACAAACGTGAAAACCGAAACAGTTCTATCTGGTGCAGACACACAAAGACTGAAGACAACCACCCACAAAACCCAACAGAAAACAGGCTACCTAAATATGGTTCACAATCAGGGACAACGATTGACAGCTGCCTCTGATTGAGAACCATATCAGGCCAAACACAGAAAACCAACACAGAAATAGAAAACATAGATTACCCACCCAACTCACGCCCTGACCAACTAAAACAAAAGACAAAACAAAGGAACTAAGGTCAGAACGTGACAGTACCCTCCCCCCCAAGGTGCGGACTCCGGCCGCAAAACCTGAACCTATAGGGGAGGGTCTGGGTGGGCATCTGTCCGCGGTGGCGGCTCTGGCGCTGGACGTGGACCCCACTCCACCATTGTCTTTGTCCGCTTTATTAGCGTCCTTTGAGCGGCGACCCTCGCCGCCGACCTTGGCTTGGGAACCCTAATAAAGGGCCCCTCTGGACTGAGGGGCGCCTCTGGACTGAGGAAACTCCTCCGGACTGAGGGGCAGCTCATGACTGAGGGGCAGCTCATGACTGAGGGGCAGCTCATGACTGAGGGGTAGCTCATGACTGAGAGGTAGCTCATGACTGAGGGGTAGCTCATGACTGAGAGGTAGCTCATGACTGAGAGGTAGCTCATGACTGAGGGGCAGCTCCGGACTGAGGGGCAGCTCCGGACTGAGGGGCAGCTCCGGACTGAGGGGCAGCTCCGGACTGAGGGCAACTCCGGACTGAAGGACAGCTCCGGACTGAGGGGCAGCTCAGGACTGAGGGGTAGCTCAGGACTGAGGGGTAGCTCAGGACTGAAAGGCAACTCCGGACTGAGGGGCAGCTCAGGACTGAGGGGCAGCTCAGGACTGAGGGGTAGCTCAGGACTGAGGGGTAGCTCAGGACTGAGGGGTAGCTCAGGACTGAAAGGCAACTCCGGACTGAAGGGCAGCTCCGGACTGAAGGGCAGCTCCAGACTGGCAGGCGGCTCTGGCAGCTCCTGACTGGCGGGCGGCTCTGGCAGCTCCTGACTGGCTGGTGGCCCTGGCGGCTCCTGACTGGCGGGCGGCTCTGGCGGCTCCTGACTGGCGGGCGGCTCTGGCGGCTCCTGACTGGCGGGCGGCTCTGGCGGCTCCTGACTGGCGGGCGGCTCTGGCGATTCCTGACTGGCGGGCGGCTCTGGCGGCTCCTGACTGGCGGGCGGCTCTGGCGGCTCCTGACTGACGGGCGGCTCTCACGGCTCAGGACAGACGGGCGGCTCTGACGGCTCAGGACAGACGGGCAGCTCAGGCGGCGCTGGACAGACGGGCAGCTCAGGCGGCGCTGGACAGACGGGCAGCTCAGGCGGCGCTGGACAGACGGGCAGCTCAGGCGGTGCTGGACAGACGGGCAGCTCAGGCGGCGCTGGACAGACGGGCAGCTCAGGCGGCGCTGGACAGACGGGCAGCTCTGGCCTGCTGAGGCACACAGTAGGCCTGGTGCGTGGTGCCGGAACTGGTGGTACCGGACTGGGGACACGCACCACTGGGCGAGTGCGAGGAGAAGGAACAGGGCGTACAGGGCTCTGGAGACGCACAGTAGGCCTGGTGCGTGGTGTTTGCACTGGTGGTACTGGGCTAGGAACACGCACCTCAAGGCGAGTGCGAGGTGCTGGAACTGGAGGCCTGGTACGTGGCGCCGGAACTGGTGGTACCGGGCTGGGAACACGCACCACTGGGCGAGTGCGGGGAGCAGGAACAGGGCATACCGGGTTCTGAAGGTACTCTGGAGAACTGGTGTGTATAGCCGGCATCAATTGCTCCGGAACTTTAACACATGTTTCAGGATGAGTACAAGGAACCGACACAGGTGGCATCACACAGCTAACACGCTCCTCAGGGCGACTGCCTTGCATACTATGCCAAACCAACAGCTCTCTCTCTTCACTCTCCTCCAATTTAATCAACAACTCCTCGAATGTCTCATAATCTCCCCTCCATTCACTCTCCTCCAATCTGTCCAATAACTCCTCAACATTCTCAGACTCACACCTCAACTTCGCCGACTGCTCCATCTGCCGGTATTCACGCTCTCCACGGTAAGCACGGGGAGTTGGCTCAGGTCTCCTACCTGGCTTAACACCACTCCCCGTGTGCCCCCCCCCCCCCCCAATACATTTTTGGGGCTGCCTCTCGGGCTTCCTTGCCAGCCGTGTTCCCTCGTATAGCCGGTTCCCTTTAGCAGCTGTCTCCGCTCTCCTGGCTGCCTCCACCTGTTCCCATGGGAGGCGATCCCTTCCAGCCAGGATCTCCTCCCATGTGTAGCAACCCTTGCCGTCCAGAATGTCCTCCCATGTCCATTCCTCCTTATAGCGCTGCTCCTGCTGCTGCTGCTGCTGCCTGTTACCACACTGCTTGGTCCTTTTGTGGTGGGTGGTTCTGTAACGGTTTTCTTCGGTGGAAGAAGGAGAGGACCAAAGCGCAGCGTGGTTAGTGTTCATCTTATTTTAATAAATCCAAAACTGAACACTACAAATACAAAAACAACAAACGTGAAAACCGAAACAGTTCTATCTGGTGCAGACACACAAAGACTGAAGACAACCACCCACAAAACCCAACAGAAAACAGGCTACCTAAATATGGTTCCCAATCAGGGACAACGATTGACAGCTGCCTCTGATTGAGAACCATATCAGGCCAAACTGTCACGTTCCTGACCTGTTTTCTTTTGTCTTGTATTTATTTAGTTGGTCAGGGCGTGAGTTGGGTGGGTTTGTCTATGTGTGATTTTCTATGTTGGGATGTTTGTGTTCGGCCGGGTATGATTCTCAATCAGAGGCAGCTGTCAATCGTTGTCCCTGATTGAGAATCATACTTAGGCAGCCTGGGTTTCACGTGTGTTTTGTGGGTGTTTGTTCTTGTGTCAGTGTTCCGCCACACAGGACTGTCACGGTAGTTATTTTGTATTGCATATTGTTGTTGTTAATTATTAAATCACTATGGAAACTAGCCACTCTGCGTATTGGTCCGATCCGTCTCGCCTCTCCTCGTCCGAGGAGGAGGATTACGACTGCCGTTACAGAAACACCCACCACCAAAGGATCAAGCGGAGTGGTAAAGGGCAGCGACAGCAGCAACAGAGGACACAGGACTCGTGGACTTGGGAGGAGATCCTGGACGGCAAAGGACCCTGGGTTCAGCCAGGAGAATATCGCCGTCCCAAGGCGGAGTTGGAGGCAGCAAAGGCAGAGAGGCGCTGGTATGAGGAGGCAGCGCGGCGATGCGGTTGGGAGCCCGGGAGTCAGACCCAAAAATGTCTTGGGGGGGGGGGGGGGGGCACACGCGGAGTGTGGCAAAGCCGGGTAGGATACCTGAGCCAACTCCCCGTGCTTACCGTGGAGTGAGAGGGCGTCGTACTGGTCAGACACCGTGTTATGCGGTGAAGCGCACGGTGTCCCCAGTACGCGTGCTTAGTCCAGTGCGGGCTATTCCACCTCGCCGCACTGGTAGGGCTAGGTTGGGCATCGAGCCGGATGTCATGAAGCCGGCCCAACGCATCTGGCCTCCAGTGCATCTCCTCGGGCCGGCATACATGGCACCAGCCTTACAAATGGTGTCCCCGGTTCGCCAGCATAGCCCAGTGCGGGCTATTCCACCTCGCCGCACTGGCAGGGCTACGGGGACCATTCAACCTGGTAAGGTTGGGCAGGCTCGGTGCTCAAGAGCGCGTGTCCTCCTTCACGGTCCGGTTTTTCCGGTGCCACCTCCACATACCAGCCCTCCGGTGGCAGCTCCCCGCACCAGGCTGTCTCTCCGTCTTCTCTCTCCAGTTGCTCCCACCTGTCCAGCGCTGTCAGAGCCTTCCTCCTCTCCAGCGCAGCCAGTGTCTGAACTGTCTGCCTGCCCAGCGCTGTCTGAGCTGCCTGCCTGCCCAGAGCCAGCCAGGATCCGCCAGAGCCAGCCAGCCAGGATCCGCCAGAGCCAGCCAGCCAGGATCCGCCAGAGCAGGCCAGCCAGGATCCGCCAGAGCCAGCCAGCCAGGATCCGCCAGAGCCAGCCAGCCAGGATCCGCCAGAGCCAGCCAGCCAGGATCCGCCAGAGCCAGCCAGCCAGGATCCGTCCCTCAGTCCGGTGCTGCCCCTCAGTCCGGAGCTGCCCCTCATTCCGGTGTTGCCCCTCATTCCGGTGTTGCCCCTCATTCCGGTGCTGCCCCTCAGTCCGGTGCTGCCCCTTAGTCCGGTGCTGCCCCTTAGTCCGGTGCTGCCCCTTAATCTAGTGGGGTTAATTTGGAGGAGGCTACGGAAGAGGGGATTGACTATGTAATAACGCGAAGGGTGCTATGGTAGACGGCATCCAAAGGTTTAAGAGTAGTGGCTGCTGCATTCTGGTAAATGGTATCACCATAGTCAAGAACTGGCAGGAAAGCTGACTGTACAATCTGAATAGTTCACCAAAATTACACATAAAATCAAATCAAATCAAAAGTATTTATATAGCCCTTCTTACATATCTGATAGCTGATATCTCAAAGTGCTGTACAGAAACCCAGCATAAAACCCCAAACAGCAAGCAATGCAGGTGTAATTTGTAAGTCGCTCTGGATAAGAGCGTCTGCTAAATGACTTAAATGTAAATGTAAATGTAGAAGCACGGTGGCTAGGAAAAACTCCCTAGAAAGGCCAAAACCTACGAAGAAACCTAGAGAGGAACCAGGCTATGAGGGGTGGCCAGTCCACATTGGTTTCCTTACCCTGTAAGCAATCTATGTACAAGGTATGACAGCAATTCATGCTTTGGTTAAGTTTTGGTTAAGTTTCCCTGGAAGTGGCTGACATGTTGGCATAAATCCCATTCAAGTCATGGGACCGATATTTAAAAAAAATCTATAAGTGACTTTGGTGAGATTCACAATCAATTTTAAATACTTTCTAAACATTTGGACATGATGTGCGAAGAATGCTAATAGCGGTCCCATGACTTAAATGGGAATTGTGCCACAAATGCTAAAACGTTAGCATTTGAAAACAGTGCCAGGGAAACTAAACCAAAGCAAGGATTTCTGTCTTACCTTGTCCATAGACTGCTTACAGCAGGGGTAGACAAACCAGGTCCTTCATGTTTTGATTTAACCAACCTTTAACACCAGGTGTGTTGAATTTAGGCAATCACTGAACTGATCAATTAGCTCAGATGGTCAGGTGTGGTGCCTAGTTGGAATAAAATGTTGTAGTACCTGCGACACTCTAGGAACAGGGTTGCCTACACCTGGGTTACAAGGCAAGGAGACCAATATGTCATTTTGTAATTTGGGTGAACTATCCCTTTAAGCTCTTGATAAGTTTCTAAAAGATGTTGTGATGCTGCCTGGCTGTATGTCTGCTCCCACTGCCCACGCACCAGCCAGTGACCCTGATTGCACACTGTTAATAGAAGCTTTTATCTACTCAGAAGCATCACATAGTCTCACACTTCAACTCTGTAGAGTGGTTAGCTACACCTACACATGAAACAGGTGAATTGACATCTTCATATACTTCAAGAGTGTTTTTAAAGTCTGATACAGCACCTTTTAAACCGTTACAGTTATATCTAATGTTGACTTAATGGAATTCAAGTAGTGTGTAAATTATTTTAATTGACATACTCCAATACCAATCAGGACAAAAACGTATTTAGCGTGTGTGGCTGGTGTATCTAGTCAGGTTATGTCTAAGAGGGAGAATTGTCATTTGATGTGTACGGAAACATGAAGTCATACGGTGTAATCATTAGCCTTCAAATATATATTATTAAATGGAGATAATTATGATAATCTCTAAATACCACATTAATGTTTTTCAATATATCCATTAAAAGTTCATGTCTATAATATCAATTCATACAAAATGAAGTGCATTTGATAAAGGGATGAACTCTCCAAACATAATATCCACCAAGTGCACAAAACATTAGGAACATATTCCTAATATTGAGTTGTGCCCCTTTTGCCCTCAGAACAGCCTCAATTCATCAGGGCATAGATTACAAGGTGTCGAAGTGTTCCACAGGGATGCTGGCCCATGTTGACTCCACTGCCTCCCACAGTTGTGCCAAGTTGGCTGGATGTCATTTGGGTGGTGGACCATTCTTGATCCACACGGGAGACTGATGAGCGTGACACACTCAAACCGGTGCGCCTGGCACCTACTACCATACCCCGTTCAAAGGCACTTAAATATTTTGTCTTGCCCATTCACCCTCTGAATGACACACACAATCCATGTCTCAATTGTCTCAATGCTTAAAAATCCTTCCTTAAACTGTCTCCTCCTCTTTAACTACACTGATTGAAGTGGATTTAACAAGTGACATCAATAAGGAACCTTAGCTTTCACCTGGATTCACCTCGTCAGTCTATGTCATGGAAAGTGCAGGTGTCCTTAATGTTTTGTACACTCAATGTATTGTCATGTCAAGTCAAATTGATTTAAAGTGCATTTTACAAGAGACACAGCACACTTTACACAACACACTTTTTCTGATTGGTTCCTCTTTTTAAACCAATCAGATTGCGTGGCCGGAACTAACTGTTTCATAATACTGAATCAAGACAAAAACCTCAAACTAAGTATTGTGAGATGAACACACTTTATACTTTCAAATTCCAAGGCTGTGACTTTTTGTTTACACCTTCACAAGGGCTTTGTGTTATTTTCTCTGAGAGAAACAACCTTTTGAAGGACTTTTGAGGGACCCAGTCTGTGGAATGTGGACAAACCTCAGTGTGCCTCTATGTTATGGGCCTCTATGCCATGTTACTAAGTCAGGTGTTTATACAATGTGGCCAAAGGTATAAAAAGAAAGGTTTTAAACCAGTAGAATATCAGATCCAGAGTAAGAGCAGCAGCAATAGCACAGAGAGCCAGCCAAAATGCCCAACATGAACAGAACATGAACAGCAGCATTGTCTTCTTCATGGGCCGCTCCTATGAACGCACCTCCGACTGACCTGACATGTACTCCTGAGCCCTCCTCCCCATCACAATTTAAGTTGGTCATACTGGTCTTAGCAGACCCGGTATCAATACATGTGGTAAAGACATCAATGGAACGCAGCCCATTTGGAAAGAACAAGGACGCCGTCATTGACGCACATTCAAAAAATCTGATCTGACTAAGTGGATATTCGTGATTTTTGTGTTCTAACAGGCCCACACTGTGGTTACTAAAACCATTAGAGACCAGTATGACCAACTTAAATTGTGATGGGGAGGAGGGCTCAGGAGTACATGTCAGGTCAGTCGGAGGTGCGTTCAGAGGTGCGGCCCATGAAGAAGACAATGCTGCTGTTCATGTTGGGCATTTTGGCTGGCTCTCTGTGCTGTTGCTGCTGCTCTTACTCTGGAACTGATAATCTACTGGTTAAAAACCATTCTTTTTATACAAAAACCTGACTCAGCAACCATAAAACTAACTCTACCCTAACCCTAACTCGACCCTAACCCTAACTCTACCCTAACCCTAACTCTACCCTAACCCTAACTGTACCCTAACCCTAACCCTAACTCTACCCTAACCCTAACCCTAACTCTACCCCAATAATAACTCTTCCCTAACTCTACCCTAACCCTAACTCTACCCTAACCCTAACTCTACCCTAACCCTAACTCTACCCTAAACCTAACTCTACCCTAAACCTAACTCTACCCTAACCCTAACTACACCCTAACCCTAACTCTACCCTAACCCTAACTCTACCCTAACCCTAACTCTACCCTAACCCTAACTCTGCCCTAACCCTAACCTGAACCCTAACTCTACCCTAACCCTAACTCTACCCTAACCCTAACTCTACCCTAACCCTAACTCTACCCTAACCCTAACTCTACCCTAACCCTAACTCTGCTCTAACCCTAACCCTAACTCTACCCTAACCCTAACTCTACCCTAACCCTAACTCTGCCCTAACCCTAACCCTAACCCTAACCCTAACTCTACCTTAACCCTAACTCTACCCTAACCCTAACTCTACCCTAACCCTAACTACACCCTAACCCTAACTTTACCCTAACCCTAACTCTACCTTAACCCTAAACCTAGAATCATGTCCACACCCCGGCTCAACCCTAACCCTAACCCTAACCTCAACTCTACCCTAACCCTAACTCTACCCTAACCCTAACTCTGCCCTAACCCTAACTCTAACCCTAACTCTACCCTAATCCTAACTCTACCCTAACCCTAACTCTACCCTAACCCTAATTCTACCCTAACCCTACCCCTAGCTTCATGTCCACACCCCAGCTCAACCCTAACCCTAACCCTAACTCTACCCTAACCCTAACTCTACTCTAACCCTAACTCTACCCTAACCCTAACTCTGCCCTAACCCTAACTCTACCCTAACCCTAAACCTAGCTTCATGTCCACACCCCGGCTCAACCCTAACCCTAACCCTAACTCTACCCTAACTCTACACTAACCCTAACCCTAACTCTACCCTAACCCTAACTCTCCCCTAACCCTAACTCTACCCTAACCCTAACTCTACCCTAACCCTAACTCTACCCTAACCTTAACTCTGCCCTAACCCTAACTCTACCCTAACCCTAACTCTGCCCAAACCCTAACCCTACCCTAACCCTAACTTGACCCCAACCCTAATCCTAGCTTCATGTCCACACCCCGGCTCAACCCTAACCCTAACCCTACCCTAACCCTAACTCTGCCCTAACCCTAACTCTACCCTAACCCTAACTCTACCCTAACTCTACCCTAACCCTAACTCTACCCTAACCCTAACTCTACCCTAACCCTGACTCTACCCTAACCCTAACTCTACCCTAACCCTAACTCTCCCCTAACCCTAACCCTCCCCTAACCCTAACTCTACCCTAACCCTAACTCTCCCCTAACCCTAACTCTACCCTAACCCTAACTCTACCCTAACCCTAACTCTACCCTAACCTTAACTCTGCCCAAACCCTAACCCTACCCTAACCCTAACTTGACCCCAACCCTAATCCTAGCTTCATGTCCACACCCCGGCTCAACCCTAACCCTAACCCTACCCTAACCCTAACTCTGCCTTAACCCTAACTCTACCCTAACCCTAACTCTACCCTAACTCTACCCTAACTCTACCCTAACCCTAACTCTACCCTAACCCTAACTCTACCCTAACCCTAACTCTACCCTAACCCTAACTCTACCCTAACCCTAACCCTAGCTTCATGTCCACACCCCGGCTCAACCCTCATGGTTTTCCTTTATCTGTTTTAGTACACATCCATACTATACAGCACTTCACCATCAGCCATAGAGATACAGAATATTATCAGTAATCACAGAACCATGCAGGACATCACTAAGATTAACAGCTGAACCTTCTGGAGCAGCAGCCATTAAAGCTAGTGGAGCTGGCTATTGTTTAATGATATATTTACATTTTAAAGCTTGATTTAATTACACTCAGTGCCCTGCGACTCCTCTTCTCCTATAAAAAAGACAGGATGAGAGAGGGAGGATGAGAAGTGCTGAGATGAGCTGGGTGCCCTAACTGTCTGTGGGGTAGTTTATGTAGAGGACATGGGTTTTGTTGAGGTTGATGAGCTTCAATGACACCAGTATTACAGAAAATATAGTCATATATTTAGTCAGTATAAACAGTAAGACAGATATGTGTCCGATTATATTCTCACATGGGAAATAGCGCTCCCATGCTCCTCCTAATCTGATTGTTCTTATTGGCATGACACCATGAGGAAGATAACATGAACATGTTTACCATTTTCATTACACCAGTATTCTTTTTACTTCACCTCTATTTGTTAATGATAGCATCTTCCCATCTTAAGATCTCCTGGCGATGTTCTTATCAGGCGGTTGAATAACTTAATTCTAATGAGTTGAGTTGTTTGGTTTCCTGATGCTTTTTGATAACCTTGAAATGTTAATAATGTGGAAACTGCTTTCGATATATAACGCCATGAATCGGAAGCACAGAGAAATGAAATGTAATTATTAATATTGCTATTGCTATTACATGTTATTACTATGCTGTTATTATGGTATTACATCATTTATTACTATTCATTACAGTAAAACGGTTACTCTGACAGGTTCCGGCTCCCTCCAGATTGAGATTGTAAATCAGTAACTATTGCTAATCTACCTAATGCAGTCAATACACTACACACAGTCACATGGCTCTGAAAACATGCCTGTTCATTACATTCCTAAAATAGTCTGCATACCAACGAGGGCACAATTAGAAAAGCTTTCCGTCCCTGGGTGGGCTCCAACCACCAACCTTTAGATTAACAGTCTAACGTGTTAGCCAATTGCGCCACAGAGACAGCTGAGAGAGCATATAGGCACACAGCATAAATAAATGCTGTCCTTGGTGCTGAAACCACTCTCTGTTGCACTCTCACTCTAGCCTGAGCTTTGCAGCTGTTTCAGCCAGTCGCTGTTCCTCATTCCTGCTCCTAGAGAGCAACAGGGTTTTTATTTAAATTTTTACAGTGTGTATTTATGTATTTGTGTTCAGGTATGCTTGCGTGTGAGCTGAATACTTGCGTGTGTGCTGAATTATCCCTCTGATAGGATAATTACTGCAGATGACTCCCACACACACATAACCTTGAAAACACACACACACACACCAGACAGGAGGATGAGTCACACTCTCTGCCCTTTCATTGCTCTTTATATCACCACCCAGCTCTTAGTATAGCTGCTAACCTACCTACCTAGTGTGTGTGTGTGTGTGTGTGTGTCTGTGTCTGTGTCCGTGTGCATGCACACGTGTGTGTTTTCAGTGAACCTTTCCTTTGCATTTAGCGCAGCCCTTACCCGTAGGAAAGGTCAGAATGCTTAGCAGGATTATTTGTTTGCAGCTTGAAGCATTTGGACTTTAACTAATTCACAGTCAATGGAAGTTACAGATCAAGGATATAGACTCTGACACTGTGGCATCACTCCAAGCCCTTTCTCCTGATAGAGACTCAGTGGTGTTTTTTAAAGAGACCTTAGTCTGCTAGATAAGAATGGATGAGATACAGGATAATAAACAAAAGCAAAGAAGCTGGACCCAGATTATGATTCTTCCTGTCCCCTTGTCTGTCTGCGGGGGAGAGCGAATGAGGGAGAATGGGAGAGAATGAAGGAAACTGAAGGAGCACCAATATTAACTCAAATGGGAGTGTGACCAAGCTCAGTAAATGGAAAACTGTCTTTCATCATAACTAAAGTGTCCTCCCCACGACCCTGCGGCTGAAATTAACATGGCGGGGACTCCAAGGAAAATAGTTTCAATTTACTTCTAAGTGGAGTAGCATTGATTCTTGGTTTAACAGTAGGTCCTGGAGGCTCAGAGCGCTCTTTCTCTCTCTTTTCCTCTCTTCGTCTTTTCCCTGACTTTATCTCGCTATCTCTCTCTCTCTGGTAGACTTGCAGGACATTAATGAGGAATTGCTCTTGTGTTCGCAAATCGTATATAGCTTAATTAATTTATATTGGATTCATGTTGTTAATCAAACATGTTCAATTATTGAAACTGAATAGCTGGCATACAGTTTAATTTCCTGTGAAATCCTGTGTACATTTGTCAAGTAAATATGTGAAACATGAATGGAACAGTCCATTTGTTTTTGATTATATCAGCTTACCTATCTAATGAACATACCATTTTATTTTCAGGTTATTGGCTGTGTGTATCCCTATCATGTCTGACTGTCTGTAGCACCAGCATACTGTCTTTGCCTGCGTTTAGGTATTTCCTCCAGCACCTGTCCCTATGGGGTTGCGTGTGTTGTATGTAGCATGTTGCATGGAGCGTGACAGTGTTCCCCTGGGACCGGAGGTGAAAAGGTAACTGCCACACACACACACACACACACACACACACGCACGCACGCACGCACACACACACACACACACACACACACACACACACACACACACACACACACACACACACACACACACACACACACACACACACACACACACACACACACACTTAGCCTCAGGCAAGTTCACACTCAACACACTAGCTGCCAGCTGGTTGATGGCACGGCAGGTTATGAAAGAGTTTAAAAAACATGACCTACACTGAACAAAAATATAAATCCAACATGCAACAATTTCAAAGATTTTACTGAGTTACAGTTCATATAAGGAAATCAGTCAATTGAAATAAACTCATTAGGCCCTAATCTATGGATTTCACATGACTGGGAGTAAAGATGTGCATATGTTGGTCACATATGCCTTTTAAAAAACTAGGGGCGTGGATCAGAAAACCAGTCACTATCTGGTGTGACCACCATTTGCCTCATGCACATTTCCTTCACATAGAATTTATCAGGCTGTTGATTGTGCCCTGTGAAATGTTGTCCCACTCCTTTTCAATGGCTGTGCGAAGTTGCTAGAAATTGGCAGCAATTGGAACACACTGTCATATACATTGATCCAGAGCCTCCCAAACATGCTCAATGGGTGACATGTCTGGTGAGTATGCAGACCAGAACATTTTCAGCTTTCAGGAATTGTGTACAGATCCTTGCGACATGGGGCCGTGCATTATCATGCTGAAACATGAGGTGATGGCGGCGGATAAATAATAATTCCACGTGACCTTGAGTCACGGTAATCTCCTTTTATGCACTCTGGACATGCATTGTTAGTACCCAACTTGCTAACTACCATCAGGTCCAAATGGCCTGGTACTCAGCACTCTATTGTCCCTTCATCAGGTCCTAACGGTCTGTTACTCGGGCTCTATTGTCCCTCCATCAGGTCCTAATGGCCTGGTACTCAGGGCTCTATTGTCCCTCCATCAGGTCCTAATGGTCTGGTACTCAGGGCTCTATTGTCCCTCCATCAGGTCCTAATGGTCTGTTACTCAGGGCTCTATTGTCCCTCCATCAGGTCCTAATGGTCTGTTACTCAGGGCTCTGTTGTCCCTCCATCAGGTCCTAATGGTCTGTTACTCAGGGCTCTGTTGTCCCTCCATCAGGTCCTAATGGTCTGTTACTCAGGGCTCTGTTGTCCCTCCATCAGGTCCTAATGGTCTGTTACTCAGGGCTCTGTTGTCCCTCCATCAGGTCCTAATGGCCTAGGACTCAGGGCACTATTGTCCCTCTAACCACTCTGACATCAATGCAAATGCAATCAAAAATCACATAAAACACTTGTCATCAAAACAGTATGTGCTTTTAAAACTCACCTCACTGTGGTGATCAGTTTGAAGAAAGAAGTTCAACAGCAGGTTGAAACTGAGTGTAAAACATGGTTGTGGATGTTATTTCAATGCTTAACACAACAAAATGGACAGCACTTTCTAAGGTGATTATTAATTCAAAACACCATATGCATATTAGAGATTTTGCATATGCATAGGCCTATATAAGAGCCCCAGTCCATAATACAATATACACTTTTACACATGGCAGATATTATTTCGAATGGCAAAAAATTTAAATAAAACATTTTAAGATGTCTTTGGTACATAATTGGCCAAGCCTACACTCCCAAATTAAACAAATTCTAGTGATGGCCTTTGAGTGTGGACTGTATTATTATGCATATTGGATGGACTGGTTACATTATGCTACGCTCCAAACTTTCTATTCATGAGTTTGGGAAATAACTTATAGGCCTAGACGATGCTGTTGGTTTATTGATTGTGCAGGGTGGCTTCTAGAGTTAGCCTACAATTGTAGTGTATTTGATTTTGAATAGCCTAGTAATGAGCATTTTTTATATTTTCATAATGAATAGGCTGACACATTACCGTTAGCTACAGAATATCACCTCCGTTTGTTTCCATCTCCTCCTCTCTCTCTGTCACGATCGTCTTCTTGATAGACAGTGGACCAAGGCGCAGCGTGTGGAAAATACATCTTCTTTTATTGAGAAGAGAGAGAACACAAAACGAACACTATACACAAAACAACAAACGACCGTGAAGCTAAATAACATAAGTGCACAGACAAGCAACAAACGTTCAACATAGACAATTACCCACAAACAGCTAAAGCCCATGGCTGCCTTAAATATGGCTCCCAATGATCCTGTCTGGCGGAAGGCTCTGGCTGATCCTGTCTGGCGGAAGGCTCTGGCTGATCCTGTCTGGCGGAAGGCTCTGGCTGATCCTGTCTGGCGGAAGGCTCTGGCTGATCCTGTCTGGCGGAAGGCTCTGGCTGATCCTGTCTGGCGGAAGGCTCTGGCTGATCCTGTCTGGCGGAAGGCTCTGGCTGCTCCTGTCTGGCGGAAGGCTCTGGCGGCTCCTGTCTGGCGGAAGGCTCTGGCGGCTCCTGTCTGGCGGAAGGCTCTGGCGGCTCCTGTCTGGCGGAAGGCTCTGGCGGCCCCTGTCTGGCGGAAGGCTCTGGCGGCTCCTGTCTGGCGGACGGCTCTGAAGGCTCATGGCAGACGGGCGGCTTTGCAGGCTCAGTACAGACGGGCGGCTTTGAAGACTCAGTACAGACGGGCAGTTCATACGGCGCTTGGCAGACGGACAGTTCAGACAGCGTTGGGCAGACGGGCAGTTCAGGCGCCGTTGGGCAGACGGGCAGTTCAGGCGCCGTTGGGCAGACGGGCAGTTCAGGCGCCGTTGGGTAGATGGGCAGTTCAGGCGCCGTTGGGCAGACGGGCAGTTCAGGCGCCGTTGGGCAGACGGGCAGTTCAGGCGCCGTTGGGCAGACGGCAGACTCTGGCCGGCTGAGACGCACTGTAGGCCTGGTGCGTGGTGCCGGAACTGGAGGTACCGGGCTAAAGACACGCACCTTCAGGCTAGTGCGGGGAGAAGGAACAGGGCATGCTGGACCCTGGGGGCGCACATTAGGCCTAGTGCGTGGTGCCGGAACTGGTGGTACCGGACTGGGGACACGCATCTCAGGGCTAGTGCGGGGAGCAGCAACAGGACGCACAGGACTCTGGGGACACACAGGAGGCTTGGTGCGTGGTGTAGGCACTGGTGGTAAAAGGCTGGAGACACGCACCATAGGGCTAGTGCGTGGAGGAGGCACTGGTGGTACTGGGTTGGGGCGGGGAGGTGGCGCCGGAATTACCGGACCGTGCAGGCGTACTGGCTCCCTTGAGCACTGAGCCTGCCCAACCTTACCTGGTTGTATGCTCCCCGTCGCCCGACCAGTGCGGGGAGGTGGAATAACCCGCACCGGGCTATGTAGGCGAACCGGGGACACCATGCGTAAGGCTGGTGCCATGTAAGCCGGCCCGAGGAGACGCACTGGTGACCAGATGCGTTGGGCCGGCTTCATGACATCCGGCTCAACGCTCAATCTAGCCCGGCCGATACGTGGAGCTGGAATGTACCGAACCGGGCTATGCACGCGTACAGGAGACACCATGCGCTCTACTGCGTAACACGGTGTCTGCCCGTACTCTCGCTCTCCACGGTAAGTACAGGGAGTAGGCGCAGGTCTCCTACCTGACTTCGCCACACTCCCTTTAAGGCCCCCCCCAATAAATTTTTGGGTTGTACTCACGGGCTTCCAGCCTTGCTTCCGTGCTGCCTCCTCATATCGCCTCCTCTCGGCTTTAGCTGCCTCCAGCTCTTCACGAGGGAGGCGATATTCTCCCGGTTGTGCCCAAGGTCCCTTTCCATCCAGTATCTCCTCCCATGTCCATGAATCCTGTGTAGGTGGGTCCTGTTGCCGCTTGACACGCCGCTTGGTCCTAGATTGGTGGGTAATTCTGTCACGATCGTCTTCTTGATAGACAGTGGACCAAGGCGCAGCGTGTGGAAAATACATCTTCTTTTATTGAGAAGAGAGAGAAAACACAAAACGAACACTATACACAAAACAACAAAGAAGCTAAATAACATAAGTGCACAGACAAGCAACAAACGTTCAACATAGACAATTACCCACAAACAGCTAAAGCCCATGGCTGCCTTAAATATGGCTCCCAATCAGAGACAACAATAACCAGCTGTCTCTGATTGAGAACCAATTCAGGCAACCATAGACTTTCCTAGACACCTACACTGAACACTAACCCATCTACTCTACTTAACCCCCTAAACCATACAACCACCCTAGACAATACAAAAAACACATACCTTCCCCATGTCACACCCTGACCTAACTAAAATAATAAATGAAACAAAGAAAACTAAGGCCAGGGCATGACACTCTCATTCATTCCGCGCAGTTTAATGAAATATGTTCTTTTGTGAAAACATATTATTATTGATGTTCACGAACAGATTTGACTTGGTTTCCCAAGCATTGGGTAGCTGCAGGAACAGGGTTGGAGAGCCAATGGCATACAGAGTTTGGGTGGAATATCACCTGTCGAATAGCGAGAGGCTGAATGCTCATCAAACAGTGGTTGATGCATGGAGTGAGATAACCGGTGGGAAAGTGGCCTCCGTTCCCTATTGAGTGCATACAGAATACACATATTTTCCCCCTGCCCCTGTTCATGACCATTTGATAATGGTCCATTCTAACTCATTTAAAAAAAAACTTAATAGTAAAGACAAGATTAAATTGAGAATAGTCTGATGGGTGAAAATATGATCACTTGATGAGAGAACAGTGTGTGCAGCCTGGGGCAAGGAACAGAGCGCAAGCTTTTTTGCGTTGTTCTCAAATCATCAATAGCCTACAGTCGCATCATGCAGCCCATATATCTTCTGATTTCTAAGACATCCTAAGGTTTGTGTCATTCACAACTAAAGTTGGAAAATAACTCTTTAAATCTGGTGCTGACTGGTTGCTGACTGGGTGCTGACTGGATGCTGACTGGTTGCTGACTGGGTGCTGACTAGGTGCTGACTAGGTGCTGACTAGGTGCTGACTGGATGCTGACTGGGTGCTGACTGGATGCTGACTGGATGCTGACTAGGTGCTGACTGGATGCTGACTGGGTGCTGACTGGATGCTGACTGGGTGCTGACTGGATGCTGACTGGATGCTGACTGGATGCTGACTGGGTGCTGACTAGGTGCTGACTGGATGCTGACTGGATGCTGACTGGGTGCTGACTAGGTGCTGACTGGATGCTGACTGGATGCTGACTGGGTGCTGACTGGGTGCTGACTAGGTGCTGACTGGATGCTGACTGGATGCTGACTGGGTGCTGACTAGGTGCTGACTGGGTGCTGACTGGATGCTGACTGGGTGCTGACTGGGTGCTGACTAGGTGCTGACTGGATGCTGACTGGGTGCTGACTAGGTGCTGACTGGATGCTGACTGGATGCTGACTGGGTGCTGACTAGGTGCTGACTGGGTGCTGACTGGATGCTGACTGGATGCTGACTAGGTGCTGACTAGGTGCTGACTAGGTGCTGACTAGGTGCTGACTAGGTGCTGACTGGATGCTGACTGGGTGCTGACTGGATGCTGACTGGATGCTGACTGGGTGCTGACTGGGTGCTGACTAGGTGCTGACTGGATGCTGACTGGGTGCTGACTAGGTGCTGACTAGGTGCTGACTAGGTGCTGACTGGATGCTGACTGGGTGCTGACTGGATGCTGACTGGATGCTGACTAGGTGCTGACTGGATGCTGACTGGGTGCTGACTGGATGCTGACTGGGTGCTGACTGGATGCTGACTGGATGCTGACTAGGTGCTGACTGGTAGCTGACTGGTAGCTGACTGGATACTGACTGGTAGCTGACTGGGTGCTGACTGGTAGCTGACTGGGTGCTGACTGGTAGCTGACTGGGTGCTGACTAGGTGCTGACTGGTAGCTGACTGGTTGCTGACTGGGTGCTGACTGGGTGCTGACTGGTTGCTGACTGGATACTGACTGGGTGCTGACTGGTTGCTGACTGGGTGCTGACTGGATGCTGAATGGTGCTGTAAAAGGAGTGTATACATTGACCCTAACATCCTCTGAATTATCTCCCATTGCCTTTATGGATCACACAGCAGCCCTGGTCAATACTACTGGGGCTGCTGGGGCTCCCCCACACCCCGAACCCACACACACACACACATGTGCACAGACACACACGCACACAGTGACAGATATTGACATTCCCCAGGCTGGAGACAGTATTGATTTCCCAGTCAGAGATACAGAGACAAAAACACACTGACTAGAGGGCATCAAAACACAATGTCTGCAGACCAGAACACACATTACCATCTCCAACACTGCTTTTGAAGCACTACAATATATTCCAAAAACATAGACTTGAAAGAAAAATTCCATTGATGGAGCAGTATGGAAAGAAACGTAATTTGATTCTGAAGATGTCCATATGAGAGAGAGAGAGAGAGAGAGAGAGAGAGAGAGAGAGAGAGAGAGAGAGAGAGAGAGAGAGAGAGAGAGAGAGAGAGAGAGAGAGAGAGAGAGAGAGAGAGAGAGAGAGAGAGAGAGATCCGTAGATTTAGTGCTAACCTTGATCAGGTGGCCAGAGGTTATTAGTGCCAGTATCATCTGTAAGTTGAAAAGCGTTTATCCGTTATAATTGATGATGCAATTACTGTCTATGTAAGCTAATTCCCTGCTTCTCCACTTCTAGTACTGAGGCCATACATCTCACCCCTACACACACACACACACACGCTGCCCTATCACCACTACCTGCCTCAGCCTCATCTGTCCACACCTGTCATCTCCTAAGGGACCTCTGCTGGGATAAGGACTATCTCTCGCTGGCTTTTCTTCCTGTTGTAGAGGAAAAGTGGCAGAATATTCTCCAGAACCGACTGTACTCTACATGAACTCTTATCAAAGACCATATAATTGAAAGGAAATTCAGAATATCACAAATGTGTTCCCCATATCTTGGAAATACCTATAACCCATTCTCAGTGATAAAAGCTCCTTCACACACCTGCATCTCCCACCAGAGTCATTATCTCTGTAGGGATGTTCCATCAGTATTTCGGACAAGTCGACCTTTGTCTAAGACATTGAGTCCATGCAGTCAGTTTGAGTTCTGAAAAACAAACTCTTTATCTAATTAGAGACTTGCTACCACCTGGGTTACTCCCTGATTATAATACACACATGCAACCCAGCTAGTTAATATGCCACAGCTTTTACTGTTATTAGGGGGTCTGTTATGCAAACAGATGCTACGTCAGCAGGTGGGCTCTGAGTGCACAACACACACACAAACACACACACAGGACCCCCAGGGTCCTAAAGTACTGGGTTGGCATGGAAACCAAGTGATCTGACTGGTGTGTGATTGACACCACAACCTCAAACTCAAAAACAGAGGATAAACATATTACCTCGTAGAACAGAGCAAGACAGCCCCGAGTCACACTTACAAACTTCACACATATCACAGAGAGGAATCAAACAGAAGCAGTGTGGTGTATGAGAGGATCTGTGTATGCTTGGAGCCAGAGGCCTGACAGCAGACTACACTATGTCAGAGGAATTGTATGGAGTGTCTAAAGTACTGAAACAAAAGTTCTTTAGATATATTCTGGGTGTGCTGTCAGATGACTAGTAGAGAACCATATTATCTCATCTCAAACGTGAAACATATGCTCGTCCTAACACTAAGCAACCACAACAACTCAATTCAATTGTACACATTCAAAGTAATTGCAAATGTGTATGTAACAAAATTATGTGCCTTTGTCTCTCTTTGGTATGTCAGTCAGGGTGGAGCCTGGGGGCCTGGAGGCCTATAGAACCCTGACAAACAGATAGACAGACTGTGGTATTATACTGTAATGGAAAACTGTCATTTATACATACATTTTTGTAATTATCAACAGTAAAAAAACTCTGAAACATTTAACTCCAGCATTCTGTAAATTATTGTGCATTGTGGGAAAAGTGCTGTATCTCGAAGGGTACTGTAATTCCACCCCACAGAATACAGTACCGTACTGTATGTTTGGAGTGACAAGAACATTTTGACAACTACTGGATGCATGGTTTTGTAGTTTCTGGCTCATTAACACATTTTGAGGTGTGCCTTGTAAGATGCTATAATTGATGCGACCTCCTATGTGGTTATAGTGCCACATTAATTAAAAATGTATAGGGGACAGATTAGAGTAGCAGTAAATCTTCAACTTTAAATGGCTGAGCATTTTGCCATGTCCTTTTGCCAGTTTGGAAGCCTTTGTTACAGCTTCTAGAAGTGCAAGTGATATAAAACACCAAATATTAATTAATATGCTGTAATGTGCAAACACTTTACTAAGCAGCCAACCTGCTTCCACAAATACCTTGTAATTACAGTAAAATACTGTGAAATACAAACCCCTTCCCTCAATAAATGTAATTCTTCCTTCCTTCCATTCATTCATTCATTCTGATTACGGTAGCATTTATTTTTTTACAGTACAATACAGTACATTTTACGGTGGTGTACTGTGTGTCATTACACAGTTCTTGCTTTGATACTGTATTTAAAATACAGTAGGTGCACTGTTATATGAAATACAGAATTGTACTTGCCCCCGAGCTGCCTGTAAGTAACTTTCAAATTCATAGTAACCCATTTACAGTGTATGTTTCAACCTCCTCAGGGCTCCCTATTGTCTGTGTGTCTATCATCATGAAGTACAGGTGTGAAGCCTCTAATCCTCCTGATGAATCTCACCACCTGTCTGTCCCCAACAGAACGAGGGAAAGCTTTACCAACCAGAAAGGAGTGATGAATTCCCTGGAGTGGTGGAGAGGTGTTTGAAACGAGAGGTGTGAAATGACATCAGCTCCTTTCTCCTGTCGAAGATAAACAAAGAGATAGAAGTCAGTTAACTTTACAACACAAGGCCTCAAGCTAGGCTTCATATAAATTATCGTATAACTACATTTATTGGCCATACTAAAGTGCCTTGGAGTCCATCTTGTTTACTTGTTTATGTTCGGGTGCTGATGCAGTAGTTTGTTGATGCTTTAAATGGGCTGTGGAATTATCTGAGTAGTTAGGAAGCCTCGTCCTCCTTTTTACCATAACAGGTGTTGTGTCTATCTATCTGTACGTGTGTGTGTGTGTGTGTGTGTGTGTGTGTGTGTGTGTGTGTGTGTGTGTGTGTGTGTGTGTGTGTGTGTGTGTGTGTGTGTGTGTGTGTGTGTGTGTGTGTGTGTGTGTGTGTGTGTGTGTGTGTGTGTGTGTGTGTGTGTGTGTGTGCGTGTATTGTCTATCTGGTGGGTGGAGATGAGGACACGTCTCTCATTCCCTGGCGGTGTTCTCCTCTGAGATCTCTAAAATAGACCCAGATTGTGGTTCCCCACTGTGACGGTTCTAATCATAGATACTTCCCCTCAGGCTAGACAACTGGCCCTCCACAACAACAATAACAACCACAACAACACACCTAGTGAAACTTTTCCTCCTGCGTCAGTAGAGGATTAGGCCTGTACAACAACGGTAAAGTCCTGACAGTGAACAACTCTCAACTCTCAACAACAACAACATAAACAGACTCAGAGTGAGAGGCATCAACTCTGTTTCATCATCAGGGTGTCTAACTGTGGTACTTCTGGTTTCCTACTGAGTCTTCCTATGCAGTCTACAGAACACCAAGGTTTTGTTACAAACACACATGCTGAATTCATCTTCAACATTTCAGTACCAAAACATAGTGATTGTATTTCAACAAGCTAGAAACATGGCTAACCCCCTGAATGGTGCTTTAGTTCTTCTTATAGTTGCAGCATGGGTTGATCTCAGAGACAGAGACTGAAAAAGGTAGATGGTGTGTCTTTGGCATGACATCTGTTTAAAAAGCAATCAGCTCTCTCTCTCTCTCTCTCTCTGTGTCGACAGTCTGTGGCTTTAAATACTCTCTCATTCACACCTAATCATCCCTATTCAAAACTTCTTCCAATGAATAATCAGAAGCCTTAAGTAGGACAGGAATAAGTGCAATTACCCATCTCTATTACATGTCTCTTAGCTGAACTCTGTATGTGTGTGTGCGTGCGTGTGTGCATGTGAAAGACTGAAAATGTAGAGTTTCCATCAACCCCACTAACGTGCATAATATCAAAGACCACCGCCATTCATCAGAAAAGGGTGTGATATTAACTTAATTGGGATAGGGGGCAGCCTTGGGAAGTTTGGATGAAAAGCGTGCCCAGAGGAAATTGCCTGCTACTCAGGCCCAGAAGCTAGAATATGCATATAATTGGTAGATTTAGATAGAAAACACTCTAAAGTTTCCCGAAACTTTTAAAATAATGTCTGTGAGTATAACAGAACTCATATGGCAGGCAAAAACCGGAGAAAAATCCAACCAGGAAGTGGGAAATCTGAGGTTTGTATTTTTTTTAAGTGATTGCCTATCCAATATCCTGTATCTGTGGGGTCAGATTGCACTTCCTAAGGCTTCCAGTAGATGACAACAGTCTTTAGAAGTTGTTTCAGGCTTGTATTGTGAAAGGACATCGAATAAGAGCTGTTTCAACAAGTGGTCAAGCTGAAAGACATTAGTTTAGTCTCGCGCGTGGCTGTGAGTGCGACGCTCGTTCTCTTTCCTTTCTAATGACAACGGAATTGTCCGGTTGGAATATTATTGAACATTTATTATAAATACATCCTAAAGATTGATTATATACATCGTTTGACATGTTTCTACAAACTTTAATTGACTTTAATTGACTTTTCGTCCGGACTTTGTGCCCGCGCTTTGTGCATTTGGACTGGAATAAACGCGCAAACAAAAAGGAGGTATTTGGACATAAAGATTAACTTTATCGAACAAAACAAACATTTATTGTCTAACATGGAGACCTGGGAGTGCCACCAGATAAAGATCATCAAAAGGTAAGTGATTAATTTTAACTCTCTTTCTGACCTTTATGACACCTCTCCTTGGTTGGAAAATGGCTGTATGGTTTTCTGTGGCTAGGCGCTGACCTAACATAATCGCATGGTGTGCTTTCGCCATAAAGCCTTTTTGAAAACGGACACAGCGGCTGGATTAACAAGAAGTTTATCTTTAAAATGGTGTATAATACTTGTATGTTTGAGGAATTTTAATTATGAGATTTCTGTTTGTATTTGGCGCTCTGCAATTTCACTGGTTATTGGCAAGGTGGGACGCTCACGTCCCGAACGATCCCAGAGAGGTTAATAAGGTTTCCTTTCATGATGTGTTGTCGACTTCATAAAATACTTACTTAGTAAGACTGGCAATACAAGGTGTCTTCATATTCAACTTTTGATACTATTTACCTTGAAATAACAACTGGTGGGTTTTGAGTGTGTCTCCCCTATTTTGAGACATGGTCCGCCTGCTCTTCAGTCCGAGAGAGACATTCAGAGAGCAGGTTCGTGTCTCCCTTCTCTGTACATAAAAACTGTCTAAAACTGTTTAACACAACAGATTATTTTGAAAACTGGTTTACATACTGTATCCCAAAGTCATTAGCGAATGTGACTATGTACAGTGCCTTCAGAAAGTATTTAGACCCCTTGACTTTTTCCAAATTTTGTTAGGTTACAGCCTTATTCTAAAATTGATTAAATCGTTTTTTCCCCCCGCATTAATATACACTCAATACCCCATAATAACAAAGCAAAAACATTTTTATTTTATTTATGAATAATAAAAACTGAAATATGACATTCACATAAGTATTTAGACCCTTTACTCAGTACTTTGTTGAAGCACCATTGGCAGGATTACAGCCTTGAGTCTTCTTGGGTATGACACTACAAGCTTGGCACACTTGCATTTGAGGAGTTTCTCCCATTCTTCTCTGCAGATCCTCTCAAGGTCTGTCAGGTTGGATGGGGAGCGTTGCTGCACAGATATTATTAGGTTTCTCCATAGATTTTCAATCGGGTTCAAGTCCGGGCTCTGGCTGGGCCACTCAAAGACATTCAGAAACTTGTCCCGAAGCCACTCCTGCGTTGTCTTGGCTGTGTGCTTAAGGTCATTGTCCTGCTGGAAGGTGAACCTTCGCCCCAGTCTGAGTTTGTGAGCTCTCTGGAGCAGGTTTTCATCAAGGATCTCTCTGCTCTGTTCATCTTAAAAAAGTAAGTTCTTTGTCCCCATGTTCAGTTGCAAACCGTAGTCTGGCTTTTTTATGGCGGTTTGGGAGCAGTTGCTTCTTCCTTGCTGAGCGGCCTTTCAGGTTATGTCGATATAGGACTCGTTTTACTGTGGATACAGATACTTTTGTACCTGTTTCCTCCAGCATCTTCACAAGGTCCTTTGCTGTTCTTCTGTGATTGATTTGCACTTTTCACACCAAAGTACGTTCATCTCTAGGAGATAGAACGCGTCTCCTTCCTGAGCGGTATGACGGATGCGTGGTCCCATGGTGTTTACACTTGCGTACTATTGTTTGTACAGATGAACGTGGTACCTTCAGGCATTTGGAAATTGCTCCCAATGATGATCCAGACTTGTGGAAGTCTACAATTTTTTTCTGAGGTCTGGCTGATTTCTTTTGATTTTCCAATGATGTCAGGCAGAGGCACTGAGTTTGAAGGTAGGCCTTGAAATATATCCCCAGGTACACCTCCAATTGACTCAAATTATGTCATTTAGCCTATCAGAAGCTTCTAAAGCCATGACATCATTTTTTTGAATTTTCCAAGCTGTTTAAAGGCACAGTCAATTTAGCGTATGTAAACTTCTGACCCACTGGAATTGTGATACAGTGAATTAATTATAAGTGAAATAATCTGTCTGTAAACAATTTTTGGAAAAATTGCATGCACAAAGCAGATGTACTAACCGACTTGCCAAAACTATAGTTTGTTAACAAGACATTTGTGGAGTGGTTGAAAAACAAGTTATAATGACTCCAACCTAAGTGTATGTAAACTTCCCACTTCAACTGTATATATACTGTATATACTGCTGTTACTGCTATTACTGGCCTTACTGCTATTATCCCATACAAACGCATTGAATAACAGATTCACTAAATGGAACAACAGATAGTCCGAAATAAAATCAAAAGGAACGTTGATCTGATGTGTCAACCCTATTTTTGTTATATATTTTTTTTGTTATATATGTATTTAACCCCGTGTTTTTGGCAGTAAACAGTCTCCATATATATATATATATATATAACCTTCCATACATTTTTCTACTGGTATTGGTTTGTGAGAGTCTCATCTTTCCATAGAGGAGTCATAATAGTTTGTATAGGCATAACCGTTCAGATGCTACAGATGATTTTGTGAGAAGACCGATTTTCGGGATGTCTCATGGTCTGATAAACAACGCTCTAGCTCTGTCACCTTTCACCGCAGATCCAATGCAAATGAACAGATATCTCTAGCTTAAACTGACAAAGTTTTATGCTGCTTTTTGTATTATGCTAATTGGACTTCCACGGGGCGTGGACATCAACTCTAGGGGATTAATGAAATATTAATAACTGAAGGTTTATTTTCTTACCATCTTAAAAGGTTTATATAAAAAGCATTGTACTTGTCCTCTGTATTTATGGGTGGGTGTCACTTCACATTGAGGGTGTACAGTGCCTTCAGACAGTATTCACACCCCTTGAATTGTTGCACATTTTGTTGAATTACAGCCTGAATTTAAAATTGATTAAATTGAAATGTTATGTCACTGGCCTACACACAATACCCCATAATTTAAAAGTGGAGTTATTTTATTGACATGACTTGAATCAACAAGTTTTCAACCCCTACTTTATGGCAAACTTAAATAAGTTTAGGAGTATAAATGTGCTTATCAAGTCACATAATGAGATGCATGGACTCACTATGTGCAATAATAGTTTTGAACAGGATTTTTTGAATGACTACCTCATCTCTGTACAACCACACATACATTTATCTGTAAGATCCCTCAGTCAAGCAATGAATTGAAAACACAGATTCCACCACAAGACCAGGGAGGTTTTCCAATGCCTCGCAAAGAAGGGCACCTATTGGTAGAGGGGTACAAAAAAAGCAGACATTTAATATCCCTTTGAGCATGGTGGAGTTATTAATTACACTTTGGATGGTGTATCAATACACCCAGTCACTACAAAGATAAGTGCATCTTTCCTAACTTCCGGAGAGGGCAAATCCAGCACACCACTCCAAGTACCACTCTTTATATATGGTGGTGGCTGCATCATGTTATGGGTATGCTTGTCATCGGCAAGGACTAGGGAGTTTTATAGGACAAAAATGTACGGAATAGAGCTTAGCACAGGCAAAATTATAGAGGAAAACGTGGTTCAGTCTGCTTTCCAGCAGACACTGAGAGACAAATTCAACTTTCAACAGGACAATACCCTAAAACACAAAGCCAAATAAAACCCTGGAGTTGCTTACCAAGACAACATTGAATGTTCCTGAGTGGCCTAGATACAGGTTTGACTTAAATCGTCTTGAAAATATATAGGAAGACTTGAAAATGGCTGTCTAGCAATGATGAACAACCAACTTGACAGAGCTTGAAGATTTTTTTTTTTTTTTTAAATGTGCAACTATTGTACATTACAGGTGTGCGTAAATACTCACAGCTGTAATCGCTGCCAAAGGTGATTCTACATGCATTGATTCTAACATGCAATGTGATTACTTAAGTAAATTAGATATTTCTGTATTTTATTTTCAATAGATTGTGTGTAGATGGGTGAGAGAAAAAAAACGATTTAATCTATTTTGAATTCAGGCTGAATACTATCTGAAGGCATGTATCATTACTACTCCTATCTAAAAGATATCTTGTTTTCTACCCAACCAGTGAACGTGTGGCTGTAACCATCCTGTCAATGCCTGTCATCACTGTTTGATATCTTTTACTGCAGGTAAAATCCCAGTCAACCTGAAGTGTGGGTGTCCATGTGTCCTTCTGGGGGTGCTATATGACGTTGGTTACTCATGCGTGCGTGCGTGCGTGTGTTTGTGTGTGTGTGTGTGTGTGTGTGTGTGTGTGTGTGTGTGTGTGTGTGTGTGTGTGTGTATTGATTTCTACAGTGTGGTGTGTGTCTCCACTGCAGACGGAGCTGTCAGTAACACAGTGAGAGCAGAGAGAAAGCCTGCTGTTGCTCTCACACAAACCACTAACAGCTCAAAACGTAATAGTTTAAATAACTTTCAGAAAACTGATCCACTAAATGATCCTCCACAGAATCACCAAGGTGCAGTTGGATGGTTATTCTCCTTGGATAAACATGGAAGAAGGTGTCTAATCATGGAGTCTGAAACAAAGCAGTTCATTAAAAAGCATCAGGGCTTTGAGAGAAAATAATAAATAAAGGAAACAGTGGAAGACTTAAATAAATGGTGCTCTCTAATTACAGTATGACAGCCCTGACTTTATCTACTACTGCTGATCCAGCCAGCTCGTCTACTGCAGCGTGAGTAGAAAGACGAAGAGACTCATGCACACTGTTTGTACTTATAATAAATATTGGTTAAAGTGTAACATTTAATATTTTACTTACGTTTTTGTCTCTATAGGCCTACATCTGTGATCAAAGACATAACTTTTGGTGTGAATGTTTTTGACTCCAGATTTACTTCTCTTTGATTCTCTAACATTATTGAATGTAATTGTACAAGCAGCTGATGGAAAGGTAATTCTGGGAGCTGTCAGTCAGTAAGAGCCATGCGTTGAGGGCTATGATGGTTTCAGCCTGTTAGGGAGAGCACCACAATCGAGATGAATAATTCTCCTTCTCAAAATCAAACATTTCTCTCTCCATTCTCTCACATAATTCTGTTAGCTCGCACCTCGGTGAGACATCAAACCCTAGCTGGTGAGAATAGCAAATTAGCTTTGTGTTAGTTGAGGAGGAGATAGGAGGAGACATAGGGAGGAGGGCTGTTAGAATTACACAGTGCAATCCAGTGGGAAGGAAACATTTGAGGGATTTGGACATTTTAGTAACAAATAGGACTTTTTTAGTGACAGCAGCATAAATATGTTTCAGTAACGTCCCAGGCTGGGTGTTCTGTCTGCTGGAGCTGGCTGACTCATAAGAGACCATGGTTAGAGCCAAACAGAGATGATCATAGTATGACATAAACTATGTTATCAGAATCAGATGGCCTTAAAGAAGGTCAGTGTGAAGATGAGCCGCCATGTCACCTCCACTCTTAAAGACAAGCAAACCAAAAGAGGTTCTGTGAAAGTTCTCAAAACATTCACCTGATGTTGCAAGAAAATTCCCAGAACGTTGCTCTCACATGTCGTTAGATTTTTTATTGAACCTTCATTTAACTAGGCAAGTCAGTTAAGAACAAATTCTTCTTTACAATGACAGCCTACCCCCGGCCAAACCCTAACCCAGACGACGCTGGGCCAATTGTGCGCCGCCCTATGGGACTCCCAATCACGGCGGATTGTGATACAGCCTGGAATAGTGACGCCTCTAGCACTGAGATGCAATGCCTTAGACCGCTGCACCATTCAGGAGCCCAACATTTGTTGCAGCAGTATGTTCTACAAACTTTACTGCTACATTGTGTTACATTACCTGGAAACCTAATGAGAATGTTTGGGGAATGTTCTGTGGTGGTTGTTACAGATGTTGTGCACAACATTTTTTGTGAATGTGCGGAGAACATTCCAGGGATATTTTGTTTTTAAAAATGATGAACAAAAAAATGTTTTATCAAAACATTATTTTAATGTTATTGGTATGTTAGAATCATAATGTTAGATAAAACCCTAACTAGAACTTCAAGGGAATCTTAGCTAATTTTCTGGGCATGTCATAAGAAGTTTTATCAGCTTAGATTTTACTGTTATTGATAGATGAGCAAATCCATGTGCTAATGTTGTTGACTTTTACAGTACACTAGACGTGTTCACAGGAACGTGATAACAAGAAAATAGTTAACATAGTTTCTCTTGCAGCAGGTTTCAACAAATGTACCTCCCTCCCTTATTCACCATCCGTTTTGTCTCGTTCCTTTCAAATGGGGAAGGCAGGGAGAGATTACATTTCAAGCATAAATAAATATTGTAAAAAGGTCACCTTTCCATCTGTTATTTGTGCAACCTCGAAAAGTAATGACATCCTGGATGATGTATGCCACGCAGTGCGGTTTAGCTGTGTAGCTATGTCTTAACAACAGGTACGGTAAACAATGGTAAACAAAGCATACACAAACGCAGTGCACACATAAACACACTCTTTCACACGCACATACACGTACAGCCACCTTTGAAAAACAAAAAAGTTAAGGATGTCTAACCTTTAGAAAATGTGTTTGTTGGCATTGCTTCTTGAGAACACGTAATATAACAAAAGTAGTTCTGCCATTAGACTGCATGGCCTCGCAGTATGTGCATTAATGCATGTATTATGAATGATACCATTGGACATGTCTACCCTATGGCACTGTGTGGCGTGCTTGGCTTTACTTTGAGAATCCAACAGAAAGAGGTCAGACAAGAAATCCGGCACAAAACCACATATACTGTTATGATAATAATCATAATAATAATAATAATACTTAGAGAACTCAAAAGAAAGAGGTCAGACAAGACAGGCACATGAGAGGACTGTGGTTAGTGTGACCGCAGAGGGTCCTGAACTCCATACCATATGGACATCTACAGTACCCTCTGAACTCACTGCAGTCACAGGGCTGTCCACACTGTGAGCTGTCTCTCTTTCTCAGTTCTGTTACATACTCTTAACCATCTGTGCCTGGGCCCCTTTGACAAACACCACTGCAGGGAGGCAGGCAGGCAGCAAGGCTATCGCCTACAGATGGGATGGGGCTGCAGGGAGGCAGGCAGGCGGGCAGCAAGGCTATCGCCTACAGATGGGATGGGGCTGCAGGGAGGCAGGCAGGCAGGCAGCAAGGCTATCACCTACAGATGGGATGGGGCTGCAGGGAGGCAGGCAGGCAGGCAGGCAGCAAGGCTATCGCCTACAGATGGGATGGGGCTGCAGGGAGGCAGGCAGGCAGCAAGGCTATCACCTACAGATGGGATGGGGCTGCAGGGAGGCAGGCAGGCAGGCAGCAAGGCTATCGCCTACAGATGGGATGGGGCTGCAGGTAGGCAGGCAGGCAGCAAGGCTATCACCTACAGATGGGATGGGGCTGCAGGTAGGCAGGCAGGCAGGCCGCAAGGCTATCACCTACAGATGGGATGGGGCTGCAGGGAGGCAGGCAGGCAGCAAGGCTATCGCCTACAGATGGGATGGGGCTGCAGGTAGGCAGGCAGGCAGCAAGGCTATCACCTACAGATGGGATGGGGCTGCAGGGAGGCAGGCAGGCAGGCAGCAAGGCTATCACCTACAGATGGGATGGGGCTGCAGGGAGGCAGGCAGGCAGGCAGCAAGGCTATCAACTACAGATGGGATGGGGCTGCAGGGAGGCAGGCAGGCAGGCAGCAAGGCTATCGCCTACAGATGGGATGGGGCTGCAGGTAGGCAGGCAGGCAGCAAGGCTATCACCTACAGATGGGATGGGGCTGCAGGGAGGCAGGCAGGCAGGCAGCAAGGCTATCACCTACAGATGGGATGGGGCTGTAGGGAGGCAGGCAGGCAGGCAGCAAGGCTATCAACTACAGATGGGATGGGGCTGCAGGGAGGCAGGCAGGCAGGCAGCAAGGCTATCGCCTACAGATGGGATGGGGCTGCAGGGAGGCAGGCAGGCAGGCAGGCAGAAAGGCTATCACCTACAGATGGGATGGGGCTGCAGGTAGGCAGGCAGGCACCATAAACAGAGTTGTTTCCACCCTGGGCAGCAGTCTAATTACCTGCTAGCAGCCCCTGTCATTAAGGTTTACTGTGTTGCTCTTGACTGGAGTAAATCAACTATTATAAACAGTAAAACAACTCAATGTGATGGCACACACTATGACACACACACACACACACTCTTTCTCTCTCTCTCTCTCTCTCTCTCTCTCTCTCTCTCTCTCTCTCTCACACTCTCTCACTCTCTCTCTCTCTCTTTCAGACACACACACACAAACAGCAGACAGTAAATCTGTAACGGATCAGATTTCTACATTAGTGAGGAGATGCAGTTATGTTCCTCTCAGACAGACTCAAAAGCAGTCTGAGCCTCAATTACCCTGTCTGAGAGGGCTGATCAAATGCAAACAGCTCCAGTCAAACACATTACACACAGACAGATACACACAGATAGAGTTAGATTCTCACTGTCTGTCTACAGTGCTCAAATCACTGATGTGTTACTGTAAATAATAATTGCTCTCTCTTAAATTCCTACTGTCGAAGACACCCTACTGTTCAGAATACACTTAGCTAACCCAATTATTTTAGTACATCCCTTACTTCAAGTAAACTTTCCAAACTACCTCTTTTCCTAGTGCATTACTAATGTATTAATGTTAATAAGTGGTGGTCTGTAGTGACACTAGTTTGCAGGCAGTGAGTGTATTAGTTGGTGAGCTCCATGTTTAATGTACAGTAGCTGCGGATTCCATCGTCCAGGGAGAACTAGCAGGGTCTGTAGTGTAGCCGCACTGCAGAGCTCTCAACCAGGCAATAGACACAGCCTCTCCCCCCTCCCCTCCTCCTCTCCTCTCTCGCTGCTTGTCAGCCCTGGATTGTGTTTTGATGTTTCCTCAGACCTACGTTTGAGCTCCATTCAATGGCAGCCACAACACACATTTGTCAATTCATATGCATCAGGGCACTTTTTCCCTCCCTCTCTCTCCTTCCTTCCTTCCGTCCTTCCCCCCCCCCCCCCCCCCCCCTCTCTCTATCCTAGTGCTCTCTGCCTGCATTAGCTTTAACTGTAACATCTCTCCAGTATGAGGTTATGAGTGGCCGCTACCCCCCCTGCTGTGTGATGTGTCACATCTGATTACCATTATTTATAAAACTCACTCAGGCTCCATGGACGACACACACACAGACACACACACATGTCCGCCCGGCCCTGCCCTCAGCCCTCAGCGCTACAGTCAATATTTGCACGCAATCCTGAGTTGTTGAGAGTTTCCATGGTGGCGAGAGCCTCCATTACATGAAATATTCAGGGCGCGGGAAGCCTCCCGGGTTTTTACTCCTATTTGATGATATGCCATGATTCTTTCATGAGCGATGACGGTCCTGTTGAATTACAGTCAGCCAGGCCACCGAGTGATAGTCACGGAATCCACGCTCTCCCTCACCCCAACCCAAGGAGGGAGGCTCTCTGACCCTCTCTCTATTTCTCTCTCACCCTCACTCTTTAACCCTATTTATCTCTCTCTCCCTCTCTATTTTTCTTTGTCTCTCTAGCTCTTTCTCTCATTTTCCCTTTCTCTCCCTCTCCTCAAGTCAGTTACTGAACATAGAGTGACAGTTGCAGAGAAAAAAAACTTATTGTAGAAACACAACAGCATTAAAGAGCACAACCTCTGTAAGATTCCATGACTCTGAGTCTATATAACATCAGAGGTCAGGGCTCCGGTCCAGTAAGCTTTTCCTCCTAGTTTAGTTGAATAAATTGCGTACTTTTGGGCTGGAACAAAAGCCTGCACACCCAATCGTATTTAGAGACCCCTGACTAAGGCAATCCCCAAGCCCGTTCTACTCATTGCCTTGATATAATCTGATGGTTCTGACCCCTATAATTGTTGAGAAAAATGTACCTTCCATATATTTGAACAGTGACTCTTTCCACATTTTGTTGTGCTACAGTCTGAATTTAAAATTGATACAATTTATATTTTGTTGTCACTGGCCAACACACAATACTGCATAATGTCAAAGTGGAATTATGTTTTTCGAAATGTTTATAAAAATGTAAATAAATATTCAACCCTTTTGTTATGGCAAGCCTAAATAAGTTCAGGAGTAAAAATTTGCTGAACAGGTCACATAATGAGTTGCATGGACTCTCTCTGTGTTCAACAATAGTGTTTAACATGATTTTTTAATGACTACCTCATCTCTGTACCCCACACATATAATTAATTCTCTGTAAGGTCCCTCAGTCGATCAGTGAATTTCAAATACAGATTCAACTACAAAGACCAGGGTGGTTTTCCAATGCCTCGCAAAGAGGGCACCTATTGGTAGATGGGTAAAAAAAAAGCTACAGGCGTCCTTCCTAACTCAGTTGAGAGAGGGAGGAAACCGCTCAGGGACTTCACCATGAGGCCAATGGTGACTTTAAAACAGAGTTTAATGGCTGTGATAGGAGAAAACTGAGGATCGATCAACAATCTTGTAGTTACGCCACAATACTAACCAGAAAGACTTACAGCTGTAAACGTTGCCAAAGGTGCTTCTACAAAGTATTGACTCAGGGGTGTGAATACTTATGTAAATGAGATATTTCTGTATTTCATCTTCAATACATTTGCTAGAATTTCTAAAAGCATGTTTTCACTTTGTCATTATGGGGTTTTGTGTGTAGATAGGTGAGAGAAAAAAAACGATTTAATCTATTTTGAATTCAGGCTGAATACTTTCTGGAGGCATGTATCATTCCTACTCCTATCTAAAAGATATCTTGTTTTCTACCCAACCAGTGAACGTGTGACTGTAACCATCCTGTCAATCTATTTCATCCCTGTTCAATTCAGGCTGTAACACAATGTGGAATAAATCAAGGGGTATGAATACTTTCTGAAGGCACTGTAGCAATCTTGGTTCAGATCTGGTCTAGTAAATTTAAGTGCAAAAGATTCCAAAAATAAAGGATCAAATCTAATTGGTGGTGAATCACAGTGAGTGATGATACATGGTTTATATGGCACTAGTGAGGACTTGTGGGGATACAGACAGTCAGACGTGGCATTATCATTTCATAGCTCTGATGATGGAATTAGTCACACTGCTCTCAGTCTCACAATACCCATACAGACAATGTCTATAGTTCCAAGCTACAAGTATTACTGTGACATCCATACATCTAGCTGCCAACGATTCAATGTGTCAGAGTTGAGTCAAAATACTTTCCACCTTACCACAGTCACTTCCAAACATTAGACTGCCAGATGAGCAATATCTTTCTGAGTGTTTGTCTATTGTAGCTATTATATCTGTCCCTATACATCATTCAGTCGTGCAGCGAAGACAGAAGAAAGCTAAGTTAAGTTTCAGGGACTGTTACAGTTGTTGTGTAGGTTCCACTGGGCCTATGGCTGCTCTAGACCAGTCAAGGTCATTCCAATCGCCTGTCTCTGGTCCACTGCTTCACATGATTGTCTCCTGATGCAGCCTGTTTGCTCACTCCTATATGTCTTTTCACACCTCTGTCTGTCCCTAGAGAGGGCAGGATTAGCAGGATGAGCAGGGACAGAGCAGTGGTTCTGACAGCTGAATACTGGGTTTCCAAACACACTCCTGCTGATCGTCTGTGTGGCCCAGCGTGAGACGACACGATTGGCCAGAGCTCCGGCAATGCTGAATGACTGGCATGTGCGGGTGTGTGTATATTGTTCGCTGCAGGAGAATGTACACACACACACACACACACCATCGAATGGATATACACACAGGAACAAGTGCAGACACTCAGACACAAGCACACACACACACACAATGCCGGTGATGAGAGAGCAGCGGTAGGAGTCGGCAGCCAAGTGAGAGTGGAACAGGGGAAAGGAGGAATGCTCCAAAAACTGCCATAATGACTTCCTCTGCCTAATGAGCATGTCAATTGATTCTCTCAGCTCCTGTCAGTGTGTGTGTGTGTGTGGGTGGGTGTGTGCGTTTGTGTGCGTGTGCGTGCATGCATGTATGCATGAGTGGGGTGTGTTTGTGTGTGTGTTTATGTGCACGCTTGTGCGTGCGTGGACGTGTGTGTGTGTGCACATGTGAGTGTCACGGGTGGGAACAAAAACAGAGAAAGGAAAGTTTCACAACTGCATTAAAGACATAGGCCCCAGATTCTGTACCACATTACTTCTGGAGAGTTGCACATAACCTTTAAACTGTATAGAGTATAGGTAGGAATGCTATTGAGTTCAGTTATGCTCTCACAGGTGTGATTTTAGCTGTGACTGCATCCTCTCATCAGTTATCTAGCACAGGGCCATGGAACACACAGATTGCTCTTCTCTATTATAATAATTATAGAGAAACGCCTTAGGCTTACCAACTGGCTATCCAGCCAAGATATCTATGTATGATCTATTCTGGGACTTGAAAGTGTGCTGAATTGCTGCAGCTGTAGGTATGTGCGTTGGTTTGTGCATCCGTGGGAAAGGCTGTGTGTATTTGTACGAGTGAGTGAGTTTATCCGTGTGTGAGTATCTGTCTATCCATTGGTGGTAGGTCGCTGGTTCGAATCCCCGAGCCGGCAAGGTGGAAAAATCTGTCGTTCTGCTCTTGATCTAGGCAGTTAACCCCCAACAACAGCTGCTCCCCCTGAGCCTCTCTGATTCAGAGGGGTTGGGTTTGTATTTTGTATTTGATCCTCATTAGCTGTTGCCAAGGCAGCAGCTACTCTTCCTGGGGTCCAAACACATTAAGACACTTACATTACACATAAAGCAAAAGATAATATAACACTGTCACACCACCACATATCCACAACACAAAATGTATGATACCACTATACAACAATATTACAATGTATGTGTGTAGAGTGTGTGTGCTAGCGCTTGTGTGCGTATGCGTGTGTATGTACCTGTGTGTGTCTCTCACAGTCCCTGCTGTTCCATAAGGTGTATTTTCATCTGTTTTTAAATCTGATTCTACTGCTTGCATCAGTTACCTGATGTGGATAGAGTCCCATGTAGTCATTGCTCTATGTATTGTAGTACTGTGCACCGGCCATAGTCTTTTCTCGACTGGGGATTGTGACGAGACCTCTGGTGGCATGTCTTGTGGGGTATGCATGGGAGTCTGAGTAGTTTAAACAGACAACTCGCTGCATTCAGCTTGTCAACACTTCCTACAAAAGCAAGTAGTGATGAAGTCAATCTCTCCTCCACTTTGAGCCTTGAGAGATTGAGAGATTGACATGCGGAGGACACATTTCAGTTGAATGCATTCAGTTGTTCAACTGACTAGACATCCCCATTCAAATGTAAGAATACACTGCAAACCATGTTTCCTAGCTCCAGACCACAACTACCAAACAGGAAGTTTTTCAATGTGACATTTTAATAAGCAGGCTATGCAGCCTCTTGATCTTGCATAGGGGATGGTGTGTGCATGTGCACGTTTGTGTGCATTTGTGTGTATATGGGTGCGTGCATGCTTGTGTGTCTGTATGAGTGACTGTCTCACACACACAGAGGTTTCAAACTGTCAGCACTCTGAACACCCTACTTTCCCTGCTCTCTCCCATGAAAAGCCTCAATTATCATGTCTGCTGAGAGAGTGGTAACTTGGGAGAAAATAGCTCCAAAATAATTATTGACTTTTCAGTGTACAGGGGGGAGTGTTGAGGAGCAGGAAGAGCGACACAGAGAGCCCACGCAGAGGAAGACAATCTGTCAGCTGAGTGAAACTATTATTTAACACCTGACCTCATAATCTCTCTAAACTGTGTGTGTTCTAGGAGGGGGGCAGAAGAGTGCCGACGGAGGTTGTGACACACTCTGAATACAGACATGGGTGAAGGTCATTACGACCAAAACGTCACCAGCCTTTAACAATACATTCAACTGTTTTTCTATGAAGGTACAGTTGCCCTTTATCTGTAGTAGTATCTTCCTACTGCAGCAGACTGTCTTTATAAGTTGTTTGAGATCAGAAGGGGTGACAGAAGACAACAACATGTAAAACAGCTATGACCCTGTGGCCAGAGAAAAAACCTTTGATTGACAAGAGACATTTTGGAGACAATTTTAGAACAGCTGATATATAAAAAAACATTCTGTCTGACGCTGCATTTAAACCTGGGTGATGCCCTGCTGAAATGTGAAATTGTTTTCTGGTTGCTGATCAAAGGAAAGGAAACAGCATGAGTCTCTACAGTTATGTGTAATTAATGTAATCCTAATCATCTCTAAATGAGACACAATCTGAGGATCCAAATCCAGATTAGATACACACTTTGAAGAGAGAATGTAGAATCTGGCAGAGAAAGCTCTAAACCCTGGTTGTACATAGGCTCATTTTTATTAAAGAAAGATTTGGTCTAATGGTTTCTATGTTGATTTATCTCAGCCTGTCCAACACGTACCCTCTCATTATGCAATTCCAGTACATATCTGCAATAATAAGAAACATGAGGGATCAGAAATTGTATCAATATAACACTTACATGAGAAGCCACTTCAGGTGTTACCTCCTTGTTCTGTGTCCTGATTTTCAGTGATGAGGAGAGGAGAGGCCAAAACATTCCAATAAATTATTCATCAGACTGCAGCACTCGACCAGCTATTTTTGAGGATCCCCCTACACGCACACGCACACACACACACACACGCACACGCACACGCACACGCACACACACACGCACACTGACAGATTGTACCCAGTCATTGTTTGTGGCTCTGAAACTGATCCCATTAATTTAATAGTGATGGACGTTGCCTCTGACCGTCTGGATATTGGGATCTCAGCCTGCCCTGTAGACAGGGATAACTAAGAGACAGGAATAGTTTTGTTGCAATTCCCCTGCATAAAAAGTAGACATGAGGTTAGGTAATAGCCATCTAACTGCATTCATAAATTGACCAAAAGTTTAACGAAACTGAAACCAACTCTTATTTCTATTTCTGAATGATGATCAGCTCCTCAAATAAAAGCTTCCGTGTTTTAATTCCCAATGTGGTTAGAAAGTCCTTTCCAGCATGGTCAGATAGAGACAGACCACTGCTGTGGCACTGCTGGTTGCATGAGGCCATCAGAACAGACATGTCTAGCAGCACGGGGCTCCCTCCCTCTCTGTCTCATGCTGTTTAGGACCATGATGGATGGCTCCTTTAATACACCATTTAATCCAGCCATCAGCCAATTACTAATGGAATTTTGGGGGGAAACTGTCAAGTGGCTGAATTCCACATTGGATTGGTGCTGCCTCGAATTAAAGGATCTGTCTTCAAAATGAAACAGACATTTAGCCAGGCACCTATTTTAAACCTCTCAGTTTGGTACCTCACACTGTGCTTTATCGCTGAGCATAATCAAGCCTGTCACTTATGTGGATTTTAATATGACATTTATTTAATTGCACACACAATTTCTTTATTTACTGAATGATGTATTTCTGTGTTTGACAAGCACTGACTGTACGCCATTCAGCTAATGCAACAAATAATTTCCTTTTCCTTGAGAGGACAATAGAATTAGCACTGGAGAGCTTTGTGAGAAGACTCGTCCCCAGATGATAATACAACTAAGGAATCCTTTGTGAAACTCACAGACTCCGTAATTAAGTGTGTATGCTTACTGTACAGTCAATGGTTTATTAACATACAGCTTGTACATCAGCACGGTATTGTTCATATGTTTTCCTCTCCTCTCGTATGAATATAGGACCAGACAGAATTGTCAGAGAAGCTTCATCATCACATGATACATTCAATCTATGACAATGATATAATTATTCAACTCAGGTTGTTTGGAAGGTATTTATGATTTCAAATAAATAGGCTTGAAACTCTTGGGAGGTGGGGAGAGTGAGATAACGAGACCGAGAAAGGAGGGTACAATCCTAAATGGCTGAATGAGTGTTACACATAAAGTTTATGAGAAGCCATGTGCTGCCAGCCCCTCTATTCCCTCGCTTTAATAAGGGTCTCCATCTGCTTGACCACCGGCTCTTCTCTGTTTCTCTCCCTCTCCCTCTACCTCTCTCTTTCTCGCTCCCTCCCTCACTCCTCCCTGAGCGAAGGTTTAACTACCAGGATTCCAGCCGTCCAGCCTCTCAGGCCTGATGATGAGCTGTTCTCTATTTGTTCTGGTCATTCTTCTCTGTATCGCTACGGGGAAGGTTAGAACCATGGACCATTAGGTAACACTGGGAGGTGGGCCCACGGAGGGGAAGGGTGTGTGTATACTCAGAGGTGAATTTAAGGAGAGAAGGGTGTATGTGTGTGTGTCTTAAGTGTGTATGCATATTTGGAGTTGAACTGTAGGAGAGGTGTGTGTGTGTGTGTGTGCGTGTGTGTGTGTGTGTGTGTGTGTGTGTGTGTGTGTGTGTGTGTGTGTGTGTGTGTGTGTGTGTGTGTGTGTGTGTGTGTGTGTGTGTGTGTGTGTGTGTGTGTGTGTGTGTGTGTGTGTGTATGACCATGCCAAAAAAAGGTGTTTAATTGTTCAGTTTTACTCTAGCCAATAATACGGTAAAACCTTTCAAAATAATAAAGTTTCTGAAAAATATAGAAAGTGAATGCAGTACATTATGTTTAGTTAGATGGGAATGCTGGCAGTGTTTAAAGAGTTGGCTTTACCAACACATTGACAGGAAACGTGTCAGCCTTATAGATTTAGTTACCTTTCATAAACGTGTGTCTCTCACAGGTGTGGACACGTGGAAAAACACACAACCTGCACGGCAATGTGAAAACACACACACACGCACACACAGCTGTGGTCTGTAGTGCTCTTTCTCTGCTTCCACCTGGAGGTCCTGAGGTCTGTAATAAACAGCAACATAAAGCAATGCCATTTAAATCAACGGCTAAAATTGACTTAGCCAACAAATTGCAATACACTTTAGACTGAAAATTGCAACTTTGAAGTGGTGCAATCATGGTTTATTTTTCCCTGATTTGTTTCCTGTTTGTGTAATAAAGTCTGAAATTGTTCAATGTGGCTTTAGCCTTGAGGGACTGTAGCATACTCTACTGTTTGTTACACCTAATCAGAAGACTTTACAGTAATATACAGATGTAGGATCTTAATTTGATCACCCTGTTGCAGGATAACTTTCCTGCAATGTATTGAATATTAAAACTGGTAGTTTATTTGACTTTTAAAAAGGCTTCTGAAGTTTGTTATTTCCACTTTGAAACTTGATTTTCCCTTACGAAAAAGGTATCAACCCCTACAAAAATGTCCATTAATTGTAATCCGCATAATAATTCACATTTACTGTTGCTGCAGGATTATTTTCTTGCTGTAGCAAACTGGCTCAAATTAAGATCCTACATCTGTAACGTACATTAGAGTACTTCTCCTCTGACCCTGATTTGGCTTGCAAGCTGGGTAGATTTATAATTCATATAAGTTCCTTTTCTGTTTCATACAGTACACATTGTTTCATTGTAGGATTCCAGACATACATCTTTCTGCTCATTATAAAGACCATGGTCGTTGTGTAACCTCTGAAACTTGTTAGTGTTTAACTGTGGTATAAAGCCTCATTCCTGCTGTCAGTTGTGCTGATCTGGGCTTGTTCCTGTACTATCTACAGATCAGTCTGGCTTGGCAGAAAGTGTTCTGGATCACACATACACATACACCCGCGCACACACATACACACACCCCCACACAAACGCATACATGCACGCATGCGCGAACACACACACAGACTGTTCTCTCTCTCTAAAGCAGGGGAGATCCATGGATCACAGTTAGCTTCCCCTGCTACAGTCACACCTCATTTCCTCCTATTACAGCAGAGCACAGCAGCTCTCTACAGACTCTTAAAGGATGGGACTTTTTCTCAACTCAACCATTCTTTTATTTCAATTTGTTCATTGTATTATTATCATTCTGAACCATCACATCCCTTATCAAAGGACAATCCTATTTAGTTTTTGGGGGTATTTTACCTTTTTCTCCACAATGTCAATCTTGTCTCATCGCTGCAACTTCCAGAAAGGCTCAGGAGAAGGTCAAGTCCTGCGTCCTCCGAAGCATGACTGACCAAACCGCGCTTCTTAACACCTGCCTGCTTAACCCAGAAGCCAGCTGCACCACTGTGTCGGAGGAAAAACTTTCAATCGACAACTGAAGTCAGCCTGTAGGTGCCCGGCCCACCACAAGGAGTCTCTAGAGCGCGATGAGCCAAGTAAAGCCCCCCCGGCCAAAACCTCCCCGAACGACGCTGGGACAATTGTGGGCCCCCCTAGTTTTATCCATCACAGCCAGTTATGAAACAGCCTGGGATCGAACCCTGGTCTGTATTGATGTCTCAAGCACTGCGATGCAGTATCTTAGACTGCTGCGCCACTTGGGAGGCCTTCTATCATTTACCTTATCTCTATGGCATTTTTCATTAAATTGTCTTCTTTTGTAAAAAAAAAAATCCTGTATTTCACACTTTCCTTTACGCGTATTTACTCTGTTTACTTGCAACACGAGATATTTTTTCCAGGTCTTCTGTTTCACCACATTTATTGATGAATTAATTTCCCATCATGAAAATGTATCGCCATTCCCCAATCAAATACCTTCATCAATACCACAAAAAAAAAGACAAATACAGCTTTTTACACCAATCTGGCAACCCTCATTAAATCCGAAATAGAACCAGTGTCCCTTGAGCGAAAGTAAGCATAGAAAACAGCAATGGCATTTTAAAAATAAAAAAAATGTAAGGCTACTATTATATTACAAGTATTTCGGTGACAACCTGGTTGAATAACAATATTGGGTTGATAACACGTTTGATTTTTATATAAATAAATGTGGGACACAAAACAAGGCAGTATAGAACACCATTGCCCAAAATGCATTTCGGTGACAACCTGGTTGATTAACAATATTGGGTTGATAACACGTTTATTTTTTATATGAATAAATGTGGGACACAAAAAAAGGCAGTGTAGAACACCATTGCCCAAAATGCACTGCTCCCTTAACGTTCAATAGATTGTTCACAAGTTTGCCCCCAAAAAATATATTTTCCTATGAATGAAGTCGCACAAAAATGTGTCTTTTACAATGAATTAAGTCACAAAAAAAGCAATACTTTTTGTACATATTTGCTCTAATTGAGTGTGAGATTGTGTTGTTCCTTCACATAAGCAAATAACTTGCATTAGATGTATACATACTGTAAAGGATGAAAACAGGATAATGAATTTGAATGAATGAATTATTTAGTTCTTAACTATTTTCACTGAAAAAGGTTGTTGTTTGTCCAAGAGGATTTTTAACACATTCACTAAAACACAGTTTTTAATTAATTGTATTGTCAACACTAAATACGTTTAAATCATGCAATCATCATCAGCCACTATATAGGATTGTGAATCCATTCTCCATCTCTATCCAACTGGCTATATCCATAACAATAATATGTCTATGAGGCGTCAATTCTAAAGCCTATGTCCTCATATCCCTTACCCAGTGGTTTATAACGGCAATACATCTGGACTGTCACATTCATAGTTTTATCCATTATTATAGACATATAAATATTATCTAGCCTGTCTACCTGGTTAGTTCTGCTTTTGCCAAGATGAACTGACAACAAATCATTTGTGTGGCGATTGGATAAGCTAGCATTGTGCTGTCACGCCACTTCCTCGATAGCTGTCGTCCTGGACCTACAAATGCCTTGACCTTTATCGATCAATTGTATTGGTGGAGCTTTGCATAGTACATTCTGTTGTTGTAATGTGGGCTTAATCCCAAGTCCTCAGTGACAGGGATGGTCATTGGCTAGAGCAGACAATGTGTCTGAATGCCTTTGAGCTGAGTGGTTCTGACTAAATATTGTTTCTGGTTGGCTTAGAGTTGACTAATTCTGACTGATGTCCCTTATACTGATTGACTGTCATCATGACAGGAGGGAGTGTTGCTTTGTTTAACCCCACAAGGTGAGGTGCAGTTTGGTTACTCACTCCATAAAGCGTCCATTGGGATGGGATGAAGACCTTCTGTACTCCGGGCTGACATTGTTGTTGGCCAGGATGACACTACTGCTTCGAAGATCCACTGGGTAGAAGTTGCACAGACCTAGGATCAGCTCATCTACCAAGATGCCTAACATTAACCATTAGGGGGAAAACACAAAACTGACCCTAGGTCTAGGAGCAATTTACAACAGATTCAATGTTTTCCAAATTAACTATTTCAATTATAAACTTGAATTCAGCTTTACAGTACATTTACTGTAGGCCTACATGAAAGTAACATAATAATGTGAAAATGAATGCCCTGCCTGACCTTCAAAATGTATTTTCTAAATATAAAAAAGGTATAGGCCTAGGTAAGCATAGCTAATCTCGTTTAAAATGGAGGCAAATATATTGCAATTTACTCTATGCATCACATTATGTTACATTTCCTCCCACACAGATCATTTGCAATCCAAATCTACCTGGAATAGAGTTAACAACACTGGTCATCAATAACCTGCAGAAATATTGATGTCCAGCTGGAAGAGGCACACACATACACGCACACGCACATAGACTTTGCTGGCTGGCATGCACACTGCCGTTGTGTTGTCAGCTAACACCCTCTAGCGCCGGGCGCCCTGCACAGATGCGCTCTGTCTCGCCATTCTGTAGCTGTACTCTGTCGTAAACGGGAGTTGCACAGTTCTCTGCTGCAGCAGTCAGTCCAGGCTTGCATGGAACCGGCTACAGCGGCACTACGCTCGCTCACACCAACCAAACAACTGATACCGCGCCACTTGGAGTTTGGAACTGTATGTCACGATCCGCATCCTGGCGTCTTCCATTTCCCGCGTGAAGGAATCACGAATACGCTTTGCTGAAACCAGGAGGAAATAAAATAGCGCACCGAGGAGGAATGTTTGATTAGATTTCTTGTCAAAACAGTGAAATACAGGAAGCTCCGACACGAGCGCAACGTATTTTGTCTTTGAGCATTGCTCTAGAAATGCGGTCGCTGCTGGTAAATGTCGTCTTGATTTTTGTTTTTGCCGCGGTGTGAACTTCACCAACCTTCCTAAGCTCTCCGCCTGATCATGCGATGGATCTCCTCCAGTAGCCTACATTCGTCTGTCAGCTCTCTCCAGCGGGGACTGGATGTGAGGAGGGTCCGGGGAGAGGAGAGACACCCACGGCTCCACTTGGGATCTAAAGGCGCTTTGTGACCAGGTTTCTTCTCTTGGATAGTCTCCTGCTCGGCGCGGTGCTGGGCAGCCTGTGGATGGTACAGAAATGACTTTAGGAGAAAAACTCTGCCTCGTTTTCCTATTTTTTCGGATTCTCTTCACTCCTACCAGCCACGGCAATCAAGGTGAGAGATTTTATCTGCGCATGACTTTGGAGAACAGTTTAATATTAGCCTAAATTAGTTATTAGTTATATTTATTTTTTTCGGGTAAAGGCTGCTGATATGCGCTTTAATTCACACTTGTGGCAAGTGTTTCCACCCGCGCCTAAATGTAGCCATAATAGGCTACAGTTAACCAAATATTGCATTGACCAATATATAGGCCGGAACCTATATATTGGTCAGGAGCTCTAGGCTACGACATTCATATTCCAACCAGCACGTGTGCTTTTCCAAATGAGTGTCAGTCTGCGTTTTTAATTGCTTGAAAATAGCACGCAGTTTGATTTTGAATAATGTGAACCTATGGCTATTAAACAGTTTATCATGTGTGGAAAAAATAGGCCTACTGGAAGGACAACAGCCTACAGGTAAATAACGCACGGAGCCCTTTCCCGCGCTACGAACGCTATGAACGCAGGAGAGTGAGAAGTTGTCAACCCGGGGGTGGCAAATCAATTAGGCTAAGGTTACCTATCTACATCCTTCAATGACTACAACCGTCCATTACGTTTTACATAAGGTTTAACAATGGACCAAATACTTACAGTATCCAATCAAAAACATAAAACATCCCATTTTTTTAATGCAGTGGCTGGATTGAATTATGTAAAGACTGAGGTTAAATTGTATTTATTTAAGGCCGTACTATACCTTCAAACTATACAGACAGATTCCTTGATCCAGGCAGATTGATGCTGTCATGTGAATTGAGCCCTCAGCAGGCTTTTGGATCCCATTACTGTTCCATTCTGCTGCATTGACCTGATGCATGACTGCAAACCACATAAGAATCACACCAGATAATAAAATTACCCTTATGTTGCCTTTAGAGTGTAATCTGTTTTTTTTTTCTCTATTGTGTCGTCTTTGTCTCTCTGCCACCAAATGTGGTTAAAGAAGCTCAGGTGTGTGTGTGTGCGTGTGTGTGTGTGTACACGCTATCACTCAGGTTTAAAATAGTTCTATTGATTCTACAGGGACACAGAGGGATGTGGCCCCTAGGTTATATTTGATTGTTCTCTCAGTTCAATAAAAGTGATACTACTCCCTCTTCTCCCAGGCAGGTGCTACATAACAGCCCAGTGTGTCTTTGTGCTGCCATCAAAGATTGAATGATGATTGAGTTGATGAGTAGTGTGTCAGCTTTCCAGTCAGCCCTATGGTGTCTTTCACATTGACTTCAGAGGTGCCTCTGAGATTTTGTTCTAGGCTGCTTCCAGCTTCTGTCCGTGGTTCTGAAACTGTTTCTCTGCACTGTGTGTATGCGCGAGTGTGTGTGTGTGTGTGTGTGTGTGTGTGTGTGTGTGTGTGTGTGTGTGTGTGTGTGTGTGTGTGTGAGCCTATGTGTGGCATCCAGATGATGTGTATTTCTCACCTGTTGTTGTTGGATTTAGAGGCCTTACCACATGTCACAATTCATCAGAAAACAACTCTAGAATTATGTTTTATCTCTGCCAGACAAACAGCTCTTTGCTTTTAAAACCCATGTGTCAAATGTTGTATATTGCTTTGAACCGGGTGAAGGTGAGCGTTGTAGATTGGGGATTTCACAGGCACAATTGGGCCTGATGTCAGCTGAGAGGAGAACAATGAAAACCAATCAGTCTCATCCTCCCTGGCTGGGAGACGCTGAATGCAGCATGTCAGACAATCCCTCACACCAACACCGGTGTTCTGCAGGGACGCAAAGAGTTATTAACTAAGCCCTACTACACAAACACTGCCAAGTTTCAGCTTCCTCTACAGTACTCACTGTTATTGTTCTTTCTGTGGGAGTTTTGTTGGAGCTGCATAGTTTTTTTTCTAGCCTGGCTGGTAAAAACAAAGGGAGGATTGGATAAATTAAAGGATTGGCTAAATGAAATAAACTGCAGAGATTCAGAGAATCTGAGAAAAATGTCAGTCCATTGTTGTAACATTGTTTTAAAGTGTCCCCAAACTAAAGGGTTGATCCTTTTAAATGAGGCAGGAGATCCCTTGGTTCACTGGGTCCTGCTTTGCTGCTGGGCCCAGACACCCTTCCATCCTTAAACCAAGACAAATATACCAAACAATTATTTTGCTTTCAGCATTTACAGTATGTTTCCATGACTGATCAAAACTCATTTTATCATGCTCTCTCCTGTCTCTCTGCAGCAGACATATAGTGAATAAAATGTTTGGAACATCAAATTTCAATGACATCGCACTATCGAATCGTAATACATATAGAATTGTGAGAATCCCAATACATATTGTATCGGCACCTAAGTATGGTGATAATATTGTATAATGAGGTCCCTGGCAATTCCTAGACTTATTTCCCATCCCCAACTACTAAGCCCTATCCCTGATAAAGTTGTGTTATCAGTGCATGTGTCAAAAGCCTGTCTCAGTGGCGCCACCTGCAGCTGGCTCTCCAAAGAATCTAGGTGGGAGAAGGTAGAACTAGCTATACAGGGTCAGATATATTTACCTCCTAATGGTTAATTTTTGGGTAGGTTATATTGTAAACTGATCCTAGATCTGTGGTTAGGCTCTAGGTGTGATGTGTGGCCTGGTAGCGAATGGGTAGATGGTCTCTCAGGTGTGTTGAGATGGCTTCTCCTCAGTTTGACACTCATACATGCTTCCTGTTCTAACACTATGACAGTCCATCCTTGAGGCGTCAGTGAATGGCCCTCTAATGAAAGGTTGCTACATGTCTCTTTGACCTGTCTCTGTCATGCCTGTCTTGTAACTGTCATTTAGGGTCAGCACTGTGTTATGAAGCCATGGCGTTCTGCAGACAATATTTCCATTCTGGTCAAGACTGTAACCGCCCCTCACTGTAGCACTTCATCTGCTACTCTGTGGTAAATTCTCATTAAAAGCCTCATGGTGCTAATATCTGATCTAATTAGCTTCTAGCTCTGATTTGCTTGGCTATAGTTCTGACATTAAGATGTTACAGAGTGGTCTGATTCATCTCGAAGGAGTAGGAATGTGAGCGACGCCTTTTCCCCACCACGCCTGTCAGCTTGTCTGTGCTGTAGATAGTGTTTCATTTCACACTACTTCCTATCATCTGAATAGAACACCACCAAATGTCAATCTATTCTCTTTCTACCCAATCACTTTCCCTACATCTCTCTTCATCTCTCAAATGTTATTTTCATCTTCTTCTACAGCCTTCAGAGGAAGGCCCTATACATTCTCAAAGACTCCAGCCACCCAAGTAATAGACTGTTCTCTCTGCTACCACACAGCAAGCGGTACCGGTGTTCCAAATCTGGAACCAACAGGACCCTGAACAGCTTCTACCCCCAAGCCATAAGAATGATAATAGTTAGTTAAATAGTTAACCAATAGCTACCTGGAAAATCTACATTTACCCTTTTTGCACTAACTCTTTTGACTCATCACATATTCTTCTGTTATTATCTATCCTGTTGCCTAGTCACTTTATCCCTACCTATATGTACATATCGACCACAATTACCTCATACCCCTGAACATCGACTCGGTACTGGTACCCCGTGCATATAGCCACGTTATCATGACTCATTGTGTATTTATTACTCTTGTTATTATTTTTCTATTATTTCTATATTTTTCTCTCTGCATTGTTGGGAAGGGCCCGGCCTGTAAGTAAGCATTTCACTGTTAGTTTACACCTGTTGTTTACAAAGCATGTGACAAATACAATGTGATTTTGTCAAATTTGATTTGATTTGCTTTACATCCAAAGTAAATGGTTAGGGATAGGGTTACCTGTTAAATTGTCAGGGTTAGGGATAGGGTTACCTGTTAAATTGTCAGGGTTAGGGATAGGGTTACCTGTTAAATTGTCAGGGTTAGGGATAGGGTTACCTGTTAAATTGTCAGGGTTAGGGATAGGGTTACCTGTTAAATTGTCAGGGTTAGGGATAGGGTTACCTGTTAAATTGTCAGGGTTAGGGATAGGGTTACCTGTTAAATTGTCAGGGTTAGGGATAGGGTTGGCAAGCGGATCCTAGATTGAACCACTAATGTCACTCCACGCACCAGGTTTTAAAAACAGGAGAGAAACCAGCAGACAGGCACCCAGGGAACAGCGTTCCCATTCTTGTATTATAAAGCTAGAACACAGATTCATAAGCAGGCCCTGTAATGTTCTATTAATACCCCAGTAAAAATCCCCTGGGGAAACTGCTGCTCTAAGCAGGGTCCTACAGGTCCCACCGTCTACTGGGAATATACTACACTACACTGAGACAGAGTCTGTTATAGGACAACACACACACACACACACACACAAATGACTGCATAGACACAAACACAGATACACACACAGGCGCACATACATACATAAACACACATTAAAATATTTTAATTACGCATAACTGTACAGAAGAGGCAAATGAAAAAATCCCAAAGTTTATGAATGAAGACTTTAACTGCTTTGTTATTATCCAGGATAGGAGAATCATGTTGTTGGAAGGCATGGCTTTCAACAGCTACCAGCCAGACCAGGCTCAGAGCAGTCTGTTTGTGGTTACACTGAGAAGGTATTCAGATCATTATAGGGTTGAGTTGGAAACGGACAGTGTGTGATGAATATGGCCAGTGGTTAAGTATAGATTTACATTGGGTGAGAAATAGAGCTTCTACACGCACGCACGCACGCACACACACACACACACACACACACACACACACACACACACACACACACACACACACACACACACACACACACACACACACACACACACACACACACACACACACACACACACACCAGTGGTCAGGAAGGTATGGATTTCAAGTCTATGTGTGAGAGAGAGACGGAGGTAGACAGTGCAATTAGTCCTGTCCCCAAGGGTTCTGCTGAGGATACTACTGCTACTGGCACTCCATCCTCCACCGGCCTGCCAGACACACAGACACTGTTGGGAGAGGAGGAGGACATGGAGTTCTGCTGGTTAAAACTGCAGCTAAATAACTCAACCAGTATGTAGGGCTGATTTCCAGGACCCAGATTACGCCTTCTCCTGGACTCAAAAGCAAGGGCAAAGCAGCAAGGGAAAGTGCTTTTTTTTGTGTGGAACTAACAAACAAATTCCTGCAAAAAAGTTAAAGAAATTTGCACTATTTAGTGTTTTTATTTGCATTTAAATAGAGCCTCCTCAAAGCTCATTGCTTTGCAGTGTATTGATGTATCACCCTACCACTGAAGAATAAATAAATAAAGAAGTGGAATTAACGTAGGAAGTTGTGCCCATAATACATAATGTATATATATCTCTCTCTTTCTCTCTCTCTTTCTCTCTTTCTCTCTCTCTCTCTTTCTGTCTTTCCTCTCCTCTCCCCTCTCCCCTCTCTCTCTCTCTCCCCCTCTCTCTCTCTCTCTCTCTCTCTCTCTCTCTCTCTCTCGCTCTGTGCTCCAGTAACATTGTAATTCTGTGTTTCTCTCTCTGATATCGGTCATGCATACAATATGTATTTATAAACATGACATTTCTATGTTATTATAAAGGTCAGGAATAAACACCTTTTTTTCCTTTTCTGTTATTACCTCACATGGAAACACTCAACTTCACTAGCAGCTGTTTAACTTGTTTTGCTCAGGGTTTCACTTATACATTTTCGAAAGATGGCGCGGTACTGGATGGCCGGCAATTTGCAAGTTTCGACCCAACTTTGCTATTTTGTGATTATTTTGTTAATTTTTTTATTTTCACAAAATGTATCCGCTATTATTTCTTACAACCAAAAATAACTTTTGAACATCAGATCGGCAGTTACTTACCCCAATTTCGGCTTCAACTTCGACCGCCTTGGGCTCTCTCTGTAATTCCGTCCCATTTTTTGGGCTACCCAAGAGGAAACACCGGCGTTACAGAGGCAAGGGGGGAGGATCCTGGTGAGATTAAGGCGAAGGTAAAACCGCCCACCTCTTCCCTTCGTTTTACTGGCCAATAAATATACAGTTACTTGATAATATGATGGATGACCTCCGATCGCAGATTTGCTACCAACGGGACTCTCGAAACTGCAATATTCTTTGCTTTACTGAAACATAGCTCTCAGACAAGGTACCCCCCATGACTATTCAACTTGATGGATTCTTCATTCACCGGGCGGACAGGACAGGGAAGTCGGGGAATTCGGTGGTGGGGGGGAGGGGTTTTCCTCTACATCAACAACAACTGGTGTGCTAACTCCAGCACGATGGAAGTGTCGACACACTGTTCACCCGTCTTGGAATACCTGATGGTCAAATGCCGACCCTTCTACCTCCCAAGGGAGTTTTCAGCTGTTATCTTGACTGTTGTATACATTCTACCTCAGGACAAGAAAAATAACAACTGTAACCAACCAATAACCAACTGTACAAGGCTATAAACAAGCAAGAAAACCTACATCCAGAGGCTGCTTTTCTGGTTGCCGGCAATTTTTATTTTGCGTCACTAAGACACTTGATGCCCAACTTCCATCAACATGTTTTCAATGCCACTAGGAGCAATAAAGTCCTAGACGACTGTTATTCTACGCACAAGCATACAAAGCCCTCCCTTGTCCGCCATTCGGCAAATCAGATCATGACTCTGTACTCCTGCTTCCAGTTTACAAGCAGAAAATAAAACCGGAAGTACCTGTGACTCACTCCATTGAGAAATGGTCACCAGAATCAGAGATTATGCTACAAGACTGCTTTGCTAGCACTGATTAAGGAATATGTTTCGAGACTCCACGATAACATTGAACAGCTAACCACCTCTGTCACCGGCTTAATTTGTCCCCACAGTGAGGGTTCGCTGCTTCCCCAATCAAAGGCCTGGATTAACACTGACGTTGGCGCTAAACTAAACGACAGGGCTACCGCACACAGAGCTGAGCCTTAACCCTGAGGCTACGGCCGAGGAAATAAATAAGTACAAGAAGTCCCGCTTTGACCTCCGCAGAGTCATCAAATGAGCAAAAGGACAATATATGAATAAAGTGAAATCATATTACACAGGCTCCGACGCCCGCTGCTTGTGGCAAGGGCTACAGTCCATTATGGATTACAAAGGAAAACCCAGACATGATCTGCCCAATGATGCCTCTCTATCAGACGAACTCAATACATTTTATACACGCTTTGACAACAACAACATTGTGCCGGGTGTGAGGGCCGTCACCGACCCAGACGATTGGGTGATCTCACCTTCCGAGGCTGACGTGAGAAAGGACTAAAATCAGGTCAACATCCACAAGGCCGCAGAGCCGACGGTATTCCAGGGCGTGTTCTCACACCTGACAGGCATATTCACTGTAATGTTCAATCTCTTCTTGTCCCTGTCTGTAATCCCCACATGTTTTAAGATGACCACCATTCATCCTGTCCCCAAGAACTATAAGGCTTCATGCCACAATGGCTACCGACCTGTAGCACTCAGTTTGGTAATCATGAAGTGCTTTTTTAGGCTTGTTAAGGCACACATTAACTCCACCAACCCAGACACCCTAGACCCACTCCAATTTGCATACTGCCCCAACAGATCCATAGATGACGCAATCTCAATTGTTCTCCACACTGCCCTCACCCACCTAGATAAGAGGAATACCTATGTGAAAAACGCTGTTCATTGATTACAGCTCAGCGTTCAACACCATTGTCCCCTCCAAGCTCGTCACCGAGTTTAGGACTGGGTCTGAACACCTGCCTGTGCAACTGGATCTTGGACTTGCTGACGGACCGACTCCAGGTGGTGAGGGTAGGCAACATCACCTCCGCCACGCTGACCCTCAACACGGGGGCCCCACAGAGGTGTGTGCTTAGTCCCCTCCTGTACTCCCTGTTCACCCATGACTGCGTGGCCACGCACGACTCCAAAACCATCCTCAAGTTTGCTGACAACACGACGGTGGTAGGTCTGATCAGCGGCGACAGTGAGTTAGCCTACAGGGAGGAGGTCAGTGACCTGGCAGTGTGGTGCCAGAGCAACAACCTCTCCCTCAACGTCAGTAAGACCAATGAGCTGATTGTGGACTACAGGAATCTGGGGGGCGAGCACACCCCCATCCATATCGACGGGGCTGCAGTGGGGCAGGTTGAGAGCTTCAAGTTCCTCAGTGTTCAAATCACTAAAGACTTAAAATGGTCCACCTCGAGGTTGAAAAAGACCCTTGAATCCTCAAAAAGTTCTACAGCTGTACCATTGAGAGCATATTGACTGGCTGCATCACAGCCTGGTATGGCAATAGCACCGCACTCGATCACATGGCGCTACAGAGGGTGGTGCGGACAGCCAAGTACATCACTGGTGTATTGCTTTCATATAGTACAGCTTTCATATAGTATTGCTTTTGAAATAGTACAGGTTCCATATAGTACAGGTTTCATATATTACAGCTTTAATATAATATAGCTTTCAAATAGTACAGCGTATCATGCTGTGTATATAGTTGCTTTACTTTTAACATGCTGTACATACAGTTGAAGTCGGAAGTTTACATACACTTAGGTTGGAGTCATTAAAACTCATTTTTCAACCACTCCACAAATTTCTTGTTAACGAACTATAGTTTTGGCAAGTCGGTTAGGACATCTACTTTGGGCATGACACAAGTAATTTTTCCAACAATTGTTTACAGACAGATTATTTCACTTATAATTCACTGTATCGCAATTCCAGTGGGTCAGAAGTTTACATATGCTAAGTTGACTGTGCCTTTAAACAGCTTGGAAAATTCCAGAAAATGATGTCATGGCTTTAGAAGCTTCTGATAGGCTAATTGACATCATTTGAGTCAATTGGAGGTGTACCTGTGGATGTATTTCAAGGCCTACCTTCAAACTCAGTGCCTCTTTGCTTGACATCATGGGAAAATCAAAAGAAATCAGCCAAGACCCATGTCTGGTTCATCCTTGGGAGCAATTTCCAAACGCCTGAAGGTACCACATTCATCTGTACAAACAATAGTACGCAAGAATAAACGCAACCGTCATACTGCTCAGGAAGGAGATGTGTTCCGTCTCCTAGAGATGAACGTACTTTGGTGCGAAAAGTGCAAATCAATCCCAGAACAACAGCAAAGGACCTTGTGAAGATGCTGGAGGAAACAGGTAGAAAGTATCTATATCCACAGTTAAACGAGTCCTATATCGACATAACCTGAAAGGCCGCTCAGCAAGGAAGAAGCCACTGCTCCAAAACCGCCATAAAAAAGCCAGACTACGGTTTGCAACTGCACATGGGGACAAAGATCGTACTTTTTGGAGAAATGTCCTCTGGTCTGATGAAGCAAAATAGAACTGTTTGGCCATAATGACCATCGTTATGTTTGGAGGAAAAAGAGGGAGGCTTGCAAGCTGAAGAACACCATCCCAACCGTGAAGCACGGGGGTGGCAGCATCATGTTGTGGGGGTGCTTTGCTGCAGGAGGGACTGGTGCACTTCACAAAATAGATGGCATTATGAAGTGGGAAATTATGTGGATATATTGAAGCAACATCTCAAGACATCAGTCAGGAAGTTAAAGCTTGGTCGCAAATGGGTCTTCCAAATGGACAATGACCCCAAGCATACTTCCAAAGTTGTGGCAACAAAGTCAAGGTATTTGAGTGGCCATCACAAAGCCCTGACCTCAATCCTATAGAAAATGTGTGGGCAGAACTGAAAAAGCATGTGCGAGCAAGGAGGCCTACAAACCTGACTCACTTACACCAGCTCTGTCAGGAGGAATGGGCCAAAATTCACCCAACTTATTGTGGGAAGCTTGTGGAAGGCTACCGGAAACGTTTGACCCAAGTTCAACGATTTAAAGGCAATGCTACCAAATATTAATTGAGTGTATATACACTTCTGACCCACTGGGAATGTGATGAAAGAAATAAAAGTTGAAATAAATCATTCTCTCTACTATTATTCTGACATTTCACATTCTTAAAATAAAGTGGTGATCCTAACTGACCTAAAACAGGGACTTTTTACTAGGATTAAATGTCAGGAATTGTGAAAAACTGAGTTTAAATGTATTTGGCTAAGGTGTATGTAAACTTCCGACTTCAACTGTACCTTTCATGTTACCATTTATATGCAGTAGCCCAGCTGGAGTTCCTATGTCATTAACATGTTCCCAGCAGGTTCTGATAAACCCCCCCCCCCTCTTAAATCTCCATATCATCTTCCTCTTCTTCCTCCTCCATCTCCCTTATCTCCTTCTCCTCCTCCCTCTATGTACTCCTCCTTTTCCTCCTCCTCTATCTCCCCCTCCTCCTCCTCCTCCTCCTCCACCTCCACCTCTTCATTTCTTATGCCTGAATGAGCGCTCAGGGGAGGTTGATGAGACCAGCATTTCATTTGTTTAAACAAAATATGCATGAAATTAATGAAACCAACGTTTAACATCTTAGCACTCTAGTGTAGTGGAGCGTGGTGCAGACAGAAATGTTGTAGATGTGTGAGAACAGTCAGCCAATCCATCTCACCGCGGCGTTGCCAAAGAAACTATTATGTATGGCTGACGGTATTGTACCATGCAGACACAGCATTCCAAATGTGTTTTTCTATTAATTATCCTGTTATTGTATAGACCATGTTTTATTTTGAACCCTGAACATGCACTGTCTCACTTAGCATAGAGCATGCAGTAATTACCTTATACAGTATACAGGAAAATCAACTAACATAAACACACACATATACACACACGCACACACACACACACACACTAGGCTCTGGCCTAGAGTTCTATGCTACCTGCTGGCTTGTTTGATACAGCTTTTTGGCATAGATCTGCCTATTGTAGCAGTGAAGCTTAAAGTATCTCTAAATGCCAGTATTTCTGGTACCTGCTTTTATTGCTTCTTTGCCACTGTGCTTTTGTTGACATTGATAAATCCATCCATTCCTATCCTGGTGCTCTCCATACTGTTACAGTGTTGGTTGTGCCACAGACCCTTGCCTGATCCAGGGCAGATGGTGTATTGTCTGTCACTGCAGTGAGCCTGATGGGCTGCTGGGCGGCTGACTGAGTAGGTGGGTTGGTTGGCTGGCTGGATGGATGGATGGATGGATGGGTGGCTGACTGGGTGGCTGGCTGGCTCGATGGATGGGTGGATGGATGGATGGATGGATGTATGACTGGCTGGCTGGGTGGCTGACAGGGTGGGTGGCTGGCTGGCTGGATGGATGGATAGATGGGTGGCTGGCTGGCTGGCTGGACGGGTGGCTGGATGGATGGATGGATGGATGGATGGATGACTGGCTGGCTGGGTGGCTGACAGGGTGGGTGGCTGGCTGGCTGGATGGATGGATAGATGGGTGGCTGGCTGGCTGGCTGGACGGGTGGCTGGATGGATGGATGGATGGATGGATGGATGGATGGATGGATGGATGGATGGATGGATGGATGGATGGATGGATGGATGGATGGATGACTGGCTGGCTGGGTGGGTGGATGGCTGGCTGGCTGGCTGGCTGGGTATGTGGATGGGTGGCTGGCTGGCTGGCTGGATAAGTGGGTGGCTGGCTGACTGGCTGGCTGGCTGGCTGGGTGGGTGGCTAGCTGGCTGGCTGGGTATGTGGATGGGTGGCTGGCTGGCTGGCTGGGTATGTGGCTGGGTGGCTGGCTGGCTGGCTGGATAAGTGGGTGGCTGACTGGCTGGCTGGCTGGCTGGCTGGCTGGGTGGGTGGCTATCTGGCTGGATGGATTGGTGGCTGGCTGGCTGGCTGGCTGGATGGATGGATGGATGGCTGGGTGGCTGGATGGATGGATGGCTGGGTGGCTAGCTGGGTGGCTAGCTGGGTGGCTGGCTGGCTGGCTGGATGGATGGATGGATGGCTGGGTGGCTGACTGACTGGCTGGCTGGATGGATGGCTGGGTGGGTGGGTGGGTGGCTGGCTGGCTGGGTGGCTGGATGGGTGGCTGGATGGATGGATGGCTGGGTGGCTGGATGGATGGATGGATGGATGGATGGATGGATGGGTGGGTGGCTGGATGGATGGATGGATGGATGGATGGCTGGGTGGCTGGCTGGCTGGGTGGCTGGCTGGCTGGATGGATGGCTGGGTGGCTGGCTGGCTGGCTGGGTGGGTGGCTGGCTGGCTGGCTGGCTGGCTGGCTGGCTGGCTGGCTGGCTGGATGGATGGATGGATGGATGGATGGATGGATGGATGGGTGGCTGGCTGGCTGGCTGGCTGGCTGGCTGGATGGATGGATGGATGGATGGATGGATGGATGGATGGATGGATGGATGGATGGATGGATGGATGGATGGATGGATGGATGGGTGGGTGGCTGGCTGGCTGGCTGGGTGGCTGGATGGGTGGCTGGATGGGTGGCTTGCTCACTGGGAGACGCAGTGTAAAGAGCATTTAGCTTATTATGACCGACATATACACTAGTGTTCAAAGGTTTGGGGTCACATAGAAATGTCCTTGTTTTTTGTGAAGAGATGATTCCGGGATGCTGGCCTTCTAGGCAGAGTTGCAAAGAAAAAGCCATATCTCAGACTGGCCAAAAAAATATATATATTAAGATGGGGAAAAGAACACAGACACTGAACAGAGGAACTCTGTCTAGAAGGCCAGCATCCCGGAGTTGCCTCTTCACTGTTGACATTGAGACTGGTGTTTTGCGTGTACCATTTAATGAAGCTGCCAGTTGAGGACTTGTGAGGCTGTGCTAACATAATTGCAAAAGGGTTTTCTAATGATCAATTAGCCTTTTAAAATTATAAACTTGGATTAGCTAACACAACGTACCATTGGAACACAGGAGTGATGGTTACTGATAATGGGCCTCTGTACGCCTACGTAGATATTCCATAAAAAATCTGCCGTTTCCAGCTACAATAGTCATTTACAACATTAACAATGTCTACACTGTATTTCTGATCAATGTCATGTTATTTGAATGGACTTTTCTTTGCTTTTCTTTCAAAAACAAAGACATTTCTAAGTGACCCCAAACTTTTTAACGGTAGTGTACGTGGTAGCACACAGATGTCTTACAGCCTGCAACACACACACATACACACTGACAACACACAAAGGCTCATGAACTGGTTGGACAGTTTTTGTCAGAAATGCTGGCTTGACATTCACAATCATGGAAATTCTCCCTTGTTTGCTAATGTATGGTAATAATCATGTTAATGCGTCTATATCGTGTTTATATTCTGCAGTTAAGGTTACATCACTTTTAGAGAAGAGACAGAGAACACAGATAATGTTCAAACACAGATTCTTATAAGAGACTTAATGTGTGAAGTTGAAGGTTAAACCTCTAATCCATCCACCCACTGCTCAGAAAGACCGAGATTATTATTCTAGTCTTTATAAAAGTTAAGTTTGCCTAATGACATTCTGATCCTGAATTATTTAGCTTTCTGTCCTTGAGAGAGACAGAGATGGAAAGATGTTTTAGAACTATAATATTTTGACAGACTCAAGTTCACGATGCTGCTGCCTGGGAGCAGTGAACTTGGAATATTGACTAAGTGATAAGCCTCAATAGAAAAACCCTGAAAGGTTCTGGGAGTGACATTCCACTCGGCTAAAATCAACAAGTATGTAAAGATGAATCACTTTTCACTAATAAAGTTACTGGTATTTTAATGGATTTTATATCAGAAGGTCAATGACATGTTTTTCTATTACAGTCAAAGCTATCAACAAAATCTATCAAATTCCACTCAACTGTGTATACAATTTGCATGCTACTGTATACATAGTGTACATGAATTACAGAGACCCATTCACAATAAATATCCGGATATTACACTGAAATGGTTTAGGATGGAGGGACGGGTATTTGTAATCTTATCTGGTGCTGCAAGCAAACTCTGGGGACATACAAGAAGCCCTTATTGTCTGAGTGACATTGAAATAAAGCCTGTGAATGGGAGAGAGAGAGAGAGAGAGAGAGAGAGAGAGAGACTGTTGACAGCAATCTGACTGCAATCTATCAGGCCTAAATTATGCTCTTCAGCTCTGAAATAATGCTTTACTGAAATGGACCCACCGCAAATATTCATCTGGGTGAAAAACTCATTTTTGTTAAGATACAAAAGTCTAAATGAGAACATTTATGAGCTATATTTCAATTACTGTGGCGGAAACAGTGATCTATGTATATCAACATTATGCTAATAGTTGTGTTTCTCTCCTGTTCTGTTTCAGTGGTACTGCTGGACACCACCTCTGTTTTGGGAGAGCTGGGATGGAATACCTATCCCATGAATGGGGTAAGAGAGTGTGTGTTTCTGTGTGTGTGTGTGTGTGTGTGTCAGGGTTCGCACAAGGTGCTTGAGGTGCTTAAAGTAATTTGGCACTCTGAAATTCAAGTACTAGAATACTTTGAAAATCAGATATTTTCTCAAGTTGGTACTTGAAAAGTACTTAAAATGAGAGGAGAACAGAAATTATAAAATATGTTAATATGAAAATATTCTAAAAATGTATTGGTCTTGTGAATACATTTCAGGCAGTCTACGAAGTTTTATTTCCTCACGTGTTTGGCGCTGTGGATGCCAGGCGAGCTCGCTCATTCCACCCACACTGCCACTCAGCCAGACAGGTACAGAACTGACTGATTAGGTGCCGCCAAACATCATAACGATAGCAAAAATACCGGGCAAATGTAGATTCAACCTGCCTGGCAGGATATTGATGTTTATGAATGGGATTTGCCAGACCCAACCAGGGATGTAGTGGAGGTTAAACGCACGTAAACGCCGTTTACACACCTTTATATTTGTGAAATAGCATTTACTCACCATTTTGTTATTTATCGTTTACCTACATATTGCGTTCCCAGCGTTGATCAACACTCAGAAAGCTTATTCATCTGAGTTTTTATCGCACCTACCTCTGCAAATGAGTGTAATCATGAATGATTTATGTATGCTTGTTATGTTCGCCTGCTCCCCCAGATTTGCTTTGTTAGCAGCGCATTCATTTACCACTCTGTCCAACGGGAATCTCCGCCCAAGACAAAGGCCGAGAGGAAAACGAACTACCTCAGCACAGACCTACAGTGGCAAGTAGCAGAGAGACGCCGCTGACAGTGGGAATTCTTTTAACATCCCTCATCTCCTGCCGTGTCAACAGACTCTCGGAGAATGAGTGTACAACTATTAAAAAGATGCTGATATTTCAGTCGGATGTGTAGCTAGCTAGGTAGCTTAAGGGCTCAAATCAAATCCAATTTTATTGGTCACATACACATGCCTAGCAGATGTTAATGCGAGTGTAGCGAAATGCTTGTGCTTCTAGTTCCGACCATGCAGTAATATCTAACAAGTAATCTAACAATTTCACAACAACTACCTTATACACACAAGTGTAAAGGAATAAATAAGAATATATACATATAAATATATGGATGAGCGATGGCCGAACGGCATAGGCAAGATGCAGTAGATGGTATAGAGTACAGTATATACATATATGATGAGTAATGTAGGGTTTGTAAACATTATATAAAGTGACATTGTTTAAAGTGACTAGTGATACATTTATTACATCCAATGTTTTATTATTAAAGTGGCTAGAGATTTGAGTCAGTATGTTAGCAGCAGCCACTCAATGTTAGTGATGGCTGTTTAACAGTCTGATGGCCTTGAGATAGAAGCTGTTTTTCAGTCTCGGTCCCAGCTTTGATGCACCTGTACTGACCTCGCCTTCTGGATGATAGCGTGGTGAACAGGCAGTGGCTCGGGTGGTTGTTGTCCTTGATGATCTTTTTGGCCTTTCTGTGAAATCGGGTGGTGTAGGTGTCCTGGAGGGCAGGCAGTTTGCCCCCGGTGATGCGTTGTGCAGACCTCACTTCCCTCTGTTTATCCTTACGGTTGTGGGCGGAGCAGTTGCCGTACCAGGCGGTGATACAGCCCGACAGGATGCTCTCGATTGTGCATCTGTAAAAGTTTGTGAGTGTTTTTGGTGACAAGCCGAATTTCTTCAGCTTCCTGAGGTTGAAGAGGCGCTGTTGCGCCTTCTTTACCACACTGTCTGTGTTCAACAATGTCTGTGTGGGTGGACCATTTCAGTTTGTCCGTGATGTGTACGCCAAGGAACTTAAAACTTTACTCCTTCTCCACTACTGTCCCATCTATGTGGATAGGGGGGTGCTCCCTCTGCTGTTTCCTGAAGTCCACGATCATCTCCTTTGTTTTGTTGACGTTGAGTGTGAGGTTACTCCCCTGACACCACACTCCCCTCACCTCCTCCCTGTAGGCCTTCTCAGTAGGCCTTCGTTGTTGGTAATCAAGCCTACCATTGTTTTGTCAGCAAACTTGATTGAGTTGAAGGTGTGCTTGGCCACGCAGTTATGGGTGAACAAGGAGTACAGGAGAGGGCTGAGAGCGCACCCTTGTGGGGCCCCAGTGTTGAGGATCAGCGGGGTGGAGATGTTGTTTCCTACCCTCACCACCTGGGGTGGCCCGTCAGAAAGTCCAGGACCCAGTTGCACCGGGCGGGGTCGAGACCCAGGGTCTCGAGCTTAATGACGAGTTTGGAGGGTACTATGGTGTTAAATGTTGAGCTGTAATCGATGAATAGCATTCTTACATAGGTATTCCTCTTGTCCAGATGGGTTAGGGGAGTGTGCAGTGTGATTGCGATTGCGTCGTCTGTGGACCTATTGGGGCGGTAAGCAAATTGGAGTGGGTCTAGGGTGTCAGGCAGGGTGGAGGTGATATGATCCTTGACTAGTCTCTCAAAGCACTTTATGATGATGGAATTGAGTGCTACTGGGCGACAGTTGTTTAGCTCAGTTACCTTAGCTTTCTTGGGAACAGGAACAATGGTTGCCTTCTTGAAGCATGTGGGAACAGCAGACTGGGATAAGGATTGATTGAATATGTCTGTAAACACACCAGCCAGCTGGTCAGCGCATGCTCTGAGGACGTGGCTAGGGATGCCGTCTGGGTCGGCAGTCTTGTGAGGATTAACACGTTTAAAAGTTTTACTCACGTCGGCTGCGGTGAAGGAGAGCCCACAGGTTTTGGTAGCGGGCCGTGTCAGTGGCACTGTATTTGTCACGGCCGTCAAAGGAAGTGGACCAAAGCGCAGCGTGGTGAGCGTACATATTCCTTTTATTAGAAATGACGCCGACAAAAACAAAAAACAATACAAAACAACCGTGAAGTTTAAGGGCTATGTGCCACAAACAAAGTTAACTTCCCACAAAGAAAGGAGGGAAAAGGGCTACTTAAGTATGGTTCCCAATCAGAGACAACGATAGACAGCTGTCCCTGATTGAGAACCATACCCGGCCAAAACATAGAAATACAAAATCATAGAAAAACAAAACATAGAATGCCCACCCCAAATCACACCCTGACCAAACCAAATAGAGACATAAAAAGGCTCTCTAAGGTCAGGGCGTGACAGTACCCCCCCCAAAGGTGCGGACTCCGGCCGCAAAATCTGAACCTATAGGGGAGGGTCTGGGTGTGCATCTATCCGCGGTGGCGGCTCAGGTGTGGGACGCAGACCCCGCTCCACTACTGGCTCACCCCACTTTGGTGGCACCTCTGGTGCGGGGACCCTCGTCACCGACCCCGGACTGGGCACCCTCGCTGCGGGCCCCGGACTGGGTACCCTCGCTGCGGGCCCCTGGACTGGGCACCCTCGCTGCGGGCCCCGGAATGGGCACCCTCGTTGCGGGCCCCGGACTGGGCACCCTCGTTGCGGGCCCCGGACTGGGATCCCTCGTTGCCGGCCCCGGACTGGGCACCCTCGTTGCGGGCCCCGGACTGGGCACCCTCGCTGGAGCCTCCGGACTGGAGACCGTCGCTGGTGCCTCCGGACTGGAGACCGTCGCTGGAGGCTCCGGACTGGAGGCCGTCGCTGGAGGCTCCGGACTGGAGAACGTCGCTGGAGGCTCCGGACTGGGGACCGTCGCTGGAGGCTCCGGACTGGGGACCGTCGCTGGAGGCTCCGGACTGGGGACCGTCGCTGGAGGCTCCGGACTGGGGACCGTCGCTGTAGGCTCCGGACTGGGGGACCGTCGCTGGAAGCTCCGGACTGGGGACCGTCGCTGGAGGCTCCGGACTGGGGACCGTAGCTGGAGGCTCCGGACTGGAGACCGTCGCTAGAGACTCCGGACTGAAGACCGCCGTGGGAAGCTTCGTGCCATGACTCCTCACTGGAGGCTTCGTGCCATGGATCATCACTGGAGGCTTCGTGCCATGGATCATCACTGGAGGCTTCTTGCCATGGATCATCACTGGAGGCTTCGTGCCATGGATCATCACTGGAGGCTTCTTGCCATGGATCATCACTAGAGGCTTCTTGCCATGGATCATCACTGGAGGCTTCGTGCCATGGATAATCACTGGAGGCTTCGTGCCATGGATCATCACTGGAGGCTTCGTGCCATGGATCATCACTGGAGGCTTCTTGCCATGGATCATCACTGGAGGCTTCGTGCCATGGATCATCACTGGAGGCTTCTTGCCATGGATCATCACTGAAGGCTTCTTGCCATGGATCATCACTGGAGGCTTCTTGCCATGGATCATCACTGGAGTGAGGAGACGTATGGGCAGTCTGGTACGTGGAGCTGCCACAGGGCTCACCAGGCTGGGGAGACATACAGGAGGCCTGGTTCTGGCAGCAGGCACAGGACTCACCAGGCTGGGGAGACATACTGGCGGCTTGGTTCTTGGCGCTGGCACCGGATACACTGGTCCTAGGAGGCGTACTGGAGGTCTCGAGCGCAGAGCTGGCACAACCCGTTCTGGCTGGATGCCAACTTCCACCCGGCACAAGCGGGACGCTGGCACAGAGCACACCGGCCTGTGAATGCTCACTCGAGACACCGTGCGCATCACCCCATAACACGGTGCCTGACCAGTCACATGCTCCCCACGGTAAGCACGGGGAGTTGGCTCAGGTCTCCAGCCTGACTCAGCCAAACACCCCGTGTGCCCCCCCAAAAAATTGGGGGGCTGCCTCTCGGGCTTCCTCGCTAGCCGTGTAGGTGTCGCCGCCTACATTCTCCGGTATCCCTCCTCGCACTGCTCAATTCAATCCCAGGCGGGCTCTGGCACTCTCCCTGGGTCGACTGACCACCTCTCTACCTCCTCCCAGGTTGTCTCATACTCCTGGCCACGCTGCTTGGTCCTTTGGTTGTGGGAAGTTCTGTCACGGCCGTCAAAGGAAGTGGACCAAAGCGCAGCGTGGTAACCGTACATATTCCTTTTATTAGAAATGTCGCCGACAAAAACAATAAACAATACAAAACAACCGTGAAGCTTAAGGGCTATGTGCCACAAACAAAGTTAACTTCCCACAAAGAAAGGACGGAAAAGGGCTACCTAAGTATGGTTCCCAATCAGAGACAACGATAGACAGCTGTCCCTGATTGAGAACCATACCCGGCCAAAACATAGAAATACAAAATCATAGAAAAACAAAACATAGAATGCCCACTCCAAATCACACCCTGACCAAACCAAATAGAGACATAAAAAGGCTCTCTCAGGTCAGGGCGTGACAGTATTGTCCTCAAAGCGAGCAAAGAAATTGTTTAGTTTGTCTGGGAGCAAGACATCGGTGTCCGCGACAGGGCTGGTTTTCTTTTTGTAATCCGTGATTGACTGTAGACCCTGCCACTTACGTCTCATGTCTGAGCCTTTGAATTGCGACTCTACTTTGTCTCTATACTGACGCTTAGCTTGTTTGATTGCCTTGCGGAGGGAATAGCTACACTGTTTGTATTCGGTCATGTTTCTTGCCATGATTAAAAGCAGTGGTTCGCGCTTTCAGTTTCGCGCGAATGCTGCCATCAATCCACGGTTTCTGGTTGGGGAATGTTTTAACTTCTTATGGCTGCAGGGACAGTATTGAGTAGCTTGGATGAAAGGTGCACAGAGGTGCCCATAGTAAACGCCTGCTCCTCAGTCCCAGTTGCTCATATTGGATAGAAAACAATCTGAAGTTTCTGAAACTGTTTGAATGATGTCTGTGAGTATAACAGAACTCATATGGCAGGCAAAAACCTGACATAAAATCCAAACAGGAAGTGGGAATTCTGAGGCTGGTCGATTTTCAACCAAGATCCTATTGAAATCACAGCGAGATATGGATGAGTTTGCACTTCCTACGGCTTCCACTATATGTCAACAGTCTGTAGAACCTTGTCTGATGCCTCTACTGTGAAGTGGGGCCGAATGAGAGGGAAATTAGTCAGGTCTGCCATGACCTGACCATGCTCTAACCATTCACATGAGAGGGAGCTCTGTTCCATCGCTCATCTGAAGTCAATGTAATTCTCCGGTTGGAACGTTATTCAAGATTTATGTTAAAAACATTCTAAAGATTGATTCAATACATCGTTTGACATGTTTCTACTGACTGTTACGGAACTTTTGGACATTCCGTCAGCTTTTAGTGAACGCGCTTCCTGACGTTGGATTTGTTTACCAAACACGCTAACAAAAATAGCTATTTGGACATAAATGATGGACATTACCGAACAAAACAAACATTTCTTGTGGAAGTGGGAGTCCTGGGAGTGCATTCCGACGAAGATCAGCAAAGGTAAGTGAAGATTTATAATGCTTTTTATGAGTTTTGATGACTGCACAATTTGGTAACTGTATGGCTTGCTTTTGTGGCTGAACGCTGTTTTCAGATTATTGAGTATTGTGTTTTGCCGTAAAGCTTTTTGAAATCTGACACAGCGATTGCATTAAGAACAAGTGTATCTTTAATTCTATGTAAAACATGATTCTTTCATCAAAGTTTATGATGAGTATTTATGTTATTTGACGTGGCTCTCTGCAATTTCTCCGGATATTTTGGAGGCATTTCTGAACATGGCGCCAATGTAAACTGAGGTTTTTGTATATAAATATTAACTTTATCGAACAAAACATATATGTATTGTGTAACATGAAGTCCTACGAGTGTCATCTGATGAAGATCATCAAAGGTTAGTGATTAATTTTATCTCTATTTCTGCTTTTTGTGACTCCTGTCTTTGGCTGGAAAAAGGACTGTGTTTGTCTGTGATTTTGCGGTGACCTAACATAATCGTTTGTGGTGCTTTCGCTGAAAAGCCTATTTTAAATCGGACACTTTGGTGGGATTAACAACAAGATTACCTTTAAAATGGTATAAGATATATTTGAATTATTATCATTAATTATCATTTGAATTATAATTATAATTTTAATTATGAGATTTCTGTTGTTTGAATTTGGCGCCCTGCACTTTCACTGGCTGTTGTCATATCGATCCCGTTAACGGGATTGCAGCCATAAGAAGTTAATAGTTACCATGGGTACAACATCACCGATGCACTTGCTAATAAACTCGCTCACCGAATCAGCGTATACATCAATGTTGTTGTCTGAGGTTATCCGGACCATATCCCAGTCCACGTGATCGAAGCAATCTTGAAGCGTGTAATCATATTGGTCAGACCAGCGTTTAACAGACCTGAGCACGGGTCTTTCCTGTTTTAGTTTCTGTCTATAGGCTGGGAGAAACAAAATGGAGTCGTGGTCAGATTTTACGAAAGGAGTGCGGGGGAGGGCATTGTATGCGTCACGGAAGTTAGAGTAGCAGTGATCCAGAATTTTGCCAGCCCGGGTCGCGCATTCGATATGCTGATAAAATTTAGGGAGCCTTGTTTTCAGTTAGCCTTGTTAAAATCCCCATCTACAATAAATGCCGCCTCAGGATATGTGGTTTCCAGTTTACATAGAGTCCAATGAAGTTCTTTCAGGGCCGTTGAGGTGTCTGCTTGGGGGGGATATACACGGCTGTGATTATAATCAAAGAGAATTCTCTTGGTAGATAATGCGGTCAGCATTTGATTGTAAGGAATTCTTGGTCAGGAGAACAAAAGGACTTGAGTTCCTGTATGTTGTTATGATCACACCACGACTCGTTAATCATAAGGCATACACCCCCGCCCTTCTTCTTACCAGAAAGATGTTTGTTTCTGTCTGCGTGATGCGTGAAGAAATGGGTGGCTGTACCAACTCTGATAACGTATCCCGAGTGAGCCATGTTTCCGTGAAACAGAGAATGTTACAATCTCTGATGTCTCTCTGGAAGGCAACCCTTGCTCGAATTTCATCTACATTGTTGTCAAGAGACTGGACATTGGCGAGTAGTGTACTTGGGAGCGGTGAGCGATGTGCCCGTCTACGGAGCCTGACCAGAAGACTGCTCTGTTTGCCCCTTCTGCGGCGCCGTTGTTTTGGGTCACCTACTGGGATCCGACCCATTGTCCTGGGTGGTGGTCCAAATAGAGGCTCCGCTTCAGGAAAGTCGTATTCCTGGTCGTAATGTTGGTAAGTTGACGTTGCTGTTATATCCAATAGTTATTCCCGGCTGAATGTAATAAGACTTAAGATTTCCTGGGGTAACAGCGTAAGATATAATACATAAGAAAACAAAATACTGCATAGTTTCCAAAGAACGTGAAGCGAGGCGACCATCTTTCTCGGCACCAGGTAAACATTAGCCAGGGAGCTAGCTATAACTAGCTGGCTAGAAGGATGAATTTAGAAGCTAACGTTGAACAGAGCCTGACCTCAGCAGGAGCAGTTGACTGAAATTAAGCTAGCTATAATCAAATGATGAGCTACTTTAAGTTCTCAAAACAAAATACCTTTTCTTTATAGAGACAGACAGTGGTGAGTTAGGATGCAGTGAAGGAGGCAAAGGAAATACATAGCGAGAGGAAGCATTAAAGCAAGCAGGGAGAGAAGTTAGTAGTACAATGGTTCCCAAACTTCAAGTCCGGGACAATTTCAAAGATTGTACTGAGTTACAGTTCATATAAGGAAATCAGTCAACATCATCAGTCTTTGACTTACCACTCATGTATTTAGTAAATAAGTAGTGAAACACGTATTATAGAGTAGAACATCGACAGGACCACAGTGGAGAAGGTGAAACGCTTCAAGTTCCTCTGCGTACTGTACACATCACTGACAATCTGAAATGGTCCACCCACACAGACAGTGTGGTGAAGAAAGCCCAAGAGTGCCTCTTCAACCTCAGGAGGCTGAAGAAATTCGGCTTGGCCCCTAAGATCCTCACAAACATTTACAGATGCACCATTGAGAGCATCCTGTCGGGCTGTATCACCGCGTGGTATGGCAATTGCACCGTCCGCAACTGCAGGGCTCTCCAGAGGGTAGTGAGGTCTGCCCAATGCATCACCAGGGGCACACTGCCTGCCCTTCAGGACACCTACAGCACCTGATGTCACAGGAATGCCAAAAAGATTATCAAGGACATCAACCAGCCTTTTCACCCCGCTATCATCCAGAAGGCAAGGTCAGTACAGGTGCATCAAAGCTGGGACAGAGAGACTGAAAAACAGCTTCTATCTCAAGGCCATCAGACTGTTAAATAGACATCACTAGCCAGCTACCACCCGGTTACTCAACCCTGCACCTTAGAGGCTGCTGTCCTACGTACATAGACATGGAACCATGGTTCACTTTAATAATGGAACACTGGTCACTCTAATAATGTTTACATACTGTTTTACTCATTTCATATGTATATACTGTATTCTACTGTATTCTAGTCAATGCCACTCCGACATTGCTCGTCATAATATTTATATATTTCTTAATTCCATTGTTTTATTTTGAGATTCATGTGTATTGTTGTGAATTGTTAGATACTACTTCACTGTTGGAGCTAGGAACACAAGCATTTCGCTACACCCACAATAACATCTGCTAATATGTGTATGTGACCAATAATATTTGATTTGATTTGATTTGAATGGTAAGTTAGTTGTTTGTTTTTTCATGAGGTTGTGGCGATATACTGCCATCGGTTGGTGACCAGAAAGAATTGCATAATAGGACCTATTACAAATTGATGGTACTTGAAAATAATATTAGTGCTTGAAAAAGTACTTTAAAGTCCTACAATTTCACTTGCCACTGTCTGTCCATATCCTGGTGTGTGTGTGTGTGTGTGTGTGTGTGTGTGTGTGTGTGTGTGTGTGTGTGTGTGTGTGTGTGTGTGTGTGTGTGTGTGTGTGTGTGTGTGTGTGTGTGTGTGTGTGTGTGTGTGTGTTCTGAAAAGGTAGGAAAGTATCAGGTCCAGAATTTGTTTAAATGTTATTTTCAGGATAAGGGTTAGACTTAGGGTTTTAGGTTTAGGATTAGGCTTGTGGTTATGGTTAGGTTTAGGGTTTTTGTGGTTAAGGTTAGGGATAGGTTAAGGGCTAGGGTTAATGTTTAGGGTTAGGGAAAATAGGATATTTAATGGTCAAACATGTTTACACTCCAAAAGGTCCTAAAATTTAGAGAGAAAAAGGATAGAACTGAGTGAGATAGGTTCCTCAGAGACCAGTGCTATCTCACATCTTTTTTTCAATTCCCAACTTCACTCAATACTAAAGGGCCATAGAAAGTTATAATAGACTTTCAATGTGAGTGAAAAGAAACGATTTGGATTCAATTTGGGATGTCTGGTATGAGCACGGCTGGATCTAACATGACGTGGTTGTAGGTGAATAGAGGGGACGACTGTCCGTTCATACTGGAAGACCTAGGTCTGTATTTGGGATGTCTGATACGAGCACGGCTGGGTCTAACGTGACGTGGCTGTGGGTGAATAGATTGGATGACTGTCCATTCATACTGGACGACTGTTCAGATTACCTCTTGACAAACTGTTTCCCAGTAGCTCAACAAGTGAACTCTCGAACCTCTCCCTCCATCCCAGTAGCTCTTTAATAACTTCTCTCTAACGAACGTTAGCCCATTCAATCCGGCCGGCGGGTGGTTTGAGTAAAAAAAAATACAATTGAATGACATTTTTTCAATCGACATTGAAATGACTAAAACCTAATGGAAACTGTGCAGAAATGACAATGGCCTACATTTATAGTCTCTTCACTCTGTCAAGCTTGCTAACAGTCATCGAAACGAAAGCTAGACAGTCAGGGAGGATTCAAAATTCCAAAAGCGATGGATAAAGGAAATGTAATACATTTTAAATCCGGCTCTCTGGACCTCCATGAAGAATAAATGCGGCTTGCAGGGAAAATTAGTTTGACACCCCTGCCCTAACCTCCTCCCTCTGTCTTTATAGCCTCTCCCCTCTATACCAGCCTTTCGTCTGGCGGATCCCATCTGTGCCTCTGTATTTCTGAGGCTTTCACTTTCTTCACCTCTCTGAAACATTCTCTCTGTCTTTCAATGTCTACCACCCTGTCTCTATCTTCTTTATCTCTCTGTGTATCTCTATGGCCCTGTCTGTCCCTAATCTATAGCTCAGTGTATCTATGTGGCCCTGTCTGTCCCTAATCTATACCTCTGTGTATCTCTATGGCCCTGTCTGTCTCTAGTCTGTACCACACTGTATCTCTATGGTGCTATCTGTCTTTAGTCTATAGCTCAGTGTATCTATATGGCCGTGTCCGTCAATAATCTATACCTCTGTCTATCTCTATGGCCCTGTCTGTCCCTAATCTATACATCTGTGTATCTCTATGGTCCTGTCTGTCTGTAGTCTATACCACACTGTATCTCTATGGTGCTATCTGCCCCTAATCTATAGCTCAGTGTATCTATGTGGCCCTGTCTGTCCCTAATCTATACCTTTGTGTATCTCTATGGCCATGTCTGTCTCTAGTCTGTACCACGCTGTATCTCTATGGTGCTATCTGTCCCTAATCTATACCTTTGTGTATCTCTATGGTCCTGTCTGTCTGTAGTCTATACCTCTGTGTATCTCTATGGCCCTGTCTGCTCTCTCTCTGCTCTGTCTGCTGGATGTCAGGAGAGGAGAGGTGATTACATCATGTAGGTGGTTGTGACAGCCAGAGGCAGCAGAGAGAGAAGACCTGTCCTGTCTGCAGCTCTGACTCCATGATTAAGCTGTCAAACCCTCTCCTCTCCCTCCTTTCCTCTTCCTCTCCCTCATATCCTATCCACTCCTCTTCCTCTTCCTCTCCCTCCTCTCCTCTTCCTTTCTCATCCTTTGCTCGGCCAGGAAACCAGTTTGCCTATGAATATTTAACACGGCAAGGTGAGAGTTGCAGACGGAGAGAGTGAGGGAGGTCTGGAGGGAGGGAAGGTCTAGAGGGAAGGAGGGAGGTCTGGAGGGAGGTCTGGAGGGAAGGAGGGAGGTCTGGAGGGAAGGAGGGAGGTCTGGAGGGAAGGAGAGAGGTCTGGAGGGAAGGAGGGAGGTCTGGAGGGAGGTCTGGAGGGAGATCTAGAGGGAGGTCTGGAGGGAAGGAGGGAGGTCTGGAGGGAGGTCTAGAGGGAGGTCTGGAGGGAGGGAGGGAGGTCTGGAGGGAAGGAGGGAGTTCTGGAGGAAGGATGGGAGGTCTAGAGGGAGGTCTAGAATGAGATCTAGAGGGAGGTCTGGAGGGAAGGAGGAAGGTCTGGAGTAGAGGTCGACCGATTATGATTTTTCAACGCCGATACCGATACCGATTATTGGAGGACAAAAAAGCCGATACCGATTAATCGGACGATTTTTTAAATGTATTTGTAATAATGACAATTACAACAATACTGAATGAACACTTATTTTAACTTAATATAATACATCAATAAAATCAATTTAGCCTGAAATAAATAATGACACATGTTCAATTTGGTTTAAATAATGCAAAAACAAAGTGTTGGAGAAGAAAGTAAAAGTGCAATATGTGCCATGTAAGAAAGCTAACGTTTAAGTTCCTTGCTCAGAACATGAGAACATATGAAAGCTGGTGGTTCCTTTTAACATGAGTCTTCAATATTCCCAGGTAAGAAGTTTTAGGTTGTAGTTAATTTAGGAATTATAGGACTATTTCTCTCTATACCATTTGTATTTCATATACCTTTGACTATTGGATGTTCTTATAGGCACTTTAGTATTGCCAGTGTAACAGTATAGCTTCCGTCCCTCTCCTCGCTCCTACCTGGGCTCGAACCAGGAACACATCGACAACAGCAGAGCAAGGGGAACAACTACTCCAAGTCTCAGAGCGAGTGACGTTTGAAACGCTATTAGCGCGCACCCCGCTAACTAGCTAGCCATTTCACATCGGTTACACCAGCCTAATCTCGGGAGTTGATAGGCTTGAATTCATAAACAGCAGAGCTGCTGGCAAAACGCACGAAAGTGCTGTTTGAATGAATGCTTACGAGCCTGCTGGTGCCCACCATCGCTCAGTCAGACTGCTCTATCAAATCATAGACTTAATTATAACATAATAACACAGAGAAATACGAGCCTTAGGTCATTAATATGGTCGAATCCGGAAACTATCATCTCGAAAACAAAACATTTATTCTTTCAGTGAAATACGGAGCCGTTACGTATTTTATCTAACGGGTGGCATCCATAAGTCTAAATATTCCTGTTACATTGCACAACCTTCAATGTTATGTCATAATTACGTAAAATTCTGGCAAATTAGTTCGCAATGAGCCAGGCGGCCCAAACTGTTGCATATACCCTGACTCCCGGTGCAATGAACGCAAGAGAAGTGACACAATTTCACTATTTCAATATTGCCTGCTAACCTGGATTTCTTTTAGCTAAATTTGCAGGTTTAAAAATATATACTTCTGTGTATTGATTTTAAGAAAGGCATTGATGTTTATGGTTAGGTACACGTTGGAGCAACGACAGTCCTTTTTCGCAAATGCGCACTGCATCGATTATATGCAACGCAGGACACGCTAGATAAACTAGTAATATCATCAACCATGTGTAGTTATAACTAGTGATTATGATTGATTGATTGTTTTTTATAAGATATGTTTAATGCTAGCTAGCAACTTACCTTGGCTTCTTACTGCATTCGCGTAACAGGCGGGCTCCTCGTGAGACAGGTGGTTAGAGCGTTGGACTAGTTAACCGTAAGGTTGCAAGATTGAATCCCTGAGCTGACAAGGTAAAAATATGTCGTCCTGCCCCTGAACACGGCAGTTAACCCACCGTTCCTAGGCCGTCATTGAAAATAAGAATGTGTTCTTAACTGACCTGCCTAGTTAAATAAAGGTGTAAAAAAAAATATATATAAAAAACAATAATCGCCTAAATCGGCGTCCAAAATGACCGATTTCCGATTGTTATGAAAACTTGAAAACGGCCCTAATTAATCGGCCATTCCGATTAATCGGTCAACCTCTAGTCTGGAGGGAGGTCTGGAGGGACAGAGGGAGGTCTGGAAGGAAGAAGGGAGGTCTGGAGGGAGGTCTAGAGGGAAGGAGGGAGGTCTGGAGGGAAGAAGGAAGGTCTGGAGGGAGGTCTAGAGGGCAGTACAATAGTCTGAATCCCTCGCTACCTGGTAGAAGAGAGCAGCCAATCCCCTATCTATTAGACACAGTCAGATATCTGAGCATGGCAGGTTGGCAGCATCTATCTTACATCCGCTATCATACCAGGACATTATAGAGCATGGTAAAGCACACCTGTCAGAACCATCTCTGTCTCTACATGCTACAGGATGGCCATACTTGCTTTTTGATGAGTTTTAGGTCTGTTAAAGGTGGTATGTCATACCCTTGTTGTTGTGTAGTTGTAGCAAAAAACATCTTCAATAACTCACTTTCACACTCTGTCTCAGACCTGCAGTATAGGCCTATGTATAGCCATTCTGGATCCAAATATGAATATGCTATCCATAGACTGCATTTTACCTACACAGTAAAAAGTTGTGAACATAAATACAGCCAACCTCTTAGATGTTAAGTTCCCTGTATGGGGGATTTTGAGCGTTTCTGGACCAGTTCTGACTGACATTTTGGTGTACAAAGTGCTCTGTGAACATCGTAGGGTCCCGTGCCAGAAAGCCTCATCTCAGGTTTCAGTGTCAGGTTTCAGACCCAACATTTGCATAGGGAGTGACGTGTCACATTTTCTGGCCTATGCAGACAAAGGAACAATTTCCTGTGCCTGTGAAACTCACAGCTTGCAATACTGCATATGAAACGGGAGTCTAGCGGATGCAACAATAGTAGTTAAATCTCGATGTGATATTCTCAGTCAGATTTAGAGCTTTCAACATGAAAAAATACGAAATAATTTCATAGAATTGATACAAAACCACTTTTTTTTGTCACAGACGGATGAAATCACTTCATTCTTAAAGCAGGAGTTGTACCGAACGTGCAAATATTTGAAATGTGTCTCTACGCCACTCCGTGGACATTTAGGATAATTCTCTGTCATCAGTTATATGAAATAGTGCTAATATTGTACTGCACAAGTATGATCATACAGTTGAAGTCGGAAGTTTACATATACCTTAGCCAAATACATTTAAACTCAGTTTTTCACAATTCCTGACATTTAATCCTAGTAAGAATACCCTGTCTTAGGTCAGTTAGGATCACCACTTTATTTTAAGAATGTGAAATGTCAGAATAATAGTAGATAGAATGATTTATTTCAGCTTTTATTTCTTTCATCACATTCCCAGTGGGTCAGAAGTTTATATACACTCAATTAGTATTTGGTAACATTGCCTTTAAATTGTTTAACTTGGGTCACACGTTTCGGGTAGCCTTCCTCAAGCTTCCCACAATAAGTTGGGTGAATTTTGGCCCATTCCTCCTGACAGAGCTGGTGTAACTGAGTCAGGTTTGTAGGCCTCCTTGCTCGCACACGCTTTTTCAGTTCTGCCCACAAATGTTCTATAAGATTGAGGTCAGGGCTTTGTGATGGCCACTCAAATACCTTGACTTTGTTGTCCTAAGCCATTTTGCCACAACTTTGGAAGTATGCTTGGGGTCATTGTCCATTTGAAAGACCCATTTGCGACCAAGCTTTAACTTCCTGACTGATGTCTTGAGATGTTGCTTCAATATATCCACATAATTTTCCACCTCATGATGCCATCTATTTTGTGAAGTGCACCAGTCCCTCCTGCAGCAAAGCACCCCCGCAACATGATGCTGCCAACCCCGTGCTTCACAGTTGGGATGGTGTTCTTTGGCTTGCAAGCCTCCCCCTTTTTCCTCCAAACATAACGATGGTCATTATGGCCAAACAGTTCTATTTTTTGTCTCATCATACCAGAGGACATTTCTCCCAAAAGTACGATCTTTGTCCCCATGTGCAGTTGCAAACTGTAGTCTGGCTTTTATTTGGCGGTTTTGGAGCAGTGGCTTCTTCCTTGCTGAGCGGCCTTTCAGGTTATGTCGATATAAAACTCGTTTTACTGTGGATATAGATACTTTTGTACCTGTTTCCTCCAGCATCTTCACAAGGTCCTTTGCTGTTGTTCTGGGATTGATTTGCACTTTTCGCACCAAAGTACGTTCATCTCTAGGAGACAGAATGCGTCTCCTTCCTGAGCAGTGTGACGGCTGTGTGGTCCCATGGTGTTTAAACTTGCGTACTATTGTTTGTACAGATGAACGTGGTACCTTCAGGCGTTTGGAAATTGCTCCCAATGATGAACCAGACTTGTCTACAATTCTTTTTCTGAGGTCTTGGCTGATTTCTTTTGATTTTCCCATGATGTCAAGCAAAGAGGCACTGAGTTTGAAGGTAGGCCTTGAAATACATCCACAGGTACACCTCCAATTGACTCAAATGATGTCAATTAGCCTATCAGAAGCTTCTAAAGCCATGACCTAATTTTCTGGAATTTTCCAAGCTGTTTAAAGGCACAGTCAACTTAGTGTATGTTAACTTTTGACCCACTGGAATTGTGATACAGTGAATGATAAGTGAAATAATCTGTCTGTACACAATTGTTGGAAAAATTACTTGTGTCATGCCCAAAGTAGATGTCCTAACCGACTTGCCAAAACTATAGTTTGTTAACAAGAAATTTGTGGAGTGGTTGAAAAACGAGTTTTAATGACTCCAACCTAAGTGTATGTAAACTTCTGACTTCAACTGTATGTATTTTAGTCATAAGAAAGGGGAAATCTTAGCGTAAGTATTTTATAAATTTATTGTTATTATATTTAGTAAGCATTTCAGTCATTTCAAGCTCTATTTCCAAAGGGAGTACACCTCATCAATTTATAACTAATTTGTCCCAGAAAGGTGAGTTCCAGACCTTTCTAAAACTATGCAACATTACCAGATATTATTTATGGGCATCTAATGAAAAATAATTACATTTGGGTGTGTCTATTTAGGTGGAAATCAACATTTTGCCCTATCATTCAAGAGGTTAAGGCGGTGGTATTATTCTCTACTATAGAAAACAAGCTTAGCTAAGTATCTATCATGTTGTTTCCTTTAGAGCGTGGTGAAAACATTATCCAGGCCAATCCTGTTGGTTTACAGCCTGTGGTGTGAAGGCGTGAGAGATACGGCCTAGGGATGGACATTTTACATTTTTTTAATGTTTCAGTATTCAACAAAAAAATTTAAAGCATGCACTGGAAAAAAATATGTGTGCATTTATCTATATGCCAACAGTGCGCAACAATGCCTAATTTAGCATAACTATTACAAATAAAAAATCCAACTTGCAAAATATGCACATATACAGTGCATTCCGAAAGTATTCAGACCCCTTGACTTATCCACATTTTGTTACGTTATAGCCTTTTTCTAAAATGGATCAATCTACACACAATACCCCATAATGACAAATCGAAACACATTTTTTGAAATTTTTTGCAAATGTATAAAATTTTTAAAACTGAAATACCTAAGTCTTCAGACAATGAGACTCGAAAATTGAGCACAGGTGCATCCTGTTTCCATTGATCATCCTTGAGATGTTTCTACAACTTGATTGGAGTCCACCTGTGGTAAATTCAATTGACTGGACATGATTTGGAAAGGCACACACCTGTCTATATAAGGTCCCACCATTGACAATGCGTATCAGAGCAAAAACCAAGCCATGAGGTCTAAGGAATTATCCGTAGAGCTCCGAGATTGGATTGTGCCGATGCACCGATTTGGGGAAAGGTATAAAAATGTCTGGGAAGAGCCTTGGTCAGGGAGGTAACCAAGAACCTGATGGTCACTCTGACAGAGCTCGAGTTCCTCAGTGGAGATGGTAGAACCTTCCAGAAGGACAACCATCTCTGCAACACTCCACCAATCAGGTCTTTATGGTAGAGTGGCCAGACGGAAGCCACTCCTCAGTAAAAGGCACATGACAGCCCGCTTGGAGTTTTCGTAAAGACTCTCAGACCATGAGAAACAAGATTCTCTGATCTGATGAAACCAAGATTGAACTCTTTGGCCTGAATGCCAAGCGTTACGTCTGGAGGAAACCTGGCACCATCCCTACGGTGAAGCATGGTGGTGGCAGCATCATGCTGTGGGGATGTTTTTCAGCGGCAGGGACTGGAAGTCTAGTCAGGATCAAGGGAAAGATTAACGGAGCAAAGTACAGAGAGATCCTTGATGAAAACCTGCTCCAGAGTGGTTAGGATCTCAGACTGGGGCGAAGGCTCACCTTCCAACAGGACAACAACCCTAAGCACACAGCCAAGACAACACAGGAGTGACTTCAGGACAAGTCTCTGAATGTCATTGACTTGCCCAGCCAGAGCGCGGACTTGAACCTGATCGAACATCTCTGGAAAGATCTAAAATAGCTGTGCAGCGACACTTCCCACCCAACCTGACAGAGCTTGAGAGGATCTGCAGAGAAGAGTGGGAGAAACTCCCCAAATTCAGGTGACAAGCTTGTAGCATGATACCCAAGAAGACTCTAGGCTGTAATCGCTGCCAAAGATGCTTCAACAAAGTACTGGGTAAAGGGTCTGAATAGCTATGTAAATGTAATATTTCTGTTTTTAATTTTATATGAATTGACAAAAAATTCTAAAAAAACATGTTTGCTTTGTCATTATGGGGTATTGTTTGTAGATTGATGAGGGGGAAAAAAACAATTTAATCAATTTTAGATTAAGGCTGTTATGTAACAAAACGTGGAAAAAGTCAAGGCGTCTGATTTCTTACCGAATGCAGTGCTGTTCAGTCAATAAAAAATCAAGTGCCATTTAAGTGCCTTTATTGAAACCGTAATATCAAGTGGTTATATTATATTGTGGAAAACAATCTTCAAAATGCAGTAACCTCAGCAGTGGTGCTTGCTTGTAGAAAGAAGCCTATGACTGTGCAATGGCATAGCTTTGTTCCTTTAATTTAGCAGACAAGACAGTCAAGACACCTTTTCACAGTCAGACACCTATTTTATAGTAAAAACATGACATAATAGAACAGAATAAAATAGAACAGAATATTTTTCCAAATGTGCACTAATTTGGTTGCGTCCCTGTTTGTGAGCATTTCTCCTTTGCCAAGATAATCCATCCACCTGACAGGTGTGACATATCAAGAAGCTGATTAAACAGTAAGATCATTACACAGGTGCATCTTGTGCTGGGGACAATAAAAGGCCACTCTAAAATGTGCAGTTTTGTCACACAACACAATGCCACAGAGCGTGCAACTGGCATGCTGACTGCAGGAATGTCCACCAGAGCTGTTGCCTGAGAATTGAATGTTAATTTCTCTACCTTAAGCCGTCTCCAACGTCGTTTTAGAGATTTTTGGTGCACGTCCAACCTTCCTCACAACCGCAGACCATGTGTAACTACGCCAAACCCAGGCCCTCCACATCCGGCTTCTTCACTTGCTGTATCATCTGAGGGGGGGTTGCTGACTGCGCACTTGCCCAGTCATGTGAAATCCATAGATTGGGGTCTAATGAATTTGTTTGAATTGACTGATTTCCTTATATGAACTGTAACTCTTTGAAATTGGTGCATGTTAAGTTTATATTTTTGTTCAGTGTAGTTTATTCTACCGGTTCTTTGGAATTTTCTAAATAGATCAACAATTCCACATTGAACACTACATGGTGAGGAATTATGGACACATGACATCTGTTTGGTGAGTAGGCATATGCTTAATTATTCTTTATCAAAATAATGTTTTTGTACATTTTCAGTGGAAAATTGTCTATGTTTAGGGGGGCATTAGCCTAACCAATTATAAATGGCACTAGCAGTTAGCAAAGTAGCATGAGCGGAAAATAAGACGGGACGCAATTATTCCAAAACTGCAGCTCGTTGTTGGAACACATATTTTCCCACTTCAGTCAACCGTTCCATTTTGAATTTGTGATAAAACTGTCGTCATTTGGCAAGGAAGGTAGCTCGTGTATCCCATCAGTTAGATACGTTTTTATAGGCATTTATTTATGTATGCCTAACGGGAGCCTGGGTGCGCACTCAGCATGCGTGTGTAACACGCAATTGAGTGAATGAGACGCGGTGGGCGAAAGGGAATTCAGGGAGAAGAACTATGTGATGCTTGGCTTGGTTTATGTTTTGTTGTGCCCCGCACAAATGGAACACAAGAGTCAAAGCAAATGAACGTCTTTGGGCAGACACAAAGCACATTCCACCAAATACTTTTACAGTATTTGAAAAAATATATATCACTGGTTAAAGATGGAGCTTTGACATCCGTTCGAGTACACCATTACTCAGGCCCATCCCTAATATGGGCTCAGCTGATTCCCTGCTACTGCCGGGTGGGGATTGTTTTGTAGCCTTTTCTATTCCAGACCTGAGTGTGAAGGGGCTTTAGTCTCGTTGGGGTGCAGGCAGCATAGAAACCTGATTTAGCTGTCAGTGGAAGCACACTGTAGTGTTGCTTATATAGCACCCAGCTTGACAACATAAGCATGTGTAGCACGTAGGAAATCAGACCAAAACTGTGGTTAATTCACTGCTACGGGCATGTTTGGCGTGATTATCAAGGCTACCTGGGAATATTTTTTTTAAAATTGTCCTAGGCTCAGTGTGAGACAGCTTCTCTCAATTAATAATTAAATGTATCTCAGCAGTCCCCCATCACTGGAATACACTGGCTAATGAACAGGCGTCATCCAGGCTTCACAGACACACACACACACACACATTCACGTGTACACACACACGCCTATACACACACACACACTGATAGACACACACACACACACACACACACACACACACTGGGTGACTGCAGAACTATATTTACATTCTGTAGCAGAGAGCCAGCCTTGTTAGTGGACGTCCCACTACAGTTATTACTGTCACTTTGATCATTAGCAGCTTATTCTGCTTCAAATTTACAGAAAATCAAGGTTTTTGAATTATCCCACAGGAAAAGGATATGTAGAAGATGAATGTATTTGTTCAATGAGCTTACAGAGTCTGGAAATAGAAATTACCAGCAAAATATGAGGGGGAGGGGAGGAGAGGGGATGGTAGGAGAGGAGAGGGGAGGAGAAGGGGAGAGAGGAGATGGGGATGGTAGTTGAGGAGAGGGGAGGAGAAGGGGAGAGAGGAGAAGGGGAGAGAGGAGAGGGAAGAGGATGAGAAGGGGAGAGAGGAGAGGGGAGGAGAGGGGATGGTAGGAGAGGAGAGGGGAGGAGAAGGGGAGAGAGGAGAGGGGATGGGAGGAGAAGGGGAGAGAGAAGAGGGGATGGGAGGAGAAGGGGAGAGAGGAGAGGGGATGGGAGGACAGGGAAGGGGAGGGGAGGAGAAGGGCAGAGGTTAAACGAAGAGGAGAGGGTGAACATATAGGGGAGACATTGGAAAAGAGAGGTGAGAAGAGGGTATGGTATGTCTGATATGCTCTCTGCCTGCTCCACAATAAGCCCCTCTCAGCCCCAGCAGGCAGGCAGACAGACAGACAGACAGACAGACAGACAGACAGACAGACAGACAGACAGACAGACAGACAGACAGACAGACAGACAGACAGACAGACAGACAGACAGACAGACAGACAGACAGACAGACAGACACAGACAGACTGCTGAAACATGCATGAGTCATTTCCCTGGAGTGGAGCTAGAGACACAGTTTCTGTTTATTTATTAAATTACATAAAGCAGCTTTTTAAAAAGCTTAATGTTTTCCTTTGTTTCTGCTAAACACCTTTCTAATACAGCTTTAACCGGCCAGGTGGATCTCAAAGAAGGATGGTTGACTCTCATAAAGAGAAGCATTAATCCCATTTACAACTCTTGTTAGACGGGCTCTACTGTAGCAGGGAGGTAGGGAGACTTGCCTGGAGGGGAGAAAGACAGGGTTATGTAACTGAGTTTACACAACACTGCCTGGTGGTCTGTGCCCCATAAGACTGTGATAGCCCACTGAGCTAAAGCCTATAGGCATTACCACAGGAACTAACACTCGCACTTGAATTTTTCCTACTAGCACTGACTTTGCGGATAGCTACTTTGATATTTGGTTGTCTCACCAAGAATGCATTAACTGTAAATCGCTCTGGATAAGAGCGACTAAATGACTAAAATGTAAATGTCTAACATAAGTCTTTCAGTCTCAGGCATCACGGGAGCATGGTTCCCTGAACCACCTTGGTAACACTGTACAGTGAAGAAACGCCATCATTCCCTGGTTCCCTATGGAGACGTCGGCCTGCCTGTTATTGAGGGGAAGTTATTGTTAGGGTTGAATATTTGTATCTGTATTTTACAAATGTTTCATCCTGAGAATAAATCACTTTTCTCCCAGGTAACCTGGTATTTCCCCCCAAAACGGAAGAGTCATTCAAAAGCATTATAAACCATATAAATATGTCTGGATTTGATTAGAGCTTTGATCAGCATGAAAATTCAGACCTGATGTTACCTGAGTCTGATGAGCCATATATTAAATACATATTATGATCCCAAACCCCAAAAAGCCCAAATGATTGTGCGATTATCCGATACATAGAATATAGTTGATGACAGGGATCATCAACTATATTCAGCCGCGGGCCGATGTTTTTCTTAAGTGGATGGTCGGAGGGCCGGAACATAATTACAAATAATTTGTAGACTGCAAAATGACTGCAAGAAGCAGATATAATATTGACTAAAACATAATCATTTCTCAAACCTTGCTCACTAGGTAGCCTAGTGGTTAAGAGCGTTGGGCCAGTAACCGAAAGGGTGCTGTTTTTTTATGAAAAAGGTGAAAAATCTGTTGATGTGCCCTTGAGCAAGGCACTTAACCCTAGTTGCTGTGGATAAGAGCGTCTGCTAAATGACAAAAATTTAAATGTATTTGTGTATGATCTCATGTCTCCCTATGATACGAGGGAATACTTGGGAACAGATTTCCAAAATTAAAATCACTTAGAGGGGATTTCCTGGTGTTTTTACAGTCTATTATGTCCCCCCTCCCAAAAAAAACATTTCCCCCAGAAAACTACCCATGGGCCAAATTCGGGCTGCGGACCGCCAGTTGGGGAACCCTGGCCTATACTGTATAGGCTACAGCACATTACGCACGACAGAAAAACACAAAAGCCCCTCTCTTGGATAAATAAATTAAATAAGCTCCAGTAGCCTAACCTTTTTGAGTGTGGACTGTAGCCTATTACTGTACTGTATTAAACTGTATTATATGGACTGGAATTATGGAACTTGTTCAAACCATGAAGCTGGAAGAAAATGTGATGCTGGTGCAAGACATGCAGCATACAAAGTTACAATTATAGGCTAGCAAATTTTATTTTGAAATATAATACTTTTTTTGTTGCTGTAATTAGTAGGCAGATGCATATATAGGCTACCTTTCATAATATTTCCCCTAATGTTGTGCGACATGCGTATTAATCTACCTCCTCTTTCTCTCTCTGTTGTTGCTTCATTCCTTTCAACAATTAAATGAAATACGTTTTGTTGTCCTTATCTTCATCATTGTAATGACATGCTTGAGTTCTATTGGCTGTGCGTTCTATTGGCTGCTGTATTTAACATTAAGCAAACAAGAGCTTGCATCCCTCTTCGAATAGTCTATTAGTATAAGAAATGCTTTAAAAAATGTCAAGGAAGCTATTCTAGTCTAGCTTTTCCTGGGACAGCAAGAGCCAAGGGGTGTTTTTTTAAGGAGAGAGACCATCGGACAGAGGCTATAAGTTAGAAGCGTATGCATAACCCATAATTTCTTAGCTAAATATAACTTACTGCATTGAATTTATTACCTACATGAGGTAAGCTAGGGACATCAACACTAAACAAAAATATAAACGCAACATGCAACAATTACAAAGAAGTTACAGTTCATATAAGGAAATCAGTCAATTTATAGAAATTCATTATGCCCTAACCTATGGATTTAACATAACTGGGAATACAGATATGCATCTGTTGGTCACATATGCCTTTAAAAAAAGGTAGAGGTGTGGATCAGAGAACCAGTCAGTATCTGGTGTGACCACCATTTGCTTCATGCAGCGCGACACATCTCCTTCACATAGAGTTGATCAGGCTGTTGATTGTGGCTTGTGGAAGTTTGTCTCACTCCTCTTCATTGGCTGTGCGAAGTTGCTGGATATTATACACGTCGATCCAGAGCATCCCAAACATGCCCCTGTGCATTCAAATTTCCATCGATAAAATGCAATTGTGTCAGTTGTTCGTAGCTTATGCCTGCCCATACCACTCTGCCACCATGGGGCACTCTGTTAATATCAGCAAACCGCTCGCCCACATTATGCCATACACGCTGTCTACCATCTGCCCGATACAAACCGGGATTCATCCGTGAATAGCACACTTCTCCAGTGTGCCAGTGGCCATCGAAGGTGAGCATTTGCCCACTGAAGTTGGTTACGACTCCGAACTGCAGTCAGGTCAAGACCCTGGTGAGGACGACGAGCACGCAGATGAGCTTCCCTGAGACGGTTTGATTTCTGACAAAAATTCTTCGGTTGTGCAAACCCAGAGTTTCATCAGCTGTTTGGGTGAATGGTCTCAGACGATCCCGCAGATGAAGAAGCCGAACGTGGAGGTACTGGGCTGGGGTGGTTACACGTGGTCTGCGGTTGTAAGGCCTGTTTGACGTACTGCCAAATTCTCTTAAATGACGTGGAGTGGCTTATGTTAGAGAAATGAACATTCAATTCTCTGGCAACAGCTCTGGTGGACATTCCTGCAGTCAGCATGCCAATTGCACGCTCCATCAAAACTTGAGATATCTGTGGCATTGTGTTGTTTGACAAAACTGCACAATTTAGAGTGGCCTTTTATTGTCCACAACCCAAGGTGAACCTGTATATAAATGTTCAACTATGTTATACAGTACCAGTCAAAAGTTTGGACACACCTACTCATTCAAGGGTTTTTCTTTATTTGTTCTATTTTCTACATTGTAGAATAATAGTGAAGACATCAAAACTATGAAATAACACATTTTGAATCATGTAGTAACCAAAGAAGCATTAAACAATTCAAAATATATCTTATATTTTACATTTTTCAAAGTAGCCACCCTTTGCCTTGATGACAGCTTTGCACACTCTTGGAATTCTCTCAACCAGCTTCATGAGGTAGTCACCTGGAATGCATTTGAATTAAAAGATGTGCCTTGTTAAAAGTTAATTTGTGGAAATAATCATTTCGTTCCTTCTTAATGGGTTTGAGCCAATCAGTTGTGTTGTGACAAGGTAGGGGTGGTATACAGAAGATAGCCCTATTTGGTAAAAGACCAAGTCCATATTATGGCAAGAACATCTCAAATAAGCAAAGACAAACGACAGTCCATCAATACTTTAAGACACGAAGGCCAGTCGATTCGGAAAATAGTTTCTTCAAATGCAGTCGCAAAAACCATCAAGCGCTATGATGAAGCTGGCTCTCATGAGGACCACTACAGGAAAGGACCCAGAGTTAGCTCTGCTGCAGAGAATAAGTTCATTAGAGTTAACAGCCTCAGAAATTGCCACCCAAATAAATGCTTCACAGAGTTCAAGTAACAGTCGCATCTCAACATCAACTGTTCAGAGGAGGCTGCGTGAATCAGGCATTCATGGTCGAATTGCTGCAAAGAAACCACTACTAAAGGACACCAATGAGTAGAAGAGACTTGCTTCAGCCAAGAAACACGAGCAATGGACATTATACCCTTGGAAATCTGTCCTTTGGTCTGATGATTCCAAATTTGAGATTTGTGGTTCCAACCGCCGTGTCTTTGTGATACGCAGCGTAGGTTAACAGAGTAGGTGAACGCATGTGTGGTTCCCACCATTAAGCATGTAGGAAGAGCTGTGATGGTGTGGGGGTGCTTTGCGGGTGATACTGTCAGTGATTTATTTAGAATTCAAGGCACACTTAACCAGCATGGCTACCACAGCATTCTGCAGCGATACGCCATCCCATCTGGTTTGGGCTTAGTGGGACTATCATTTGTTTTTCAACAGGACAATGACCCAACACACCTCCAGGCTGTGTAAAGGCTATTTGACCAAGAAGGAGAGTGATGGAGTGCTGCATTAGATGACCTGGCCTCCACAATGACCTGACCTCAACCCAGTTGAGGTGGTTTGGGATGAGTTGGACCGCAGAGTGAAGGAAAAGCAGCCAACAAGTGCTCGCATATGTGGGAACTCCTTCAAGACTGTTGGTAAAGCATTCCAGGTGAAGCTGGTTGGGAGAATGCCAAGAGTGTGGAAAGCTGTCATCAAGGCAAAGGGTGGCTACTTTGAAGAATCTCAAATATAAATATTTTTTTATTTGTTTTAACACTTTTTTTGTTACAAAATGATTCCATATGTATTATTATTGTATTAGAAAATATTAAAAATAAAGTTAAAAAAACGTTTGACTGGTAATGTATGTTGAACAGGATTAGGCCTATCTATTTTGGATGCAATTTGAACGGTATTTATGGAGAGATAATAGCAATGATATTTGGGTGATAGGCTGTTTTAAAACTATGCAGCTGCAATTTAAAAAATGCATCTTTACAATAAAATAATAAGGTGACCCCCGAAAGCCAGATGGAGATGTATAAATCAGACATGCATTCAGTCCTTATATTATTGTAGCGTAGGCTATGCTGCAGAAAATGTAGTCCTAATTTTCACAAGACAAAACGTTTCCATGATGAGATGATACATGCATTGTGAACTGCGCTCCATGCTGAGATGGGCTGTCCGTCCTCACCCTGAGTGTTGATGATGGATCATTCAGATAGCAGAGTAGGCCATGGCCACGGAGAAGCCGGTTTTAGACATTTAACAGTTCCATTTAACGTCATGCTGTTCATGGGAATTATTTATTATAATTTACTGGTTTCTCACATTTATTTATCCCGGGAAAAGGGACTGGGTTTGGCGGGAAATCTCGGTAACTCGGTTCCCGCTATTTTCCATTTTCTGCATGTTTTCAGTGGCCTTCCCTTTCATCAGCCAGCCAGACACACTCCCAGTGTTACAGACAGTGTTATTATGCTGTGTAGTGATGATGAGACATGATAATACCCAGCCGGGTTATTGTGTTATTGTGTTCCAACACAACACTAAGGCAGAGTAATCTGGATAAAGCACTGAACAAATCATAGCAGTGTCCATTTGGGAACGTTTAGAGGATTTATCTGCATGTGGAGACAGTCAGCGTGCCCGTGGTGGGGAGAAGGTTATGCTGTGAGAGGGATGATAGGCAACTGAATCGTCACACACAGACACACTACGCCTTTACAACTCCTCTCACTCCCGAGTCTTAATCTTTCATTACAATATTTAATCAGGGTAATTCATTACAATTACTTTACCGTGGGCTTATCTCCGAGCCCTCTTCTCCATGCCATTACCAGCTGAAGGAGAGAGAATGAGAGGGTATGGGTATTATTCCATTCCTTAGATAAACGTACTGAGGTAGTATATCTGAGTTGAATTGATGGCTGGTTTTGCTGTTGCCCCCTACGGAGATGGAAGATAAAATAGTAGGAATTATTTAGCGTGTTACTGGCTTCATCTGACCTTTGCCTGTGAGTGTGTGTGTGTGTGCGTGGTGGGTGTGTGTGCGTGGTGTGTGTGTGCACGGTGTGTGCGCGCGTTGTGTATGTGACCTCTGCCATAAGCAGCTCTAAGCTGAGCCACGGGAAGACTTAATTGGCTCATTTCTTGTCAGGGACTCACCGGGCCAGCTCCTAATACACTCCCCTACTGTACCACCACACTGATGGCAAGCTCTGTGTGTGTGTGTGTGTGTGTGTGTGTGTGTGTGTGTGTGTGTGTGTGTGTGTGTGTGTGTGTGTGTGTGTGTGTGTGTGTGTGTGTGTGTGTGTGTGTGTGTGTGTGTGTGTGTGTGTGTGTGTGTGTGTGTGTGTGTGTATGTGTGTGCATGTGTATGTGTGTGTGTGTATGTGTGTGCATGTGTATGTGTGTGCGTGTGTGTGTGTGTGGGTGTCGGTGTGTGTGTGTGTGTGTGAGGCAGCGGGACAGGCTCTGACAGGGTTTTGGCAGTGTCACTGTGGTGGTAGTGAGAGGAATATGTAGATTCTATGAGGAATGGAGGGAGGAATGGAGAGATGCAAATGGAGGAGAGGAAAAAATGTAGTTTATTCAGGACGGGGGCAGAGGAGGGTTCAGACGGAGAGAGGGTGTCACATTCCACTCAGAGTTAGGACAAGTGAAGGATGCCCTTCCTCCATATCCCCTTCTCTTCCTCTTCCTCCTACATTTCCCTTCTCCAGCTCCCCTCCTCCTCCTCCCTCTCTCCACCCCTCCGCCACCCCTCTCTCCCCCCATCATTGACGTCAGTACTGGAGAGGAGATGGGAAGGTAATCAGCACTGGGTGTTCAAGTTCTCTCCTGGGTGACAGAGCCCTCAGCCTAGCGGACACACACACTGGATATGGCATCCTGTTCTAAATGCATAGCCATCCAGGGTCGCAGGCAGAGATGGTGTGTGTGTGTGTGTGTGTGTGTGTGTGTGTGTGTGTGTGTGTGTGTGTGTGTGTGTGTGTGTGTGTGTGTGTGTGTGTGTGTGTGTGTGTGTGTGTGTGTGTGTGTGTGTGTGTGTCCTGCTGGAAAAGGCTAACAGGGTGCTGTTCCACTGTTAGTCTCCAGCTCTAAACACAGCTCAGCTCTGAGGAGACACTGCTAGCTGAGATAGGCCAAAGGGCTATGCTTCTGGAGGTCTTTGAGTAAGTGTTGTTACTCACCCACACTGTACTGACAGCTATAAAAAGCCATTTCAAAATGATGTTTTACTGCTGTAGTAAGTGCATGTAAGACAACCGAGAAAAATTGTGTATTACCTTGTTGTAAAGATATTATTCTGATCTTTTCACTGAGCCCTTCATCTTACCATATAAACCAATAACCTCTCCTCTCCTATGAGTTGATTGTTATTCCTGTCCTCTCCATCTCTCCCCCTCCGCCTCTCCATTGTCCATCTCCACCTAACCAGCCTGACCTTCTGACATCTGTCTGATCATCAGCACGACAACGGCCGGCCAGGCGTTATCCATCTATCTCCACCATCCCATAAATCTCTCCATCCAGCCCAACAATCAATGATATCCCATTAACATACTGTACTGAGGCTGAAGGGCACTGCGTCTCACAGACAGGATATAAAACATTGACATTATCAATATTTACATGCAGCTGCATGGATGTACAGTAGCAGAGATTTTAAATGCTCCTCAGAAATGTCTCATGAATTGAATTGGAGCACAACTCAACTAGTTCCCTGCCTCTACGACCACTGTGCATACTCTGTACCAGAGAAATGCTTGGGGGCATATAGAAAGCAGCTCTCCGCCCCAGAATTCAATGTGAATATGAGTTTTGCTCTGGTTGGGGCTGGAAATGGATAGCTCCTGTTCTGTTCCTGCCACATGGTTAATGGGATGGCAGGAGGAGAAGATTGATAGAGCCTTCCCTCCCTCCCAGGGCTAATGCCCCCTGAACACATGTCTCCTCTGAGCCCCTCTGACACCACCCTCGTTTTACCTCTGTTAACCTCCCTCTACACCACACACACTGTGAACCTTCATTTCCCTCCTCTCAATCCCTCTCTATCGCTCTCTCTTTCCATCTCTCTCCATCGCAATCTCAATCACTCTCGCTCTCGCTCTCTTTCTCACTCCTCTGTCACTCTCCTCCCTCTCTCACTTTGTCTGTGATGTAAAGGCAGTGTTTCTGTGCTGTGAGGATATAGGAGATCACTGGGCTGGAGATGATCTCTTCACCTAAAACATTATTCTGCTCTCCTAGAAGGAGACAAGGGAAAACTGGAGTTCTAGCTTGTTACTAAAGCATGTATGTTGTCTTTACATTTTTCCCATCTTTCTCTCCTTCTCTCTCTACTCTCTCTCTCTTCTTTAATTGATCTCAGTGGTCTGTAGACAGGTCATTCTATTGTGTCCTGCTAATTTTTCCAGTAAGGACAGTTTAACCAGGGCAGACTACAGTCAGATGGGCTCTGCTCTGTTCTGTTCTGCTGGGAATGTCAGAACCAGGCTGTTACTGAGAGAGACACACAGTCCTGTGGGACGGTACAGGATAGAAGGAGACACACATAGACAGACAGACAGACACAGGGATGGCAGACAGAAACATACACACATTTAGACATGGCTGCTCCTCTCTCTACCGCTCTCTCCCCCTGTCCCTCTCTCCTCCCTCTGTCCTCTTTCTGACAACTGAGTGCAACAGACTGTGAAAACAGCAGCAGCAGTCTGTCGTTCTGTCTGTCTGTCTGTGTGATGCAGCTCCATGCCATGATGATGTCTCAACACCAGTGTTGTATATATTATGATGTCCCGGGGGTTTGTAGGTTCAGGAAATGACATATCTGATCAACATAAGATCAGTTGTATTGATATAGACACTCACCTGACAGGGTGACCTGATGTAATCTATATGCTTGGCGACATCGTACAGTAATAGCCGACGGGCCCTGACACTTCTCAGTCTGTGTGTGTGTGTGGGTGTGGGTGTGGGTGTGGGTGTGTGGACAGTACCGCTGCATACAGCCGTCACTCTGATCCCACATCAGTCAGAGCTGACTGCGCCACACATTGACATTCCAGACTGCTGCTGCCTCTCTGCCGGTCCTCCCTCCTCTCCTCTTCAACCTCTTTCCCTCTTTTTCCCACGCAGAGTTTGACTTAGCCTGGAAAAATATAAAAGGTCTCTCTTTGCTATCTGCTTAGACAAGATCTTGTAAAGAGGAGAGAGAGAGGGGGGCACCAACATCTACCGTTCTGATAGGAAGAGATTTGTGTAGTTGATTTTTTTGTCATTTTTGCCCAAAAATAATAAAACAAATGTGAGAATGTGCCATTGACGTCATTAATAGGCAAGAGCAACAAAGCCAAAATTCTATTTCACAAGGTAGCTAATGTGCGTTGTCTGATAGTAGTGTGTTGGTCCAAACCAAAGAAGCACTATGAATTTCGAAGACCTGAGTGTTGTTAAAAAGCCAGGTTGTTCAGCCGTATATGTACGAACCTAGGAAGAGAGCCCCAGCAACTCAACGAGGTCATGATAGCACAGAAACGGCACATAGTGACCCTACTGATGATTTGGTATGTAGCTATCTCGCTAGTCAGCTAGCTAACTGCCCAACCACCTGAATGTCAGCTATCTATGATGCCAAATATATGTTGAATGTTTGTTTATTTTGGCTACTTCATAGCACAAATATGTTTGCCTATGATTGTAAAGCTATCCATATCTATTATCATCTAGCTGGCCTCCAACATTGTAACGTCATTCACATGCTGCGTTTTGGCCGATGTCAAAATCTAACAGTGATCACATTCAAACAGGTGCTCATGTGGCCATCACCCCCCATGTAGATGTTGCAGACTGCATAACTTTTGCAGCACTTACAGTCTGCAACAACTACTTGGAGGGTATGCAGGGGTGTATCACAGAGCACCCAGGATTTGTGGCCAACTGCCTGAACCGTTATGTGTTGTAAACCAGTTTTTATGAGTTGGTGCACTCTGATGGGCCACGAGACGATGAAGAAACTCTAAACGAGTAAGCGTTTAGCAATTGGTAAACACGTATTTATTTCCCCTAGCTTGATGCTACAGTTGCAATATAATGTGCTTTTCAGCACCTTTAGATATCTTGTGTACAGGTGGTTTGTGTACTCTGTTTGGCGCAGGTTAGGGTGAGGAAACCGAAGAGTCATACCAGCATGCATTGTGCTGGCAATCAGGGGTATCTTTCTTTCGGAAACCGGTGTATATACAGGATATGTTTATAGTGAATATTGAATACCTATACATAAAATAGAGGTCGACCGATTAATCGGAATGGCCGATTTATTAGGGCCGATTTCAAGTTTTCATAACAATCGGTAATCGGCATTTCTGGACACCGATCATGGCCGATTACATTGCATTCCACGAGGAGACTGCGTGGCAGGCTGACCACCTGTTACGCGAGTGCAGCAAGGAGCCTTACTCAGTAACACCAGCTCTGTCAGGAGGAATGGGCCAAAATTCATCCAACTTATTTTGGGAAGCTTGAGGAAGGCTACCCGAAACGTTTGACCCAAGTTAAACAATTTAAAGGCAATGCTACCAAATACTAATTGAGTATTTGTAAACTTCTGACCCACTGGGAATGTGATGAAAGACATAAAAGCTATTATTACTATTATTCTGACATTTCACATTCTTAAAATAAAGTGGTGATCCTAACTGATCCTAAGACAGGCAATTTTTACTGGGATTAAATGTCAGGAATTGTGAAAAACTGAGTTTAAATGTATTTGGCTAAGGTTTATGTAAACTTCCGACTTCAACGATTTTTTTTAGTTGTGCTAACAAAGCTACTCAAGTTCATTTGACAAACTCCTGAGTGGAGAGGACAAGTATTTGTTAGTCAGAAAAACCAGACTAAAAGTTGTTTCAATTTACCAAAGTCTGTTACCAGGCTGCCTTTAAATGTTAAGTTATGTCAACTTCCGATTTCAGTTGAAACACCTATTTTGAAAATTACACATTTCAGAACTGACTAAAAGCTAATGTATGCTTGATGTGGTCGGAGGCTTCGTATGAAGGGTGAGATGCAATTGCGGAGCCTCCAGAGGCATGCAGAGGCCAAATAAAGCTCCGTACCGCATCGCCGTGTGTCTTTCAAATGTTGATGTTAACAATGCGGAGGGTTCCGTGTATCTCCGCATTGACATAACATGATTGGTTGATGGTAGGTGGGGGCGGGAGGTCCTGTATAAACACAAACTCACTTTCTTGACAACTTCCGGCACAACAGCTTGCTCCGCGAATCGTCAAACATTTTTTTGCTCTGACTTCTGTGGAGGCTGTATTGCAGTAAATTCTGTATGGCCACTGCAGACCTCAGATTACACTCACATCTGTCTCTTGGTCACGTGTGATATTTTTCACCAGTTTCAAAACTGGAATTGTATTCAGTAATGTTAACCAACCAACAGACCACTTTAACTACAGCAGCATTCTCAGTAACGATTACAGAAACATTTTAATTGTTACTTTTTACATGTGGTTGTTTATCTACCTTCGTTGAATGCACTAACTGAAGTTGCTCTGAATAAAAGCATTTGCTAAATGACCAAAATGTACATGTAAAAATGTACAATTGCAAAGCCTGCTAGGTAGTATTCTAATGAGCTGAATCTGAATTTGACATTTTCAGTCAATACTACTGTTATGTTGCTTCATAGAAAAAGTGTTGGCTTGTGGGCACAAAGATCATCACTACTCGGTGGTATGACTCAAGAGCTGATGTCAGGAATGGTGACGTGACAATGATGTCCAGCTTTTTGTGTGCTTTTGACCCTGTAAAATTGTTATTGTTGATATTTACATGCAAATATTTATATTTTAGTGTGATGACAAGTGTCTGGAAATGAATAATATGAAAAGGGCTACAACGGTGGCCTCTATTATGGTGAGGTTTCAGTCTGTTACTTGCCTTTTATCAACCATTCCCTGTCTTCAAATGGAGGATGCTCACATTAGGGGAATAGCTGGGAGTGTTCAGAGTGGAGACCATTGATGTGCCTTGTGATGGATTTCCACGTGGCCTTCAGTAGATCTCCATCACTTCTGCTGGTGGCGGCACAGTAGTAAAGGTGATTCACCACACTAGGCACTCAGGCCTGCAGATCACTGCAGTCTCCTCTTTGCCTTGGCCTCAAGCCTTTTCTTAATTCCTATTTTAAAACAATAGAAGAATTCTATATTCAAATCTTTATTACTGACCATGTTTGACATGCATATATTGTAAATACATACCACACATCATGACCCAAGGAGCCACTGAGGGAACATACATAGTGCATATGTCTATGTCTATGCCTACATAGAGTTGAAAAAACAACCACATGTGAACAGTATGCAATATAACAAGAGTCAATCCTGTGTTTAAAGCACTAAGAAGTAGAAGTAAGAAGTACTTCTTCACCGGTGATCAGTGACGAGACCCCCCACCTGCAAATCAGCAGCTTTCAGGGTATCAAAGCAACGCTTCAACCCCTTAAGTTCTAGAGCTTAAGGGGTTGAAACTTCTTTGATCTGAAACAGAAGATAGTTGGAAATAGGCAATGCACAATATAGACAGATTCATTATCAGTGGCTGAAAAGAGGATGCTTTTCAATTCTAAAATGTAGTTACCTGCACCAACTTCACCTCGAACATCTTCAGGCTTTCCATCTCCATGGAATAACTGCCATATTTAGCATTATGACCTATGGCAGAAGGGGGGGAAATCTTTAAGTATGCATTCGATCAACATTCTATTTTCCAGAAAATAGACTGCATAATGTCTGAGACAGCTCCTTGTAGTGTGTGAGGTTGCTGAATGAAAATGAAAATACATTTTCTACAAGCCCTTCTGTATTTCCTACGTATCTGGGGAGTCACATTGTCTGTCGCCACCCAGACAGATTGTTCCCTTAATGTTACTGAGAAGATGAGCTTGCTTCCTGCACCCCACTCTCCTTACTGCCGGAACAATATAGGAGGATTGCAGCAGGTTGTAGGTCTGAGTGGTGATGGTAGGAATTCCAATGATCGCAAACATTTTCAGGACCTGCGTTGCACTTCCTCCACTGACCAAGATGGCACTTGCGATTATGAGGTTTCCTAATGGCATGATGTCATGGGTTGGCTGGCTTTCCCAGGTACTGCTGTGACCTACGGGACACAGTTAGTCTAAAACTATGAAGGTGCTGATGCACCGGCGCATGATGAAGCGACATGGCTGGGCACAGCAAACCATGCATGTCAGAAGAAGGAGACACAGGCTGCTCTCAAAGACCAGGAATGATCTTTGTTTTCCTGGTCTGTGGTCGGCTCTCGGCTCTTCATCAACACCGATAGTATCTGGATTTTCTTCCTCTGAATCCTTTTCATCTGATGTCATCTCCCAGGTGGTATCTTTTTCATCACCTGCATCACCTGCATTTTCGTCTGCTGTATCTTCACAACTCTCAGCCAACTCTTCTGCCAGAAGAATAAATAAGTCTTCTCCCAGGGGACTGGCAAGATTTGATTACTACTGGTCCCTTGGGTTCTCTATTTCTGCTCGACAACATCATCATCATCCAAAGCAAATTCTACAGCATCATCCACAGCATTGTCTTGCTCAAATGCATTTAGCAAAATCTGGAATAGTAATTCATAGAAATGTGTAAGTAGGATTTGTACACTCTTAGAAGAAAATGTTATATCTAGAACCTATAAGGGTTATTTGGCTGTCCCCATAGGATAACCTTTTGAAGAACCCTTTTTGGTTCCAGGTAAAACCTTTTTGGGTTCCATGTAGAAACCTCTGTGTAAAGGGTTGTACATGGAACCCATAAGGGTTTTACCTGGAACCAAAAAGGGTTCTACCTTGATCCAAAAATGGTTATGCTATGGGGACAACCGCAGATCCCTTTTGGAACCCTTTTTTTAAGAGTGTATGCACACTACACAAGAAAACTGATTAGCCTACACATTTTTATCTGACTATAGGTACCATCCCAGCTCAGCATGACATTTCTATCTGCATCATATATAGCATGCTTCTGAATACAATCCTTATTCCCTTGAGTGTTTTGCCACCATATGAATGAGCTATTGTATCTTTGATCTAGCCAATGTATTGACGATTCGTCATGATCCTGCGTTTGTTTTGATCTGCAAAAAAAGGTATGACCGGCAGCTGTCAATCAGATGCACACAACGGTATGTCTGAAAAGTTTGTGTTGATAACATAGACTGCAAGCTTGCAAATGTGTATTCTAAATGTCCTGGACTGTTTTGTTCTCACACCACCTAATGTCTGCACCACAGAGTTTTGCCATGAGACATGATAGCTAGTCTAGCAGAGACTGCCATTGGCTCACAATGCTAGCTAGCTAGACAACTCAACTGTCAGACAGTGGAAATTGTCTAGTTTACCCATTTCATCGTAGCAACAAGATGTCTCTAATATAGCTATTAGGCAGTAATTGGTGTAGCTAATGATACTAGACGTAATCAAATGTATGTCTCATTAATTGGCAGACTAGCTAGCAGTGTTGTGTTTGAGACTACCTAAAGCAAGACCGATTCAAGACTTAGACCGGTGCAAATCGAGTCAGAGTCAAGACCAAGACAGGAATTCTGTCAATTCACCACCATAATAAGAGTTCAAAATGTCCTGTATTTCTGTGTTCATATTTCAGAACAACATATGGATCCTTTACACATTCAGAAGGGTGAAAAGAGTCCATGTTGAGGGCAAATAGAGAGACACTACAAATGATCACTAACCAAAACAGGTCATCCCCCAGTTTCCCATTAATAATAGTGAACATGCAACTTTCAATTTCCCAACTCGTCCCTACTAGCGAATCAAGGAAATGCGACAAAGTTTGAGGATATTTTTCAACAAAAGTAAAGGACAGTATGTTACAATTAAAGTAGGAAGCCCAGTCATTTTACTGGTCTCTGGAAGAAATTACGAGTCTTCATTGTCCGAGACTGAGTCAAGACCGAGTAAAAAGGTATTCGACACCAAGACAATACCGAGACACTCAATATGTGGTCTTGAGACCGGTCTAGAGTACTACAACACTGCTAGCTAGCTTTGTAACAGTTAGTAAACGTTAACTAATTTACCTCAAATCTCTCTCTTTTCACGACGGCCCCGGATTATCTGGTCATCTCTGTTGTGTTTTTAAAAGCAAAAACAATGGGGACCGCATCACGTTTAAGGCGATTTTGTCCTGGAGTGAACTGTAATTTCCCCAGCTGGTCGCTGTTGTACATAAAGTCAGTTTTGAGGAAGTGGTCACTGCGTAAGGCTGAGCCTTTTGATGGTGTAAACGTCTCTCGCCTTACTGCCTCCATCCAAAACGTTCTTCTATTTTCCTCTTTTGGCAAGAAATACAAACCTTTCCCCAGCCCATGCCTGTTAGAGCAGCTGATTGCGGCGCAACTTATAGGCATTTATATCCAGACATAGCTAGCTAGATCTGTAATGTTCACATGTCTCTCTCACTCTCTAGCTATCTACATTTTGGGTAGGCAGCGTAGCCTAGTGGTTAGAGCGTCGGACTAGTAACCGAAAGGTTGCAAGATCAAATCCCCGAGCTGACAAGGTACAACTCTGTCGTTCTGCCCCTGAATAAGGAAGTTAACCCACTTTTCCTAGGCTGTTATTGAAAATAAGAATTTGTTCTTAACTGACTTGCCTAGTTAAATAAAGGTACAATTTTAAAAAACTGCCAAAGTTTAGAACGTTACACTATCTGTTGAGGATTTGAAGTTATACTCATTATTTGAGTGTAATGATTGTACTTATATAACAAAAATATGAACACAACATGCAACAATTTCAAAGATTTTACTTTTCGAACTGCAAGTGCAATTTCTAATTGGTTAGCCTAGGCCATAGCCCCCCTAAACATATACAGATTCCACTGAAAATATGCAATAACATTAGTGTGATAAAGACAGAGCGTATTTTCATCAGAATAATTAAGCATATGCCTACTCATCAAACAGATATCGTGTCCATAGTTTATCACCATGTAGTGTTCAATGTGGAATTGTTGATCTATTTAGAAAATTCCAAAGAACCGGCAGAATAAACTACACTGAACAAAAATATAAACTTAACATGCAACAATTTCAAAGATTTTACTGAGTTACAGTTCATATAAGGAAATCTGTCAATTTAAATTAATAAATTAGGCCCTAATCTATGGATTTCAAATGAATGGGCAGGGGAGCAGCCATGGATGGGCCTGTGAGGGCATAGGCCCACCCACTGGGAAGCCAGGCCCAGCCAATCAGAATATTTTTTTCCCAACAAAAGGGCTTTACTACACACATAAATACTCCTCAGTTTCATCAGCTGTGCGGGTGGCTGGTCTCAGATGATCCCGCAGGTAAAGAAGCTGGATGTGGAGGTCCTGGACTGGCATGGTTACACGTGGTCTGCTGTTGAGGCCGGTTGGACGTACTGACAAATTCTCTAAAACAATGTTGGAGGTGCCTTATGGTAGGGAAATGAACATCAAATTCTCTGGCAACAGCTCTGTTGGACATTTCTACATTCCATTCAGCATGCCAAGTGCACGCTCCCTCAAAACTTGAGACATTTGTTGCATTGTGTTGTGTGCCAAAACTGCACATTTTAGAGTGGCCTTTTATTGTCGAGAGCACAAGGTGCACCTGTGTAATGATCATGCTGTTTATTCAGCTTCTTGATATACCACACTTGTCAGGTGGATGGATTATCTTGGCAAAGGAGAAATGCTCACTAACAGAGATGTAAACTAAGTTGTTCTCACGTCCTGACCTTAGTTCCTTTTTTGTGTCTCTATTTTAGTTTGGTCAGGGCGTGAGTTGGGGTGGGCAGTCTATGTTCTTTTTCTATGTTGTTGTATTTCTATGTGTTTGGCCTGGTGTGGTTCCCAATCAGAGGCAGCTGTCTATCGTTGTCTCTGATTGGGAGCCATATTTAGGTATCCTGTTTTTCATTGTGTGTTGTGGGTGATTGTTTTCTGTCTTATTATTAGTTTCCAGACGGAACTGTTTCGGTTGTTCTTTTTTTGTTTACTTTGTATTGTAGTGTTCAGTTCAGTTTAAAAAATGATGAACACTTACCACGCTGCACATTGGTCCGATCCTTGCTACTCCTCATCCGACGAAGAGGAGATCCGTTACAGAATCACCCACCAAAAAAGGACCAAGCAGCGTGGTAACCAGGAGCAGAGGGTTCTGGACTTCTGGACTTGGGAGGAGATTTTGGATGGTAAGGGACCCTGGGCACAGGCTGGGGAATATCGTCGCCCCAAGGAAGAACTGGAGGCAGCGAGAGCTGAGCGGCTGCGATATGAGGAGGTAGCACGGCAGCGTGACGGGCACGAGAGGCAGCCCCCAAATATTTTTGGGGGGGGCACACGGGGAGTGTGGCAGAGTCAGGTTGGAGACCTGAGCCCACTCCTCGTGCTTATCGTAAGCAGCGCAGTACTGGTCAGACACTGTGTTATGCGGTCAAGCGCACAGTGTCGCCAGTACGCGCTCATAGCCCGGTGAGCTATAGGCCAGCCCTCCGCAAGTGCCATGCGGGTGTGGGCATCCAGCCAGGGCGTGTTGTGCCGGCTTAGCGTGTCTGGTCTCAGGTACGCCGTTTCGGCCCAGGGTATCCTGCGCCAGCTCTGCGTGCTGTGTCTCCGGGGCGCTGGGAGGGTGCAGTGCGTCCTATGCCTGCGCTCCGCTCGTGCCGGGCGAATGTGGGCATTGAGCCTAAGGGAGAGGTGCGAGTGGTATGCACCAGATGTCCAGTGCTAACCCACAGCACGGTTCAACCTGTGCCTGCATTCTGGAGGGTCCGGGCTAAAGTGGATATCCAGCCTGGAGGAGTGGTGCCAAGGCTGCGCACCAGAGCTCCAGTGCTCGGGGGAGCTCCCCCACAGCCCGGTCCATCCGGTGCCTCCTCTAAGCACCAGGCCTCCTGTAGGTCTCCCCAGCCTGGTGGGTCCTGTGGCAGCCCCACGCACCAGGCTGTCTCTCCGTCTCCTCCCTCCAGGTTCGCCCGTCTGTCCTGAGTTGCCAGAGCCGCCCGTCTGTCCTGAGCTGCCAGAGCCGCCCGTCAGTCAGGAGCTGCCAGAGCCGCCCGTCAGTCAGGAGCTGCCAGAGCCGCCCGTCAGTCAGGAGCTGCCTGAGCCGCCCGTCAGTCAGGAGCTGCCTGAGCTGCCCGTCAGCCAGGAGCTGCCCGTCACTCCGGCGATGCCGGAGCTGCCCTTCACTCCGGCGCAGCCGGAGTCGTCCTACACTCCGGCGCTGCCGGGGTCTCCCACCTGTCCGGCGCTGCCGGAGTCTCCCGTCTATTTTGGGCCCGCTGAAAGGGTCCCCAGTCCGAGGTTGGCGGCGAGGGTCGCCGCTCCAAAGGCGCCACGTAAGTAGGCCAAGACTATGGTGGAGTGGGGTCCACGTCCCGCGCCAGAGCCGCCACCGCGGACAGATGCCCACCCAGACCCTCCCCTATGGGTTTAGGTTTTGCGGCCGGAGTCCGCACCTTTGGGGGGGGGTACTGTCACGTCCTGACCTTAGTTCCTTTTTTGTGACTCTATTTTAGTTTTACTTTTGAGACTATTCCATTGCTTCCATTAGTCTGGGGGAAGCTAAATCAGATAACGTATTTGAAAGAAAACAAATACTATTTGGACCTGAGTCTGTCAATGTCAACGAACTCTGACGAGTGGGGGGTTCTTTGGTTGATGATTAATTTTCTGCATGGATATTTTCACTTATGAACAATTTGATAAAATGTCAAAGCGTAGACCATTTCTAAAGTAGCTGTCTCTTGCTCTTCCTATCGCTCTCTTTCTCTCTCTCGTCTCAGTGTGAACTTTAGGGGGTGGTATTTGGGCTTGGCTGCTCTAACATTCTCCCTCACACAGTTACATTGTAGCTAATTTGGAGCAGATGAGATTTGACCGTAGCGTGGGAAGAGAGTAGCATCTCTATCTCCTCTCTATCCTACAATCCATTTTCGGATCATATTGAGTATAAGTGTATAAGCTTATTTGAGTTTGAACAACTTATTTGAAAAATTCCAGTCAGACTTCCGCTCACTTCGCAGCACAGAAACGGCTTTATTGAAACCTGCTGGAGAGGTGGGTGAGAATCTCTGGCATTGCCCATCACTGGTTCAGGTAATATCTATGTGGTAGTTCAGTATCATTCCCAGCACCTATTCACTATGGTGTTCCTTAGGGTAAATTCTGGGCCCCATCCTTTTTTCCCTTTACATTCTTCCCCTTGGTGACGTCTTCCGCAATCATAACACTGAGTTTCACTGCTATGGAGATAACACACAGCTTTATTTACCAATCAGACCCAGTGACCAAGCTAGTGCAGCTACCCTTCACAAATGTCTTGCTGACAGCAAATGTTGGATGTCCGACAATTTTCTCCAGCTCAATGATAAGAAGTCAGAGGTTGTTTTATTTGGCCCCAGGGGTGAAAGTAGATTTAATTTCTTCCCAGTATGCGACCTCCCACAGATGTGCACCCCAAAAAATTATGTGCTCTGGACATTCTGCCGCCCTAGGCGAGACAAAAAATGGCCACCCGCCTCATATCCCCACTTAACTATAATAGGCTAGTTAGTGTACAGCAAGGGTTAGCAATAGGTTTGGCCTCTGCATTTTTTTTCTCAGCTAATAGTCGGCAGAACAGAACATAATAGTGGCCCAATTGATAGGCAAATTAAACACAATTTTTCACACATCCGGTTAGTAGGCTATATAATCAGTTCAATGTCAATAACATATCCAAATATTTTCGATCTGATTACACTGATAAAATCACCAATGTCTCTATTAAATTTGTTTTATATTTCTTTGTGCATTAATTGGGGGAAAACAGATTGCAATCAAGAGAAAATGTCCTCTGAATAAGTCTCAAAAGAAAGGTAGATAATGACAATAGAAGTTTCAGGGAAGAATTGACATGGAAATAGGCATTCTTACCACATTTCCACAATGTTAAAGCAGAGTGTCTTGTTTGCAACGAAACAGTTGTTTGCAAATAATGAAATATTAGGCATCCTTATTAATCTAAGCATGGCACTTTCAAAAGCTACCTTTCCACCCAGACAGAGGCTCGACCGACGCAGAACAATTTAAGCTTCAACTGCTGGCTACTAGTCCATTGCTTAACCCAACAACAGAAATGCTTCCCTAAAAGCTGCCTGGGTTTAAACATCTTCTCTTTTCAGAAAGTGAAAAGCTGAATTAATAGGGATAGCAAAGTCTCCTCCAATATTTAAAGCTGCAGCTCAGCTTCAGAATGTCATAGTGAGGAATCAATATATCCCCATACGCATCAGAGTCACGTCTTTTGTGGGTATTTTATAACTTGTTTCTACCATAAGCCATCAAGGAGTTAAGCACTGTAATTGAACGATTTATATTATCTAGATACTTTTTATTTATTTCAAAATATAAAGCTAACAATAGGTATCCTTTTTTCCCTTTTCTTTAACAAAGGGTATGGTATACCCTCACTCAATATGAGCCCTGGTTTTAACCAAAAACACCAAGCCCTTCCCAGACACGGGGGTATTTAAGGAGTGCATGGTGACAGTATTGGAGGATTAGGCTATACTGACAAATCTATGGACAGCATAATGGTATCTGTCAAACCAACACAATCTCACACTCAATTCATGCAAATATTTAGAAAAAGTATGTCAGATTAGGTGCGTTTTTGTGCGTTTTTGTGTGGCTTAATTAGTGTGAAAAGAAACACATTTTTGCAAACCTCAGAACAATCTTTTGAGGGTTATTAGAGCAATGCTTGAGGTGCAATGGTGTTCTTCGTTGCATTTTTTTGTGTCCCACATTTATTTGTATAAAAAACAAACGTGTTAACAGCCCAATATTGTTAATCAACCAGGTTGTCACTGAAATAATTAGAATATAATACTATTATAGTTTTTACAGTACATGAAAAAGTGGAGCCTTTAAATGCATTATGAATGCATTATGAAGAATACTATTATATTCTAATTATTTCAGTGACAACCTGGTTGAGTAACAATACTGTCAAGCTCGTCTGAATGAATGGACCAAGGCGCAGCGTACTTAGAGTTCCACATGTTTAATAAATATGAAACTCACCAAAAACAACACAGAAGAAAACGAAACGTGACGTTCTGGGCTGCTCACAGGCAGCTACACAAAAACAAGATCCCACAAACAATAGGTGGGAAAAGGCTGCCTAAATATGATCCCCAATCAGAGATAACGATTGACAGCTGCCTCTGATTGGGAACCATACCAGGCCAACAAAGAAATAGAAAACATAGATTGCCTACCCTAGTCACACCCTGAACTAACCAAATAGAGAATTAAAAGGATCTCTAAGGTCAGGGCGTGAAAAATACGTTGTTTTGTTTTTTATTAATGCCAATACTGTTTTCTATGCTTGTTTTCGCTTATTACTTTGCACTTGTAGTCAGAAAGGCGCTTTATTTGTGTAGGCAACATTAGGCCTATACGATTTTCTTCATAACACATTTCATATTTCGTGGAGCCTACATTACACAATTTTCTTCATAATGCATTTAAAGGCTCCACTTTTTCGTGTACTGTAAAAACTATTGGTCGCTAAATCCGGAGAAATAACGGACCATGTAAAAAACCGTTGGTCACTAAATCAGTCTAGAAGGACCATATAAAAACGGTTGGATGGTATGCCTCACCATCAGAGCGGTCGGCTGTGAAAGCCCTCACCGCCGCTATATACTTATAACTGATTGGTCCGGTTTGAACATGTTCTTGCCCATCACTGTACTCTTGATAGTCACCACCACACACACACACAGACACACACACACATCTTATTGTTGTGGTTTGTGGTTCGATGCACGCACAAAATTCAGACATTCGTGTTACTATGGACAATAAAAAGTCCTCAGAAACATGCGTCTTCTCCCTTCGGATGACGATAACACTCTGACCTGAGTGGGAGGGTGCAGTGTCCAGATGTGCATTTCAAAGCGGATGAGTGATAAAGAAGGTAGACTGAGCAGCCAAACTAATGGGACTTAAAGGAAACTGAAGGAACTGTGAGGGGAAGTTAGGTAGACAGGGAGGAGCAGCATGGCCTTTTTTACATGTACGGTGTCTTCGGAAAGTATTCAGAACCTCTTGACTCTTTCCTCATTTTGTTACATTACAACCTTATTCTAAAATGGATTAAATAAATACAAATCCTCAGCACTCTACACACAATACCCTATAATGTCAAAGTGAAAACAGGTTTTTAGAAATTTTTGCAAATGTATTAAAATGTATATATATGTTTTATTTACGTAAGTATTCAGACCCTTTGCTATGAGACTCGAAATTGAACTCAGGTGCATCCTGTTTCCAATGATCATCCTTGAGTTGTTTCTACAACTTGATCGGAGTCCACCTGGGGTAAATTCAATTGATTGGACATGATTTGGAAAGGCACACACCTGTCTATATAAGGTCCCACAGTTGACAGTGCATATCAGAGCAAAAATCAAGCCATGAGGCTGAAGGAATTGTCCTTGGAGCTCTGGGACAGGATTGTGTCGATTCACAGATCTGGGGAAGGGTTCCAAAACATTTCTGCAGCATTGAAAGTCAAACTAAGCAGTCGGGGGAGAAGGGCCTTGGTCAGGGAGGTGACCAAGAACACGATGGTCACTCTGACAGAGCTCTAGAGTTCCTCTTTGGAGATGGGAGAACCTTTCAGAAGGACAACCATCTCTACAGCACTCCACCAAACAGGCCTTTATGGTAGAGCGACCAGACGGAAGGCACATGACAGCCCTCTTGGAGTTTTCCAAAAGGCACGTAGAGGACTCTCAGACCATGAGAAACAAGATTCTCTGGTCTGATGAAACCAAGATTGCACTCTTTGGCCTGAATGCCAAGCGTCACATCTGGAGGAAACCTGGCACTAGGGTTGCATATTTTGGGGAATATTCAGAGGTGGAAACTTTCCTTGGGAATTAACAGGAATATATGTGACTTAATGGGAATATTTGGGAATTAACGGAAATATATGCAAATTAATATTAATACCATTTCAATGTAGATGTTTTTTGCATTGGATATACGTATTTACCATATCATATGGAGACAGAAACATAAACCTTTTACCTTATCATAAGTAGACATGATTGCAAATGATGAAATCCTTCCAACAGAAGGATTTCAAAAATCAATTTAGTTACGAATTGAACTTTAATTAAATGAGTTGACTCTTCACATGGGATGATTTCACTGAACAACTAAAGAAAGGGAATATTGAATGATCCCCAATGATCCATCGCATCTCCGAAAAACGTTTTCACCATACATCTGTAAAATGATAGTCTGGAGACTAAAGCTTTGGTTGTCTTCCTCTCAGGCTTCTCAAGCTTCTTCTTCCTGGACTTCCTCAATGTCCACCTCTTGAACATCAGACTCTGAGGCCTCATCTTCACTGTCACTTTCCAACCTTGTTGAGGATGGTTCGTTGACAGGCTCAAAAGCCTCAGGCAGAAGTCTTCATACTTTCTGATGTATTTCAGAACTGCAGTTTCCTCTGCTTGGAGCAACAGTGAAGTGGGCAGGGCAGTACGGATTTCTTCTCTTACATCTGCAAGCAGAGTCTGAACATCAGACAGGATGGCATTGTCTCCCTCAGTCCGTGCAATGGCTACTGCTAAAGGTTTCAGGAGTATCAGGCTGCTTACCACTTTCTCCCAAAATACATCATCCAGGAGGATCCTCTTGATGGGGCTGTCCATATCGGCAGACTGTGATATTGCCATTTCTTGGAGAGACTCCTTTTCCTCCAGGAAACTGTCAAACATGATGGCATCACCATCCCAACGGGTGTTGCTGGGCAACTTCAATGTGGTGCTCTTATTCTTCTCACTTTGCTTGGTGAGGTAGATTGCTGCTATAACTTGATGACCCTTCACATACCTAACCATTTCCTTGGCTCTCTTGTAGAGTGTATCCATTGTTTTCAGTGCCATGATGTCTGGTTGGAGGGGTGTATGCTGGTCGAAGAACATTCAGAAATCACTTCCAATACACATTGCCTGTGAGCATCAGAGGTGAACCAGTTGCGTACAGAGCTCGAGCAAGACATTTATCAGCATTTCTCTGACTACGTTCCTTCATTGAGTCAAAAAAACGTCTGATTCCAGGAGGACCATGAGCTGTTGCTATCGATAAGGTGTCCGATTCATCATTTTCACCTCGAATAGAAGTGGAGGGACTTTTGTCAGAGGTTGCTTGTTGTGAGCGCTGAGGGAAATTTATGGACTTGGCCAGATGATTCTGCATCTTTGTAGCATTCTTCACATATGATTTGGCACAGTATTTGCAAATGTACACAGCTTTTCCTTCTACATTTAACTGCAGTGAAATGTCTCCACACATCAGATAGTGCCCGTGGCATTTTCCTGTAAAGATTAGAAAAAAGGAGTAAAAAAAAACAAATACAATTCCATGTACAGATAAATAGTTAAGCAGTTAGATTAAAACTTCTTAAGGCTAGGGGGCACTATTTTCACATCCGGATGAAAAGTGTGCCCAAAGTAAACTGCCTGCTACTCAGGCCCAGAAGCTAGGATATGCATATAATTGGTAGATTTGGATAGAAAACACTCTAAAGGTTCATAAAACTGTTTGAATTATGTCTGTGAGTATAACAAAACTTATTTGGCAGGCGAAACCCCGAGGACAAACCATCCAGGGGAAAAAATGTTTGAGGTCACTCTCTTTTCAATGGGTTTTCTATGTGGATCTAGATTTCTAAGGCACTTGCTTGCAGTTCCTATTGGTTCCACTAGATGTCAACAGTCTTTAAAAATTGGTTGATGTTTTTCCTTTGAGAAATGAAGAAGTAGCCATTTCCTATCTGGGTGGATAGCTAAGTGTACTGTTGTGGTTGGGGCGCGCGACCTGAAAGCTCGCTCCACTTTGTTTTCGTCCGGTATTGAACACAGTTTATTCCGTCTTAAATTTTATCGATTATTTACGTTTAAAAAGACCTAAAGTTGGATTAGGAAAGTTGTTTGAAATGTTTGGATCAAGTTTCCAGGTAACTTATTAGATACTTTGTAGTCATGTTGCGCAAGTTGGAACCGGTGTATTTTCTGAATCAAACGCGCCATATAAATGGACATTTTGGGGATATAACGACAGGATTTATCGAACAAAAGGACCATTTGTGATGTTTAATGGACATATTGGAGTGCCAACAGAAGAAGACCCTCAACACGGGGGCCCCACAGGGGTATGTGCTTGGTCCCCTCCTGTACTGATGACACAACGATGGTAGGCCTGATCACCGACGACGATGAGACATCCTACAGAGAAGAGGTCAGTGACCTGGCAGTGTGGGGCTGGACCAACCTCTTACTTAAAACCTGTTTGGGATAGGGGGCGGTATTTTCACGTCCGGATGAAAAGCGTGCCCAAAGTAAACTGCCTGCTACTCAGGCCCAGAAGCTAGGATATGCATATAATTGGTAGATTTGGATAGAAAACACTCTAAAGTTTCTAAAACTGTTAAAATTATGTCTTTGAGTATAACAAAACTGATATGGCAGGCAAAACCCTGAGGACAATCCATCCAGGAATTCTTTTTTTGAGGTGACTGTGTTTTCAATTGTTTTCTATGGGAATCTAGATTTCTGAGGCATCTGGTTGCAGTTCCTAGGGCTTCCACTAGATGTCAACAGTCTTTGGAAATTGGTTGATGTTTTTCTTTTGAGTAATGAAGAAGTATGGCTGTTCAGAATGAGTGTCGAGTCTAGTGTACTGTTGTGTTTGGGGCGCACGACCTAGCGCTCGCTCCACTTTCATTGAACACGGTTTATTCCGTCTTAAATTTGATCGATTATTTACGTTTTAAAATACCTAAAGTTGTATTAGGAAAGTTGTTTGAAATGTTTGGACCAAGATTACAGGTAACTTTAGATAATGTGTAGTCATGTTGGGAGAGTTGGAACCGGTGTTTTTCTGAATCAAATGCGCCAAATAAATGGACATTTTGGGGATATAACGACGGAATTAATCGAACAAAAGGACCATTTGTGATGTTTCTGGGACATATTGGAGTGCCAACAGAAGAAGATCTTCAAAGGTAAGGCATGAATTATATCGTTATTTCTGAGTTTTGTGTCGCACCTGGCGGGTTGAAATATGATTGTCATGTGTTTGTTTGATGGGGTGCTGTCCTCAGATAATAGCATGGTTTGCTTTTGCCGTAAAGCCTTTTTGAAATCTGACACTGTGGCTGGATTAACAAGAAGTTCATCTTTAAACCGATGTATAACACTTGTATGATTTATTAATTATTATTATGAGTATTTCTGTTTTTGAATTTGGTCAGCTGCTATTTCACTGGGTTGGCGCTCGAAGGTATCACTAAGAAGTTAAACAACGCCTTTGTAAGATAAATGTTTTAAAATGAAACATGTATGGAAACAGTTGAATTAACACTCCTCAGTTAGCAAGCTCAAGCAAGCTAAAACCCACATGGTAGCAAAAACTAACTAGCAGAAATTGTTAACAAGTTAGAAATGATTTAAACACACTTTGCTGTAGGCTACTATTTACTAGTTAACAAAAAATCATGAAAGTTATAAAATATATTCACCCCACCCAGTATTGTACTCAAAACTTACCAGAAAGCATGCAGTCCTTGGCTCAGACAGTGTAGTAGTGTGGGCTCAATAGCATCTCATTAGTGTGCAAGATCTTGAGAAGCAGCTGCACATGTGATGGAAGAATGCACTGTGCATGCAGAGGGTTGCAATTCCATTGAATTGAGGATAGTTTAACCAAAATATGCCACAAGACCTATAATTGCCTTCTGTGTATCCCACAAAAAAGGTTCACTGTTATAAGCAAATTGAGTCATGTGTATAGGTGGCAGGGAAGTCAGGCGCAGGAGAGTCAAACGGAGTGTAAATGGAGTCTTTTAATATATGTCCACTTAACATGCTCCAAACACTAAAATGTACATACATAAAATAAACATGGGTACGAGGACCCGTCGCACACCTATACAACAAGAAACAACACTGACATAAAACAATCTCTGACAAAGACATGAGGGGAAACAGAGGGTTAAATACACAACAGGTAATGAACGGGATTGAAACCAGGTGTGTGGGAAGACAAGACAAAACCAATGGAAAATGAAAAATAGATCAATGATGGCTAGAAGACCGGTGACGTCGACCGCCGAGCACCGCCCGAACAAGGAGAGGCAACGACTTCGGCAGAAGTCGTGACACAAATGTTTTTGATGAATATGAGCAAAATTCCCCAAATTCCCGGGCTTAACTTCCCATGGAAGATTTCTGGAAATATTCCGGAAATTTACCGGAAGGTTTCCAACCCTTTGCAACCCTAGCTGGCACATCCCTATGGTGAAGCATGGTGGTGGCAGCATCATGCTGTGGGGGTTTTATTCAATGGCAGGGACTGGGGGACTAGTCAGGATCAAGGGAAAGATGAACGGAGCAAAGTACAGAGAGATAATTGATGAAAACCTGCTCCAGAGCGCTCAGGACCTCAGACTGGGGTGAAGGTTCACCTTCCAACCGGACAATGACCCTAAGCACACAGCCAAGACAACACAGGTGTGGCTTTGGTACAAGTCTCTGAATGTCCTTGAGTGGCCCAGTCAGAGCCTGGACCTGAACCCGATCGAATATCTCTGGAGTGACCTGAAAATAACTGTGCAGCGACGCTCCCTATCCAACCTGACAAAGCTTGAGAGGATCTGCAGAGAAGAATGGAAGAAAGTCCCCAAATACATGTGTGCCAAGCTTATAGCGTCAAACCCAAGCAGACTCAAGGCTGTAATCGCTGCCAAAGCTGCTTCAACAAAGTACTGAGTAAAGGGTCTAAATACTAATGTAAATGTCATATTTCAGTTTTTTATTTTTAAAACATTTGCAAAAATGTAAAAAGAACCGTTTTTTCTTTGTCATTATGGGGTATTGTGTGTACATTGATGAGGGAAAAATACTATTTAATCCCTTTTAGAATAAGGTTGTAACGTAACAAAATGTGGAAAAAGTCAAGGGGTGTGAATACTTTCCGAAGGCACTGTACATTACACCATTTCTTTCATATTGCATTTTATACAAGGCTAAGTTATATCAGCTTTAAAAGGGTTTATTTACAACCTATGGGGTATAAGATGTTGGGAATAGTGGCATATGCGAGTCTGAAATTAATAAAATGTCCTAACCCTAAGATATGTTCAATTTCAGCAGCAATTTCCAGGGCGAAATACTCAGACTCAAGCCATTTGGCTATGCGTTTCACAGCCCTATAATAATGATACAAGTTATATCACCTTAAAAGGGTTTATTTACAACCTCTGGTGTATAACATTTTAGGCAAAGTGGTATAGGAGAGTCTGACATATAACCCCTAACTTGAGTTCAGTCTTCGCCAATGAGAACCAAGAGGAGCCTACTGTAGCTTCGTCCTTCATGAGTGGGAAAGGCCTTGATTCTAGGCGGTAGGAAATCTTACATCCATCTCATTAGATCAGAACAGGATGGATCAACAGCAGTGGTAGAAAAACTACCCAATTGTCATACTTGAGTAAAAGTATAGATATCTTAATAGAAAGTTACTCAAGTAACAGTGAAAGTCAGCCAGTAAAATATTTATTGAGTTAAAGTCTAAAAGTATTTGGGTTTAAATTTACTTAAGTATCAAAAGTAAATGTAATTGCTAAAATATACTTAAGTATCAAAAGTAAAAGTACAATTATAAATAATAAAATAAATTCCTTATATTAAGCAAAGCAGATGGTACCATTTTCTTGTTTTTAAGATGTATGGATAGCCAGGGGCACACTCCAACACTCAGACATTATTTACAAAATAATGTGTTTATTGAGTCTGCCAGGCCAGAGGCAATAGGGATGACCACGTGTTCTCTTCATAAGTGCTTGAATTGGACCATTTTCCTGTCCTGCTAAGCATTCAAAATGTAACGAGTACTTTTGGTTGTCAGGGAAAATGTATGGAGTAAAAAGTACAATATTTTCTTTAGGAATGTAGTGAAGTAAAAGTAAAAGTTGTCAAAATAGAAATAGTAAAGTAAAGTACAGATACCCAAACAAAGTACTTAAAACCTTTTCTCAATAGGGGGGGCACTGTTTTCACTTTGTAAAAAATCGTTCCCAAATTAAACTGCCTCGTACTCAATTCTTGCTCGTACAATATGCATATTATTATTACTATTGGATAGAAAACACTCTCTAGTTTCTAAAACCGTTTGAATTATATCTGTGAGTAAAACAGAACTCATTTTGCAGCAAACTTCCTGTCAGGAAGTGAGAAATCTGACATCGGGGGCTCTGTTCCAGGGTCATCCTATTAATTTGCATGGAATCTATGGGTCTACATGCACTGCATACGCCTTCCACTAGATGTCAGTAGGCAGTGAGAGGTGGAATGGGGTGTATAGCTCTATGTGAGGCCGAACAAGACCTCTTGGAACGGTGGGTCTAGTCTTTTCACCGTTCAGCTTGGCGCGAGAGGGACCTCAGGATTGCGTTCTGAAAAGCTTTCGTTATAGACGTTAGATATATCCGGCTCTGATTTTATTTGATATATGTGTTAAAAACATCATAAACTAGTTATTTTAAACCGACTTATATCAGTTTATATCAGTTTATTGCGATTTTCTGTATTTTCTTTGTTATGCGTTATGGTGAGTTGGACACTTCTGTGCCGCATGGCCTGCTTTGTTAGCTAATTCGACAGATGAAGACGACATTCTACAACCGAACAACGATTATTCTGGACAAAGGACAACTTGTACAAGATTCTGATGGAAGCTCATCAAATAGTAGGAACCATTTATGATGTTATTTCGTATTTCTGTCGAAAATGTTTAGACGTATATTCCGCCCAGATTTTGGGCGCTGTCTCGCTATAACGTAAGCTGTATGTCGTACTAAAGTTATTTAAAAAAATCTAACACAGCGGTTGCATTAAGAACTAGTGTATCTTTAATTTGCTGTCCAACATGTATTTTTTAGTAAAGTTTATGATTAGTTATTTGATTAGATTAGGTGCCTCTCCAAGATTTCTCCGGACAATATTTCTGCATTTTCACTACGTATTCACATTGTAAAACCACGATTTGGGCCGCTAAATATGCACATTTTCGAACAAACCATATATGTATTGTGTAATATGATGTTATAGGACTGTCATCTGATGAAGTTTGAGAAGGTTAGTGAAAAAATTTATATCTTTTGCTGGTTTATTCGCTATCGCTAACGTTGCCTTGAATGAATGCGGTTGTGTGGTATGCTATTGTAGTAAGCTAATATAATGCTATATTGTGTTTTCGCTGTAAAACACTTAAAACATCTGAAATATTGGCTGGATTCACAAGATGTTTGTCTTTCATTTGCTGTACACCATGTATTTTTCATAAATGTTTTATGATGAGTATTTAGGTATTTCACGTTGGTCTCTGTAGTTATTCTAGCTGCTTTGGTGAGATTTGTGATGGTGGCTGCAATGTAAAACTATGATTTACACCTGAAATATGCACATTTTTCGAACAAAACATATGCTATACAATAAATATGTTATCAGACTGTCATCTGATGAAGTTGTTTCTTGGTTAGTGACTATTTATATCTTTATTTGGTCGAATTTGTGATAGCTACCTATGCGGTAAAAAAATTGTGAAAAAATGCGGTTGAGTCTTTTGCTATCGTGGTTAGCTAATAGAAATACATATTGTGTTTTCGCTGTAAAACATTTTAAAAATCGGAAATGATGGCTGGATTCACAAGATGTGTATCTTTCATCTGGTGTCTTGGACTTGTGATTTCATGATATTTAGATGCTAGTATTTACTTGTGGCCCTATGCTAGGCTATGCTAGTCAGCTTTTTTACTGATGAGGGTGCTCCCGGATCCGGGATTGTGACCAAGTAGAAGTTTTAAGTAGTACTTTAAAGTATTTTTACTTAAGTACTTTACACCACTGATCAACAGTGATTCATATTTCTGGTTTGCATCCTAAAAAAAGATTAGTTGTGTTTTGCTGTATAACACACTTACATTATTCTATCCATATGATGTGGATCACTGTCAGGTTATTAGATAGGGAGGAGTAACTGAAGCTAATCTATCTGAGATACCTACTGCAGCCCTCATCCTCCACATACAACACCCGTTTTGCCAGTCACATTCTGTTAAAGGTCCCCAAAGCACACTCATTTCTGGGTCACAGCTAGCGACTGGAACAAGCTGCCAAAGACACACAAACTGGACCGTTTTATCTCCATCTCTTCATTCAAAGGCTTAATCATGGACGCTCTTACTGACAGTTGTGGCTGCTTCCTGTGATGTATTGTTGTCTCTACCTTCTTGCCCTTTGTGCTGCTGTCTGTGCCCAATAATGTTTGTACCATGTTTTGGGCTGCTACCATGTTGTGCTTCTGCCATGTTGTGTTGCTACCGTGTTGTTGTCATGTGTTGCTACCACGCTGTGTTGTCATGTGTTGCTGCCATGAGGTGTTGTTGTCTTAGGTATCTCTTCATGTGGTGTGGTGGTGTCTCTATTGTCTGATGTATTTTGTCTTATATTTTTATTTTTAATCCCAGGCCCCCATCCCCGCAGGAGGCCTTTTGCCTTTTGGTAGGCCGTCATTGTAAATAAGAATTTGTTCTTAATTGACTTGTCTAGTTAAATAAAGGTTAAATAAAAATAAAAAATAAATAAAAAAGAACACCATGGGTGTAATAACACTTTAAACAGGTAGTTTGTAAATGTGTAAAATGTGTTTGTTTTGAGTCCACACTGGTAAGTTAACTTATGTAAATGTCTAGTCACAGAGAATTTTCTTCTGAATAAGGCATAGCACTTTCCATTCAGTTTCTGTCAAATTTGATGTAAGGCTTGATCACACATATAGTGACTAAGTCTATCCATCACACCCATTGTTGCTTATCCATTGCTCACTAGATATATCAATGTAATTACACCCAACACAATGTTGAAAAGCAGAATGCTTCCCACCACTAGATCAGATAACTAGACGTGAGATGGACATGATCCCAAAGCTGGCACGAGTGTAGCGGAAGAAAGTGAAAGCTGCAACCAGGGCTCATATGTGGCAAAGTGAGCTCTAACAGCTGTTGCCATGAAAGCCAAGTAGGCCTCTGGGCAGAGGTGGTAGGCCAACAATGCTGGCATATGCCTAAGTATATAAAATGATTGACATGACCGTAATAATCATCATGAAACGGCCGAGGAAGTGCCATAAGTGTAAGCCAACATAATTCATTGTGTTACATTAACCTGTTTAACTGCATTGACATGGCTTAATTGATCATAGTCCAGACTTGTTTTTAAACCAAACCGATTTTTTTTTCAGGTCTTCTGTTTCCCCACATTTATTGATTCATTAATTTCCCATCATGAAAATGTATCCCCATTCCTCAATAAAATACCTTATTCGATACAACAACAAAAATCTGACAAATACAGCTTTTTACTCCAATCTGGCAACCCTCATAAAATCCGACATAGCACCAGTATCCCAAAGTATTAAGGGAAACTAAACTCAGCAAAAAAAGAAACGTCCCTTTTTCAGGACCCTGTCTTTCAAAGATAATTCGTAAAAATTCAAATAACTTCACAGATCTTCACTGTAAAGGGTTTAAACACTGTTTCCCATGCTTGTTCAATTAATCATAAGCAATTAATGAACATGCACCTGTGGAACGGTCGTTAAGACACTAACAGCTTACAGACGGTAGGCAATTAAGGTCACAGTTATGAACACTTAGGACACTAAAGAGGCCTTTCTACTGACTCTGAAAAACACAAAAAGAAAGATGCCCAGGATCCCTGCTCATTTGCGTGAACGTGCCTTAGGCATGCTGCAAGGAGGCATGAGGACTGCAGATGGTGCCAGGGCAATAAATTGTAATGTCCGTACTGTGAGACGCCTAAGACAGCGCTACAGGGAGACAGGACGGACAGCTGATCGTCCTCGCAGTGACAGACCGACCACGTGTAACAACACCTGCACAGGATCGGTACATCCGAACATCACACCTGCGGGACAGGTACAGAATGGCAACAACAACTGCCCAAGTTACACCAGGAATGCACAATTCCTCCATCAGTGCTCAGACTGTCTGCAATAGGCTGAGAGAGGCTGGACTGAGGGCTTGTAGGCCTGTTGTAAGGCAGGTCCTCACCAGACATCACCGGCAACAACGTCGCCTATGGGCACAAACCCACCGTCGCTGGACCAGACAGGACTGGCAAAAAGTGCTCTTCTCTGACGAGTCGGGGTTTTGTCTCACCAGGGGTGATGGTCGGATTCGAGTTTATCATTGAAGGAATGAGCGTTACACCGAGGCCTGTACTCTGGAGCGGGATCGATTTGTAGGTGGAGGGTCCGTCATGGTCTGGGACAGTGTGTCACAGCATCATCGAACTAAGCTTGTTGTCGTTGCAGGCAATCTCAACGCTGTTCGTTACAGGGAAGACATCCTCTCCCCTCATGTGGTACCCTTCTTGCCGGCTCATCCTGACATGACCCTCCAGCATGACAATGCCACCAGCCATACTGCTCGTTCTGTGTGGGATTTCCTGCAAGACCGGAATGTCAGTGTTCTGCCATGGCCAGCAAAGAGCCCGGATCTCAATCCCATTGAGCACGTCTGGGACCTGTTGGATCGGAGGGTGAGGGTTAGGGACTTTCCCCCCAGAAATGTCCGGGAACTTGCCTTGGTGGAAGAGTGGGGTAACATCTCACAGCAAGAACTGGCCAATCTGGTGCAGTCCATGAGGAGTAGATGCACTACAGTACTTAAAACAGCTGGTGGCCACACCAGATACTGACTGTTACTTTTGATTTTGACTCCCCCTTTGTTAAGGGAGACATTATTCCATTTCTGTTAGTCACATGTCTGTGAAACTTGTTTAGTTTATGTCTCAGTTGTTGAATCTTGTTATGTTCATACAAATATTTACACATGTTAAGTTTTCTGAAAATAAACGCAGTTGATAGTGAGAGGACGTTTCTTTTTTTGCTGAGTTTGGCATAGAAAACAGCATTGGCATGAATAAAAAAAATAGCAAAACATAAGGCTATTATATTTTAACTATTTCGGTGACAACCTGGTTGATTAACAATATTGGGTTGTTAAAACGTTAGTTTTTGTATATAAATTAATGTGGTACACAAAAAGTCAGTGTAGAACACAATTGCCCAAAATGCATTGCTCCAATAGGTGTCAAAAGATTGTTATTAAGTTTGCCCCCCCAAAAACAAAGTCTGATGAATGAAGTCGCAATTTTTTGTGTATCTTTCCCTACGAACTAAGTTTTTATTTTTTGTATTTTCACATGAATTAAGCCTCACAAAAACACACAAAAATGCACAAAATCTGCTGAAATACTTTTTGTACATATTTGCACGAATTGAGTGTGAGATTGTGTTGAAACAGGTAGACCTACCTCTTGTTTTTTTCATAGGAAGAAATAGGCTTCCACAAAGTCAAATTAAAATGGTGTCACGCCCTGACCTTAGAGAGCCGTTTTATTTCTCTATTTGGTTAGGTCAGGGTGTGATTTGGGGTGGGCATTCTATGTTCTCTATTTCTTTGTGTTTGGCCGAGTGTGGTTCCCAATCAGAGGCAGCTGTCTTTCATTGTCTCTGATTGGGGATCATACTTAGGCAGCCCTTTTTCCCTCCTTCCGTGTGGGATCTTGTCTTTGTTTTGAGTGCATGTAGTTTGCACGATGAAGCTGTTCGGTCGTTGTATTGTTTATTGTTTTTTGGTGTACATTTAAATTAAAGAAGAATGTACGCCTACCACGCTGCACCTTGGTCTCATTCCGACGACAAACTTTACAGAAGATCCCACCACCAACAGACCAAGCAGCGTGGTCAGGAGGACTGGACCTGGGAGGAAATCCTGGATGAAGCAGGACCCTGGACAAGCGCTGGGGAGTATCGCCGTCCGAAGGAGGAGATAGAGGCAGCGAAAGCGGAACGGCGACATTACGAGGAGTTAGCTCATCATAGCAAGCACGAGAGGCAGCCCCAAAACATTTTTCTTGGGGGGGTGGCACACGGGGAGATTGGTGGAGTCAGGGTTCAGACCTGAGCCAACTCCCCGTGCTTACCGTGGGGAGCGTGTGACTGGTCAGGCATCGTGTTATGCGGTGATGCGCACGGTGTCCCCAGTGAGCAGCCACAGCCCGGTGCGCTCTGTGCAAGCTCCCTGCAGTTGCCGTGCTAGAGTGGGCATTCAGCCAGGAAGGTTTGTGCCGGCTCAACGCTCATGGCCTCCTGTGCTTGTCTTCGGCCCAGGATATCCTGCGCCAGCTCTACGCACGGTATCCCCAGTTCGCCAGCACAGCCCAGTGCGGCCTGTTCCAGCTCCCCGCACTTGCCGTGCTACAGGGGGGATTCAGCCAGGACGCGTTGTGCCAGCTCTGCGCTCCAGACCTCCAGTGCGCCTCCACGGCCCAGCATATCCTGCGCTGGCTCTACGCACTATGCCTCCAGTGCGCCGTCATAGCCCAGTGCGTCCCGTGCCAGCTCTCCACACTCACCGAGCTAAAGTGAGTATCCAGCCAGGATGTGTTGTGGCAGCTCCACTCACTAGGCTGCCAGTACGTCTCCTCAGTCCGGTGAGATCTGTTCCGGCTCCACGTATGAAGCCTCCAGCGACGGTCCCCAGTCCGGAGCCTCCAGCGACGGTCCCCAGTAGGGAGCGGGGGATACACTCCGAACCGGAGCCGCCACCGAGATTAGATGCCCACCCGGACCCTCCCCTATAGGTTCAGGTTTGCGGCCGGGAGTCCGCACCTTTGGGGGGGGGGGGGGGGGGAGGGTACTGTCACGCCCTGACCTTAGAGAGCCGTTTTATTTCTCTATTTGGTTAGGTCAGGGTGTGATTTGGGTGGGCATTCTATGTTCTCTATTACTTTGTGTTTGGCCGAGTGTGGTTCCCAATCAGAGGCAGCTGTCTTTCATTGTCTCTGATTGGGGATCATACTTAGGCAGCCCTTTTTCCCTCCTTCAGTGTGGGATCTTGTCTTTGTTTGAGTGCATGTAGTTTGTACTTTTCATTCGTTGTATTGTTTATTGTTTTTTCTTGGTGGAACATTAAAATAAAAGAATGTACGCCTACCACGCTGCACCTTGGTCTCCTTCCGACGACAAACGTTACAAATGGATACAATTGTTGAAATGAATTACTTTCAGCACTATTTGCTGTCCACCTCTGATTATGCTGCAGCCACTCCACTTTTATAAAGATGCTTTTGATTTCAATGTATAATTTTAATTTGCTATATTCTTTTATTCTCCTCGTATTTTGTTACTTGTATTGAAAAGTGCTATATAAATTAAGTTGTTATGTATGTATGGTGCATTATTATACTGTATGGTGACCAAACAGAAGACGACAGATTGTGCACAATCCACATTTCAGATATGCTAAACTTCCAGTCAAAAATGACCTAAATCAGAGCATACAGACAAACACAGAGGCTGTATAAGGGGACGGAGTAAGATAAGTGGCCTTCAGCCAATCGGGCTTCTTTCTGAGAGACGGGAGGGATGATTGATGGGACCTGCATTGCTTTCTCTTTGGGGTTTTAGGCTGGGTTCTGTATAAGCACTTTGTGACATCTGCTGATGTAAAAAGGGCTTTATAAATACATTTGATTGATTTGATTGACCTGAGTCCCGCCCCTCTGGATCCTCATAGGTTGTGATGAGAGGCTCTTTAAATTCTATTCACTCACAGCTGGCCACTGGCTCCTATCGATCTGGCAGCTGGGGTTTCTGTGTGTGGGGGTTGTGGGGATGGAGGTCCAGTATGTATTCCATCTATTTGTTTTGATGTGATGGATATCTCCCTACACAATCTGATTAATGGCAAGATCTTATACAGTAGGATTTAAAAAAGGGGGATATTACACACATGGAGTACCTCAGTATTTATGCTTAAATGTCCATTTATGAACACAGAAACAGCCTTTCCCTGCCGGAGCCTTGTGAAGAGAGCAGTGCCGCCAGCATACCAAACATCCTCCTCTGGGAGATCATCGACTGGACCCTGCTGTCTAAGACACACACACTCTCACTCACAGATACACACACACACATACATACATACTCACAAAAGCATGCACACACCTACACACAAAGCAAAGTTGGTATTTTTTATATTTTCTTGGCATTTGTCCTTTCTTCACATTGTCAAAGGTGACCTTAGGATCCCTAGTGTACAAAGACCTTTCATCCCCCCCCCCCACAGAGACGTCTGCTGCTGTCTGTCAGGCCCGGAATGGAACTGAAATCTCTCTCTCCCTGAGACAGAAACATACATTAGCTAGCTACCTACATGGAGGGGAAATTAGGGAGGGAGGGAGCAGAGGGAGGGAGCGGAGCAGATAATGAACAGAGTAATGTTCAGTGTTCTCGTTGATGATGTTTCTTCTCCCCTGGTTGTTCTGTTGTCGTTAATTAAGATTGGCACACTCAGGAGAGCAGGTATAAACACACCTGGTACAGTGAGGCTCCATTGACTCAGAGTCGGTGTTCAGTCTCAGCCAACAAAATAGTGTGTCAGACCCAGTATAGCTAATCTGTGCCATCTTGAGACCGCCTCTCTTGGTTCCTTGGACGACAGGATCAAATTTTCTCTCAATAAACACACACACACAGATATTTCTTGTAAATCAACAGTGTGTTATCAGAAAGAGTTTGTTTAAAGAGAGGAAGGGTGGGGAAACATGGTGGAGACCGACCAGACAGATTTGTATCACAATGTAGAAACAGCTCCTGAAAAAACACCTTGTATTTTGATCTGATATTCCTCTGAATGTGTCTCCTTGATGCATAAAGAACACATTGGTATTACAGTTACATAGTTACTACTGAGAAAACTGCTAGCAGTAATGGCAAACAGTGGGAACAATATAACCTTGCATTTTAATGTTACACTTGGAGAAATGAAATGGAACTAGAAAAGTACATTTCCTGAAGAAAATGTGGTGTGCAGGCTAGCGTGCTAGCGTGTGAATTGACTATTAGGATAGGATAGCCTGAGCCTGTGGAAGTTGGTTTGGTGTCTCTAGCTTGAACAGTTCAAAAGTTATTGTTGGTGAGTTATTTATGGAAATGTATGTACATTTGTATCATTATAGTGGGAAAAGTTTTAAGAATTTGAAGTTACGATAGCCTGAAGTTGGTTTGGTGTCTCTAGCTTGGACGGTTCAAGAGTTACTGTTGGTTGATTATTTTATGCTAATTTATGCACATTTATATAATTATAGTTGATAAAAGTGTTTAAGAATTTGAAGTTATGTTAGACTGAATATAAGAAAGTTGGTTTGGTGTCTGGCTTGAATTGTTCAAGAGTTACTGTTGGTTGGTTATTTTATGCTAATTTATGCACATTTGTATAATTATAAAAATTATTTAAAAAATAAAAAAGTTTGTAAGAATTTGAAGTTAGAATAGCCTGAACATGTTGAAGTTAGTTTGGTGTCTCCAGCTTGAACAGTTGAACAGTTACTGTTGGTGAATTATTGAATTAAAATGTATGCTAATTTATATAGTTATAGTTGAATAAGTTCTTATAGAATTTGAATTTAGGATAGCCTGAATCTTTTAAAGTTGGGCTTATAGCTTAATTGGCCAAGGAGTAGGACCATTTTAAATAGCTACCACTGTATTATTGTGGTTCTAATTCAAATCCATGTTAATTTATGCACATTTCAAATGGTTATAATTAAAAAATTATAAATATGATCAAAAGTCTGAATACAAGCTATCTATATTGAACAAATATATAAACGCAACATGCAACAATTTCAAAGAATTTCCTGTGAAATAAATTCATTAGACTCTAATCTATGGATTTCACATGACTGGGAATACAGATGTGCATCTGTTGGTCACAGATACCTTTATAAAAAAGTAGGGGCGTGGATCAGAAAACCAGTCAGTATCTAGTGTGACCACCATTAGCCTCATGCAGCACGACTCATCTTCTTTGCATAGAGTTGATCAGGCTTTTGATTGTGGCCTATGGAATGTTTTCCCACTCCTCTTCAATGGCTGTGCGAAGTTGCTGGATATTGGCGAGAACTGGAACACGCTGTTGTACACATCGATCCAGAGCATCCCAAACATGCTCATGAGTGACATGTCTGGTGAGTATGCAGGCCATGGAAGAACTGGGGCATTTTCAGCTTCCAGGAATTGTGTCCAGATCCTTGCGACATGGGGTTGTGCATTATCATGCTGAAACATGAGGTGATGGCGACAGATGAATGGTACGAGAATGGGCCTCAGGATTTCATCACATTGCATTCAAATTGCCATCGATAAAATGCAGTTGTATTCGTTGTCCATAGCTTATACCTGCCCATACCATAACCCCACTGGCTCCATTGGGCACTCTGTTCAAAACGTTGACATCAGCAAACCGCTCGCCCACATGACGCCATACACATGGTCTGCGATTGTGAGGCCAGTTGAATGTATTGCCAAATTCTCTAAAACGACGTTGGAGGCAGTTTATGGTAGAGAAATTAACGTTCAATTCTCTAGCAACAGCTCTGGTGGACATTCCTGCAGCCAGGATGCCAATTGCTCGTTCCCTCTAAACTCTGTGGCATTGTGTTGTGTGACAAAACTGCACATTTTAGAGTGGCCTTTTATTGTCCCCAGCACAACAAAAAGTGCACCTGTGTAATGATCATGCTGTTTAATCAGTCAAGTGGATGGATTATCTTTGAAAAGGAGAAATGCTCACTAACCGGGATGTAAACAAATTTGTGAAAAACATTTCGGTGAAATAAGCTTTTTTTGCATATGTAAAATTTCTGGGAACTTTTTTTTCAGCTCATGAACCATGGGACCAACATTTTACATGTTGCGTTTATATATTCGTTCAGTGTAAGTTGGGTCAGTCTGAACATCTCAACATTAGTTTGGCGTTGATTTGATTTTTGATTTTGATTTGATTTGGATCTCTTTTAGTCCCCATTTGGACTAATCTTCCAAGAGTCCTTAAACATTAAAATACAATTTATAATACGAACACATTTCCACATATAACACACTATTACAAACATACATAATATACTAACATAATGACCCAATAAATACTCAATCAAAAAAATGTTAATTCTTCATCTACTATAGTCCCACAACATTTCTTGGTATTTTATTTAAATCATTTTAAAATAATGTTTACATTTATATATTGAAAGGTTTCTGGTTTGCTCAGTTAATTTATTCAATTTCTTTATTGCTCTAAATCGAAATTGATAGCTTAAACGGTGTAAGTGCAGTGGCGAATCCAAATACTTCCCATTAACATTTAAAATGTGTGGATTAAAGATGTCTTACACTTAAGTAAATTGGAGAAGATTAAATATACCCTACGGGGTTCTTCTGACAAATTCTACAGAATGTGGGGACCTTTCTTTACCTATGTAGAGACACTAATGTCCCTCTACTCTACAGTAAAACGCTTTGTATTTAATTGATCTACCTTTGTAGTGTTTAATATTAGTCTGTCTTACTATTATAATTTTTCTATTCGTTCTGAAGACTAGCCATGTTTTATTTTGTATTTATTTTTTAGTATTTAATTTTTTTGTGTGTACCTTGTTGTTCCTAATGTATGTTTTGTTATGAAAGTATTACTTAAGTACTTTATATTTTCATATGGGCTAATACATTCCTACCTGATTTAAAAAGCATATTCAAATGTATAAAAACACATGCGCAATATACTATATTTCAAACATTGTTTATTGTAACTGTGAAAGAAAATGCCAATAAAAAGTGTTCGGGAAAAAAAATTGTTATAGTTCAAGAAGTATAAATGTTATAAAAATGATAAATTCAAGCAGTCTAAGTTGGGTCAATCTGAACATCTCAACCTTGGTTTGGCTTAAATCTCAACCTTGATAACTTAACTGGTGTAGGAGGAGATACATGCCCAGATTATCACATTTTCCCCGTGTAAGTCTATGGCACTTTTATTGCCATTGAAATGCATTGGGAGCTTATTTAAATATTGTTGTAGTACAAAATTTATTAATAATATTCAAAATATATTCTCAAACAATATAAGTTGGTGCAGTATGTGCATTTGGAAGTTGGTTACGTGTTAATAGCTTATGTCGTTTAAGCGCTAGAGTGAGCAGAAGAAATCAAATAATAATAATATTATATGTAAGAGTATGTAAGAAATCTAGAGGTGTGCATTGCTTTGCATTGCTTTGCATGCACACCTAACAAGCAGATAAAGTGTTAAAAAGTGTGTTCCATAATTAGCAGGGTAGATGTTAGTTCATCCAAGTGAGTGTTGATATTCAGACTGATTAGAAGCAGACAAGTTGCGTGTTAATGTAACAGCATGGTGAGGAAGATGAATGATCAGCCTCCAGGCCAAAACAGAAAAACAGAGGGATGAGTAGAAACAATAAGTATAAAGGAAGGTTAGAGGGCTGCCTGGAGGTCTGTAGGGCTGGGCTGAGGGAGAAACATGCCTCTTAAACCTGCCTGGGGTGAGGTTAATAACTGAGAGGGATATAGTGATAGAGAGTCAGTTCAGAGCCCAGTAGCTGTCATTTAAAGCAGAGATTACTCCACAGAGGTGGTGTTGTTTTGATAGAAATCAATCTATTACAGCAGGGCAGACAACGTGCATTACACACACACACACACACACACACACACACACACACACACACACACACACACACACACACACACAGACAATATGCACACCGACACAGACATGCACACACATACACCTCCCAGCCATTCTGAAGTTTGATGCTCAACTTTCCATCAACTCCTTTCAGTGCTCTGCCAAACTATGAAGTGCTGAGCCAACTCTCCTGTGACCAGGCTACAGTCTCTCAGTCTGTCAGTCTCTCAGCTAACAACATCTTTGGAGGATCAAAGAGACCTAAAAGTAGTGGCTATGTGGATTGAGGAGTGTGCGTATGTGTGTGTACATGTTTGACTATACTCAAGAACCAGAAACCAGTAAACCAACAAAAATTCAGAGAAGTGAGGACATTTTGCCGGTCCTCACTTGTAAAAAGGCTATTTTAGGCTTCGGGGTTAGGGTTAGAATTGGGGTTAGGGGTTAAGGTTAAGTTGAGGGTTTAGGGTTAGGGAAAATAGGATTGTGAATGGGAATCAATTGTTGGTCCCCAAAAGGTCCTCACAAGTATAGTAAGACGTGTGTGTGTGCGTGCGTGTGTGTGTGTGTGAGTGTGTGCGTGCGTGAGTGTGTGCGTGCGTGCGTGCGTGCGTGTGTGTGTGTGTGTGTGTGTGTGTGTGTGTAGATTTGGATAGAAAACACTCTAAAGTTTCTAAAACTGTTCAAATTATGTCTGTGAGTATAACAGAACTTATTTGGCAGGCGAAACCCCGAGGACAAACCATCCAGGATTTCTTTTGTTGTTGAGGAGACTGTGTTTTCAATTGTTTTCTATGGGAATCTAGATTTCTGAGGCATCTGGTTGCAGTTCCTAGGGCTTCCACTAGATGTCATTAGTCTTTAGAAATTGGTTGATGTTTTTCTTTTGAGTAATGAAGAAGTATGGCTGTTCAGAATGAGTGTCGAGTCTAGTGTACTGTTGTGTTTGAGGTGCGCGACCTGAAAGCTCGCTCCACTTTCATTTTATCCGCTATTGAACACGGTTTATTCCGTCTTAAATTTGATCGATTATTTACGTTTTAAAATACCTAAAGTTGTATTAGGAAAGTTGTTGAAATGTTTGAACCAAGATTACAGGTAATTTATTAGATCATGTGTAGTCATGTTGGGCGAGTTGGAACCGGTGTTTTTCTGAATCAAATGCGCCAAATAAATGGACATTTTGCGGATATAACGACGGAATTAATCGAACAAAAGGACCATTTGTGATGTTTATGGGACATATTGGAGTGCCAACAGAAGAAGATCTTCAAAAGTAAGGCATGAATTATATCGTTATTTCTGAGTTTTGTGTCGCGCCTGGCGGGTTGAAATATGATTGTCATGTGTTTGTTTGATGGGGTGCTGTCCTCAGATAATAGCATGGTTTACTTTCACCGTAAAGCCTTTTTGAAATCTGACACGGTGGCTGGATTAACAAGAAGTTAAGCTGTATTTTGGTGTATTGCACTTGTGATTTTATGAAAGATTTATTTTGAATTTCGCGCGCTGCAATTTCATTGGATGTTGTCGAAACGTTCTGCTAGCGAAACCCCTAGCCGTAAAAGGTTAACCTCAGTAAGACCAAGGAGATGATCGTGGACTACAGGAGACGGGGAAGCTAGCACGCCCTCATCCACATCGACGGGGATGCAGTGGAGCGGGTCGAGAGCTTCAAGTTCCTCTGTGTCCAAATCAGTAAGAACTTAAAATGGTCCACACCCACGCGCACAGTTGTGAAGAAGGCCCGACAGCACCCCTTCCCTCTCAGGAGGTTGAAAATGTTTGGCATGGGCCCTCAAATCTTCAAAAAGTTTTACAGCTGTACAATTGAGAGCATCTTGACTGGCTGTATCACAGCCTGGTATGGCAATACCACCACCCTCGATCACATGGCGCTACAGAGGGACAGCCCAGTACTGGGACAGCCCAGTACATCACTGGGGCGGAGTTCCTTGCCATCCAGGACCTCTATATCAGGCGGTGTGAAAGGAAAGGCAGTAAAAATGGTTAAAGACTCCAACCAGCCAGACCATAGACTGTTCTCTCTGCTTTGGCACATCAAACAGTATTGGTGCATCTCCTGTAGTCCAGTTGAGAAAATGGCGCCGGAAGAAATGGCAGCAGTTTTAAGGGCGCCCAGCCAATTGTGCTATTATGTGTTTTTCTCATTATTTGTAACTTATTTTTTACATAATGTTTCTGCAACCATATCTTAAGGCAAAAAAGAGCTTCTGGATATCAGGACAACGCTCGTCTTATGTGGCAGGGCTTGCAAACTATTACAGACTACAAAGGGCTCCTCGGGGTCCACGTCAACAACAAACTAGAATGGTCCAAACACACCAAGACAGTCATGGGCACGACAAAGCCTATTCCCCCTCAGGAAACTAAAAAGATTTGGCATGGGGTCCTGAGATCCTCAAAAGGTTCTACAGCTGCAACATCGAGAGCATCCTGATCGAGTTGCATCACTGCCTGGTACGGCAATTGCTCGGCCTCTGACCGCAAGGCACTACAGAGGGTAGTGCGTATGGCCCAGTACATCACTGGGGCTAAGCTGCCTGCCATCCAGGAGCTCTACACCAGGCGGTGTCAGAGGAAGGCCCTAAAAATTGTCAAAGACCCCAGCCACCCCAGTCATGGACTGTTCTCTCTACTACCGCATGGCAAGCGGTACCGGAGTGCCAAGTCTAGGACAAAAAGGCTTCTCAACAGTTTTTACCCCCAAGCCATAAGACTCCTGAACAGGTAATCAAATGGCTACCCGGACTATTTGCGTTGTGTTCCCCCCCCAACCCCCTCAACCCCTCTTTTTATGCTACTGCTACTCTCTGTATTATCATACATGCATAGTCACTTTAACTATACATTCATGTACATACTACCTCAATTGGGCCGACCAACCAGTGCTCCCGCACATTGGCTAACCGGGCTATCTGCATTGTGTCCCGCCACCCACCACCCTCCAACCCCACTTTTACGCTACTGCTACTCTCTGTTCATCATATACAGTGAGGGAAAAAAGTATTTGATCCCCTGCTGATTTTGTACGTTTGCCCACTGACAAAGAAATTATCAGTCTATAATTTTAATGGTAGGTTTATTTGAACAGTGAGAGACAGAATAACAACAAAAATATCCAGAAAAATGCATGTCAAAAATGTTATAAATTGATTTGCATTTTAATGAGGGAAATAAGTATTTGACCCCTTCTCAATCAAAAAGATTTCTGGCTCCCAGGTGTCTTTCATACAGGTAACGAACAGAGATTAGGAGCACACTCTTAAAGGGAGTGCTCCTAATCTCAGTTTCTTACCTGTATAAAAGATACCTGTCCACAGAAGCAATCAATCAATCAGATTCCAAACTCTCCACCATGGCCAAGACCAAAGAGCTCTCCAAGGATGTCAGGGACAAGATTGTAGACCTACACAAGGCTGGAATGGGCTACAAGACCATCGCCAAGCAGCTTGGTGAGAAGGTGACAACAGTTTCTGTGATTATTCGCAAATGGAAGAAACACAAAAGAACTGTCAATCTCCCTCAGCCTGGGGCTCCATGCAAGATCTCACCTCGTGGAGTTGCAATGATCATGAGAACGGTGAGGAATCAGCCCAGAACTACACAGGAGGATCTTGTCAATGATCTCAAGGCAGCTGGGACCATAGTCATCAAGAAAACAATTGGTAACACACTATGCCGTGAAGGACTGAAATCCTGCAGCGCCCGCAAGGTCCCCCTGCTCAAGAAAGCACATATACATGCCCGTCTGAAGTTTGCCAATGAACATCTGAATGATTCAGAGGACAACTGGGTGAACGTGTTGTGGTCAGATGAGACCAAAATGGAGTTCTTTGGCATCAACCCAACTTGCCGTGTTTGGAGGAGGAGGAATGCTGCCTATGACCCCAAGAAACCATCCCCACCGTCAAACATGGAGGTGGAAACATTATGCTTTGGGGGTGTTTTTCTGCTAAAGGGACAGGACAACTTCACCGCATCAAAGGGACGATGGACGGGGCCATGTACCGTCAAATCTTGGGTGAAAACCTCCTTCCCTCAGCCAGGGTATTGAAAATGGGTCGTGGATGGGTATTCCAGCATGACAATGACCCAAAACACACGGCCAAGGCAACAAAGGAGTGGCTCAAGAAGAAGCACATTAAGGTCCTGGAGTGGCCTAGCCAGTCTCCAGACCTTAATCCCATAGAAAATCTGTGGAGGGAGCTGAAGGTTCGAGTTGCCAAACGTCAGCCTCGAAACCTTAATGACTTGAAGAAGATCTGCAAAGAGGAGTGGGACAAAATCCCTCCTGAGATGTGTGCAAACCTGGTGGCCAACTACAAGAAACGTCTGACCTCTGTGATTGCCAACAAGGGTTTTGCCACCAAGTACTAAGTCATGTTTTGCAGAGGGGTCAAATACTTATTTCCCTCATTAAAATGCAAATCAATTCATAACATTTTTGACATGCGTTTTTCTGGATTTTTTTGTTGATATTCTGTCTCTCACTGTTCAAATAAACCTACCATTAAAATTATAGACTGATCATTTCTTTGTCAGTGGGCAAACGTACAAAATCAGCAGGGGATCAAATACTTTTTTCCCTCACTGTATGCATAGTCACTTTAACCATATCTACATGTACGTACTACCTCAATCAGCCTGACTAACCGTGTCTGTATGTAGCCTCGCTACTTTTATAGCCTCGCTACTGTATATAGTCTGTCTCTTTACTGTTGTTTTATTTCTTTACTTACCTATTGTTCACCTAACACCTTTTTTGCACAATTGGTTAGAGCCTGTAAGTAAGCATTTCACTGTAAGGTCTACCTACACCTGTTGTATTCAGCGCACGTGACAAATAAACTTTGATTTGATTTGATCAAGTCTGACACCAATGGGTTCCTGAAAATGTTTACCATGTAGGAGACACTCTTGTCCAGAGCGACTTACAGGACCAATTAGGGTTAAGTGCCTTTATCAAGGGCACATCGACAGATTTTTCACCTATTCGGCTCTGGGATTCAAACCAGCAAACTTTTGGTTGCTGGCCCAACGCTCTTAACCGCTAGGCTACCTGTTGCACTGCCAGCTTCTATCCCCATGCCATAAGACTGCTAAATAGCTAACTAAATAGCTAGCAAAATGACTACATCTGAGTTGACCCTTGTTTTTGCAATCTCGCTATGCACGCTCACAAGGCTTTACACACTCATGTACTCTGACACCCCAACACACATACAAACACTCCACTCACATGCGATCATCATATATGCTGTTGCTACTCTGTTTATCATATTTATCATATATCCTCATATATCCTTGTCACCTTACCCCTATACATACAGTATCACTTCAGTATCCCTGCACAGTGTAAATATGGTACTGGAACTGACTGACGCTGTATATAGTATTCTTACTTACTTTATCGTGTTTTCTTGTGTGTTTTTGTTTTACCTTATTATTTTTAGTATTACATTGTTATTGATTATTGCATTATTGGGGTTAGAGCTTGCAAGAAAGGCATTTCACTGTACTTGTGCATGTGACATTAAAACTTGAAACTTTAAAGTTACAGCAGTCTGTTTATGACTGGGAAGAGTCTGTCAGGTTGAATTCAGTCCATTATTACTATATATTATACAGTTGAAGTCTGAAGTTTACATCACTTATTTTGGAGTCATTAAAACTCGTTTTTCAACCACTCCACACATTTCCTGTTAACAAACAATAGTTTTGGCAAGTCATCTACTTTGTGCATGACACAAGTAATTTTTCCAACAATTGTTTAAAGACAGATTATTTCACTTATAATTCACTGTCTCACAATTCCAGTGGGTCAGAAGTTTACATACACTAAGTTGACTGTGCCTTTAAACAGCTTGGAAAATTCCAGAAAATTATGTCATGGCTTTAGAAGCTTCTGATAGGCTAATTGACATCATTTGAGTCAATTGGAGGTGTACCTGTGGATGTATTTCAAGGCCTACCTTCAAACTCAGTGCCTCTTTGCTTGACATCATGGGAAAATCAAAAGAAATCAGCCAAGACCTCAGAAAAAAAATTGTAGACCCCCACAAGTTTGATTCATCATTGGGAGCAATTTCCAAACGCCTGAAGGTACCACGTTCATCTGTGCAAACAATAGTACGCAAGTTTAAACATCATGGGACCACGCAGCCGTCATACTGCTCAGGAAGGAGACGCGTTCTGTCTCCTCGAGATGAACGTACTTTGGTGTGAAAAGTGCAAATCAATCCCAGAACAACAGCAAAGGACCTTGTGAAGATGCTGAAGGTAACAGGTACAAAAGTATCTATATCCACAGTAAAACGAGTCCTATATCGACATAACCTGAAAAGCCGCTCAGCAAGGAAGAAGCCACTGCTCCAAAACCGCCATAAAAAAGCCAGACTATGGTTTGCAACTGCACATGGGGACAAAGCTAATACTTTTTGGAGAAATGTTCTCTGGTCTGATGAAACAAAAATAGAACTGTTTGGCCATAATGACCATCGTTATGTTTGGAGGAAAAAGGGGGAGGCTTGCAAGCCAAAGAACACCATCCCAACTGTGAAGCACGGGGTTGGCAGCATCATGTTGTGGGGGTGCTTTGCTGCAGGAGGGGCTGGTGCACTTAACAAAATAAATTGCATCATGAGGAAGGGAAATTATGTGGATATATTGAAGCTACATCTCAAGACATCAGTCAGGAAGTAAAATCTTGGTCTCAAATGGGTCTTCCAAATGGACAATGACCCCAAGCATACTTCCAAAGTTGTGGCAAAATGGCTTAAGGACAACAAAGTCAAGGTATTGGAGTGGCCATCACAAAGCCCTGACCTCTATCCTATAGAAAATTTGTGGGCAGAACTGAAAAAGCATGTGCGAGCAAGGAGGCCTACAAACCTGACTCAGTTACACCAGCTCTGTCAGGAGGAATGGGCCATAATTCACCCAACTTATTGTGGGAAGCTTGTGGAAGGCTACCTGACACATTTGACCCAAGTTAAACCATTTAAAGGCATTGCTACCAAATACTAATTGAGGGTATGTTAACTTCTGACCCACTGGGAATGTGATGAAAGAAATAAAAGCTGAAATAAATCATTCTCTCTACTATTAGTCTGACATTTCACATTCTTAAAATAAAGTGGTGATCCTAACTGACCTAAAATGTTGTTGTTTTTTAACTTGGATTAAATGTCAGGAATTGTGAAAACTGAGTTTAAATGCATTTGGCTAATATGTATGTAAACCTCCGACTTCAACGGTATATCACACACGCACACACAAACTCTACAATTACCATGCAGAGAAGTATATGACAACAATCCTATAAGAGAGGCAAACACATACACATGCTTGTCCCTATCGTTCCAATACCTCCTGTTACACAGAATGATAACCCTCTAACTCAGACAGAATCCGTAACTTTTAAAATGTGAGATTAAACTCATACGTTACAACCCTTGCTCTGATGCATTACAAGTTCTAACTGTTTAATTACTTTTTAACCAAGTTATTGACTGTTTTCTCTGCTACCGCATGGCAAGCGGTACCGGAGCGCCAATTCTAGGACCAAAAAGCTCCTCAACAGCTTCTACCCCCAAGCCATTAGACTGCTGAACAATTCATAAAAATTGCCACCGGACAATTTACATTGACCCCCCTCTTGTACACTGCTGCGACTCACTGTTTGTTTTTACCTATGCATAGTCACTTCGCTCCCACCTACATGTACGGATTACCTCAACTAGCCCGTACCCCTGCACACTGACTCGGTACCGGTCCCCGCTGTATATAGCCTCGTTATTGTTGTTCTTATTGTGTTATTTTGTATTATAACTTTTTATTAGAGTCTACTAGGTAAATATTTTCTTCTTCTTGAACTGCACTGTTGGTTAAGGGCTTGTAAGTAAGCATTTCACAGTAAAGTCTACACTTGTTGTATTTGGCGCATGTGACAAATAAAATTTGATTTGATTACAATCTAAATGTTTAATTTCCATTCTCTGTGCCAGAGTCAGGTGAAGAGAGCAGTTAAAAGTAATTATCTCTCTAGCCCCACTGAGCCCCAGTCAGACCTACAGTAGTTCTCTCTAGTCCCACTAAGCCCCAGTCAGATCTATAGTAGTTCTCTCTAGTCCCACTGAGCCCCAGTCAGATCTACAGTAGTTCTCTCTAGTCCCACTGAGCCCCAGTCAGATCTACAGTAGTTCTCTCTAGTCCCACTGAGCCCCAGTCAGACCTACAGTAGTTCTCTCTAGCCCCACTGAGCCCCAGTCAGACCTATAGTAGTTCTCTCTAGCCCCAGTCAGATCTACAGTAGTTCTCTCTAGTCCCACTAAGCCCCAGTCAGACCTACAGTAGTTCTCTCTAGCCCCACTGAGCCCCAGTCAGACCTATAGTAGTTCTCTCTAGCCCCAGTCAGATCTACAGTAGTTCTCTCTAGTCCCACTAAGCCCCAGTCAGACCTACAGTAGTTCTCTCTAGTCCCACTGAGCCCCAGTCAGATCTACAGTAGTTCTCTCTAGTCCCACTGAGCCCCAGTCAGATCTACAGTAGTTCTCTCTAGCCCCACCGAGCCCCAGTCAGATCTACAGTAGTTCTCTCTAGCCCCACTGAGCCCCAGTCAGACCTACAGTAGTTCTCTCTAGTCCCACTGAGCCCCAGTCAGATCTACAGTAGTTCTCTCTAGTCCCACTGAGCCCCAGTCAGACCTACAGTAGTTCTCTCTAGCCCCACTGAGCCCCAGTCAGACCTATAGTAGTTCTCTCTAGCCCCAGTCAGATCTACAGTAGTTCTCTCTAGTCCCACTAAGCCCCAGTCAGACCTACAGTAGTTCTCTCTAGCCCCACTGAGCCCCAGTCAGACCTATAGTAGTTCTCTCTAGCCCCAGTCAGATCTACAGTAGTTCTCTCTAGTCCCACTAAGCCCCAGTCAGACCTACAGTAGTTCTCTCTAGTCCCACTGAGCCCCAGTCAGATCTACAGTAGTTCTCTCTAGTCCCACTGAGCCCCAGTCAGATCTACAGTAGTTCTCTCTAGCCCCACCGAGCCCCAGTCAGATCTACAGTAGTTCTCTCTAGCCCCACTGAGCCCCAGTCAGACCTACAGTAGTTCTCTCTAGCCCCACTGAGCCCCAGTCAGACCTATAGTAGTTCTCTCTAGCCCCACTGAGCCCCAGTCAGACCTACAGTAGTTCTATCTAGTCCCACTGAGCCCCAGTCAGACCTACAGTAGTTCTCTCTAGTCCCACTGAGCCCCAGTCAGACCTACAGTAGTTCTCTCTAGTCCCACTGAGCCCCAGTCAGACCTACAGTAGTTCTCTCTAGTCCCACTGAGCCCCAGTCAGATCTATAGTAGTTCTCTCTAGCCCCACTGAGCCCCAGTCAGATCTACAGTAGTTATCTCTAGTCCCACTGAGCCCCAGTCAGACCTACAGTAGTTCTCTCTAGTCCCACTGAGCCCCAGTCAGACCTACAGTAGTTCTCTCTAGTCCCACTGAGCCCCAGTCAGACCTACAGTAGTTCTATCTAGTCCCACTGAGCCCCAGTCAGACCTATAGTAGTTCTCTCTAGCCCCAATCAGACCTACAGTAATTCTCTCTAGTCCCACTGAGCCCCAGTCAGATCTATAGTAGTTCTCCCTGGTCCCACTGAGCCCCAGTCAGACTTATAGTAGTTCTCTCTAGTCCCACTGAGCCCCAGTCAGATCTATAGTAGTTATCTCTGGTCCCACTGAGCCCCAGTCAGACCTACAGTAGTTCTCTCTAGCCCCACTGAGCCCCAGTCAGACTTATAGTAGTTCTCTCTAGTCCCACTGAGCCCCAGTCAGACCTACAGTAGTTCTCTCTAAACCCACTGAGCCCCAGTCAGACCTACAGTAGTTCTCTCTAGCCCCAGTCAGATCTACAGTAGTTCTCTCTAGTCCCACTGAGCCCCAGTCAGACTTACATTAGTTCTCTCTAGTCCCACTGAGCCCCAGTCAGACCTATAGTAGTTCTCTCTAGTCCCACTGAGCCCCAGTCAGACCTACAGTAGTTCTCTCTAGCCCCACTGAGCCCCAGTCAGACCTACAGTAGTTCTCTCTAGTCCCACTGAGCCCCAGTCAGACCTACAGTAGTTCTCTCTAGTCCCACTGAGCCCCAGTCAGACCTACAGTAGTTCTCTCTAGCCCCACTGAGCCCCAGTCAGACCTATAGTAGTTCTCTCTAGTCCCACTGAGCCCCAGTCAGATCTATAGTAGTTCTCTCTAGCCCCACTGAGCCCCAGTCAGACCTATTGTAGTTCTCTCTAGTCCCACTGAGCCCCAGTCAGACTTATAGTAGTTCTCTCTAGTCCCACTGAGCCCCAGTCAGATCTATAGTAGTTCTCTCTAGCCCCACCGAGCCCCAGTCAGACTTATAGTAGTTCTCTCTAGTCCCACTGAGCCCCAGTCAGACTTACCGTAGTTCTCTCTAGCCCCACTGAGCCCCAGTCAGACCTACAGTTTTTCTCTCTAGCCCCTCTGAGCCCCAGTCAGACCTACAGTAGTTCTCTCTAGTCCCACTGAGCCCCAGTCAGATCTATAGTAGTTCTCTCTAGTCCCACTGAGCCCCAGTCAGACCTACAGTAGTTCTCTCTAGTCCCACTGAGCCCCAGTCAGATCTATAGTAGTTCTCTCTAGCCCCACTGAGCCCCAGTCAGACCTATAGTAGTTCTCTCTAGCCCCACTGAGCCCCAGTCAGATCTATAGTAGTTCTCTCTAGCCCCACTGAGCCCCAGTCAGATCTATAGTAGTTCTCTCTAGTCCTACTGAGCCCCAGTCAGATCTATAGTAGTTCTCTCTAGCCCCACTGAGCCCCAGTCAGACCTATAGTAGTTCTCTCTAGCCCCGCTGAGCCCCAGTCAGACCTACAGTAGTTCTCTCTAGTCCCACTGAGCCCCAGTCAGACCTACAGTAGTTCTCTCTAGCCCCTCTGAGCCCCAGTCAGACCTATAGTAGTTCTCTCTAGCCCCACTGAGCCCCAGTCAGACCTATAGTAGTTCTCTCTAGCCCCAGTCAGATCTACAGTAGTTCTCTCTAGCCCCACTGAGCCCCAGTCAGACCTATAGTAGTTCTCTCTAGCCCCACTGAGCCCCAGTCAGACCTATAGTAGTTCTCTCTAGTCCCACTGAGCCCCAGTCAGACCTATAGTAGTTCTCTCTAGCCCCACTGAGCCCCAGTCAGACGTATAGTAGTTCCCTCTAGTCCCACTGAGCCCCAGTCAGACCTATAGTAGTTCTCTCTAGCCCCACTGAGCCCCAGTCAGATCTATAGTAGTTCTCTCTAGTCCCACTGAGCCCCAGTCAGACCTATAGTAGTTCTCTCTAGTCCCACTGAGCCCCAGTCAGATCTATGTAGTTCTATCTAGTCCCACTGAGCCCCAGTCAGACCTACAGTAGTTCTCTAGCCCCACTGAGCCCCAGTCAGACCTATAGTAGTTCTCTCTAGTCCCACTGAGCCCCAGTCAGACCTATAGTAGTTCTCTCTAGTCCCACTGAGCCCCAGTCAGACCTATAGTAGTTCTCTCTAGCCCCACTGAGCCCCAGTCAGATCTATAGTAGTTCTCTCTAGCCCCACTGAGCCCCAGTCAGATCTATAGTAGTTCTCTCTAGTCCTACTGAGCCCCAGTCAGATCTATAGTAGTTCTCTCTAGCCCCACTGAGCCCCAGTCAGACCTATAGTAGTTCTCTCTAGCCCCGCTGAGCCCCAGTCAGACCTACAGTAGTTCTCTCTAGTCCCACTGAGCCCCAGTCAGACCTACAGTAGTTCTCTCTAGCCCCTCTGAGCCCCAGTCAGACCTATAGTAGTTCTCTCTAGCCCCACTGAGCCCCAGTCAGACCTATAGTAGTTCTCTCTAGCCCCAGTCAGATCTACAGTAGTTCTCTCTAGCCCCACTGAGCCCCAGTCAGACCTATAGTAGTTCTCTCTAGCCCCACTGAGCCCCAGTCAGACGTATAGTAGTTCCTTCTAGTCCCACTGAGCCCCAGTCAGACCTATAGTAGTTCTCTCTAGCCCCACTGAGCCCCAGTCAGATCTATAGTAGTTCTCTCTAGTCCCACTGAGCCCCAGTCAGACCTATAGTAATTCTCTCTAGTCCCACTGAGCCCCAGTCAGATCTATGTAGTTCTATCTAGTCCCACTGAGCCCCAGTCAGACCTACAGTAGTTCTCTAGCCCCACTGAGCCCCAGTCAGACCTATAGTAGTTCTCTCTAGTCCCACTGAGCCCCAGTCAGACCTATAGTAGTTCTCTCTAGTCCCACTGAGCCCCAGTCAGACCTATAGTAGTTCTCTCTAGCCCCACTGAGCCCCAGTCAGATCTATAGTAGTTATCTCTAGCCCCACTGAGCCCCAGTCAGATCTATAGTAGTTCTCTCTAGTCCTACTGAGCCCCAGTCAGATCTATAGTAGTTCTCTCTAGCCCCACTGAGCCCCAGTCAGACCTATAGTAGTTCTCTCTAGCCCCGCTGAGCCCCAGTCCGACCTACAGTAGTTCTCTCTAGTCCCACTGAGCCCCAGTCAGACCTACAGTAGTTCTCTCTAGCCCCTCTGAGCCCCAGTCAGACCTATAGTAGTTCTCTCTAGCCCCACTGAGCCCCAGTCAGACCTATAGTAGTTCTCTCTAGCCCCAGTCAGATCTACAGTAGTTCTCTCTAGCCCCACTGAGCCCCAGTCAGACCTATAGTAGTTCTCTCTAGCCCCACTGAGCCCCAGTCAGACCTATAGTAGTTCTCTCTAGTCCCACTGAGCCCCAGTCAGACCTATAGTAGTTCTCTCTAGCCCCACTGAGCCCCAGTCAGACGTATAGTAGTTCCCTCTAGTCCCACTGAGCCCCAGTCAGACCTATAGTAGTTCTCTCTAGCCCCACTGAGCCCCAGTCAGATCTATGTAGTTCTATCTAGTCCCACTGAGCCCCAGTCAGACCTACAGTAGTTCTCTAGCCCCACTGAGCCCCAGTCAGACCTATAGTAGTTCTCTCTAGTCCCACTGAGCCCCAGTCAGACCTATAGTAGTTCTCTCTAGTCCCACTGAGCCCCAGTCAGACCTATAGTAGTTCTCTCTAGTCCCACTGAGCCCCAGTCAGACCTATAGTAGTTCTCTCTAGTCCCACTGAGCCCCAGTCAGATCTATGTAGTTCTATCTAGTCCCACTGAGCCACAGTCAGACCTACAGTAGTTCTCTAGCCCCACTGAGCCCCAGTCAGACCTATAGTAGTTCTCTCTAGTCCCACTGAGCCCCAGTCAGATCTACAGTAGTTATCTCTAGTCCCACTGAGCCCCATTCAGACCTATAGTAGTTCTCTCTAGCCCCACTGAGCCCCAGTCAGACCTATAGTAGTTCTCTCTAGTCCCACTGAGCCCCAGTCAGACCTATAGTAGTTCTCTCTAGTCCCACTGAGCCCCAGTCAGATCTATGTAGTTCTATCTAGTCCCACTGAGCCCCAGTCAGACCTACAGTAGTTCTCTAGCCCCACTGAGCCCCAGTCAGACCTATAGTAGTTCTCTCTAGTCCCACTGAGCCCCAGTCAGACCTATAGTAGTTCTCTCTAGTCCCACTGAGCCCCAGTCAGACCTATAGTAGTTCTCTCTAGTCCCACTGAGCCCCAGTCAGACCTATAGTAGTTCTCTCTAGTCCCACTGAGCCCCAGTCAGATCTATGTAGTTCTATCTAGTCCCACTGAGCCACAGTCAGACCTACAGTAGTTCTCTAGCCCCACTGAGCCCCAGTCAGACCTATAGTAGTTCTCTCTAGTCCCACTGAGCCCCAGTCAGATCTACAGTAGTTATCTCTAGTCCCACTGAGCCCCATTCAGACCTACAGTAGTTCTCTCTAGTCCCACTGAGCCCCAGTCAGATCTACAGTAGTTATCTCTAGTCCCACTGAGCCCCATTCAGACCTACAGTAGTTCTCTCTAGTCCCACTGAGCCCCAGTCAGACCTACAGTAGTTCTCTCTAGTCCCACTGAGCCCCAGTCAGATCTACAGTAGTTATCTCTAGTCCCACTGAGCCCCATTCAGACCTACAGTAGTTCTCTCTAGTCCAACTGAGCCCCAGTCAGATCTACAGTAGTTCTCTCTAGCCCCACTGAGCCCCAGTCAGACCTATAGTAGTTCTCTCTAGTTGAACTGAGCCCCAGTCAGACCTATAGTAGTTCTCTCTAGCCCCACTGAGCCCCAGTCAGATCTATAGTAGTTCTCTCTAGTCCCACTGAGCCCCAGTCAGACCTATAGTAGTTCTCTCTAGTCCCACTGAGCCCCAGTCAGATCTATGTAGTTCTCTCTAGTCCCACTGAGCCCCAGTCAGACCTACAGTAGTTCTCTCTAGCCCCACTGAGCCCCAGTCAGACCTATAGTAGTTCTCTCTCGTCCCACTGAGCCCCAGTCAGATCTACAGTAGTTATCTCTAGTCCCACTGAGCCCCATTCAGACCTACAGTAGTTCTCTCTAGTCCCACTGAGCCCCAGTCAGACCTACAGTAGTTCTCTCTAGTCCCACTGAGCCCCAGTCAGACCTACAGTAGTTCTCTCTAGTCCCACTGAGCCCCAGTCAGATCTACAGTAGTTATCTCTAGTCCCACTGAGCCCCAGTCAGACCTACAGTAGTTCTCTCTAGTCCCACTGAGCCCCAGTCAGACCTACAGTAGTTCTCTCTAGTCCCACTGAGCCCCATTCAGACCTACAGTAGTTCTCTCTAGTCCCACTGAGCCCCAGTCAGACCTACAGTAGTTCTCTCTAGTCCCACTGAGCCCCAGTCAGATCTACAGTAGTTGTCTCTAGTCCCACTGAGCCCCATTCAGACCTACAGTAGTTCTCTCTAGTCCCACTGAGCCCCAGTCAGATCTACAGTAGTTCTCTCTAGTCCCACTGAGCCCCAGTCAGATCTACAGTAGTTATCTCTAGTCCCACTGAGCCCCAGTCAGACCTACAGTAGTTCTCTCTAGTCCCGCTGAGCCCCAGTCAGACCTACAGTAGTTCTCTCTAGTCCCACTGAGCCCCAGTCAGATCTACAGTAGTTCTCTCTAGTCCCACTGAGCCCCAGTCAGACCTACAGTAGTTCTCTCTAGTCCCGCTGAGCCCCAGTCAGACCTACAGTAGTTCTCTCTAGCCCCACTGAGCCCCAGTCAGACTTATAGTAGTTCTCTCTAGTCCCACTGAGCCCCAGTCAGACCTACAGTAGTTCTCTCTAGTCCCACTGAGCCCCAGTCAGACCTACAGTAGTTCTCTCTAGCCCCACTGAGCCCCAGTCAGACCTATAGTAGTTCTCTCTAGTCCCACTGAGCCCCAGTCAGATCTACAGTAGTTCTCTCTAGTCCCACTGAGCCCCAGTCAGACCTACACTACAGTGTCTTTAAAAGCAGTAGTTCATCCCTGGGGCAGTAGTCTGGAAGAAGGCTGTAAAGGACTGACTCTCTTCAGTGAGGGGCTGGAATGGGGCTTAATCTCACAAATAAATCAATACTCCAGTCTTCACGAAATGAAGTTTTCAATTATGTATGTTAAGACTGGCTTTAGGGCCTGATCTTTTTCTCTGCTTTTCGGACACATAAAATGCATAACCTAAGAGTCTCATTTTGCTTAATTTGAGAGGGAGAAAACAATTTAACCATACCTAAGAGATAAACTAAACATTCTTCAATGTTTACTCAGACCTTAGAGACTTACAGTGCCTTCGGAAAGTATTCAGACTTTTTCCACATTTTGTTACTTTACAGCCTTATTCTAAAATCGATTAAATAAACAAAACATATTCAGCTATCTACCCACACTACCCATAATGACCAAGCAAAACCAGATTTTTTGATATTTTTGCAAATGTATTAAAAAGAAAAAACAGAAATACCTTATTTACATAAGTATTCAGACCCTTTGCTATGAGACTCGAAATCGAGCTCAGTTGCATCCTGTTTCCATTGATCATCCTTGAGATGTTTCTACAACTTGATTGGAGTCCACCTGTGGTAAATTCAATTGATTGGACATGATTTGGAAAGGCACACACCTGTCTATGTAAGGTCCCACAGTTGACAGTGCATGACAGAGCAAAAGCCAAGCCATGAGGTTGAAGGAATTGTCCTTGGAGCTCTGAGACAGGATTGTGTCGAGGCACAGATCTGGGGAAGGGCACCAAAAACATTCTGCAGCATTGAAGGACCCCAAGAACACAGTGGCATCCATTATTTTTAAATGGAAGAAGTTTGGAAGCACCAAGACTCCTCCTAGAGCTGGCCGCCCGGCCAAACTGAGCAATCGGGGAGAAGGGCCTTGGTCAGGGAGGTGACCAAGAACCCGATGGTCACTCTGACAGAGTTCTAGAGTTCCTCTGTGAAGATGGGAGAACCTTCCAGTAGGACAACCATCTCTGTAGCACTCCACCAATCAGGCCTTTATGGTAGGGTGGCCTGACGGAAGCCACTCCTCAGTAAATGGCACATGACAGCACGCTTGGAGTTTGCCAAAGGCACCTAAAGACTCTCCGACCATGAGAAACAAGATTCTCTGGTCTGATGAAACCAAGATTGAACTCTTTGGCCTGAATGCCAACCGTCACGTCTGGAGGAAACCTTGCACCATACCTATGGTGAAGCATGGTGGTGGCAGTATCATGCTGTGGGGATATTTTTCAGAGCAACATACGAAGAGATCCTTGATGAAAACCTGCTCCAGAGCACTCAGGACAGACTGGGGCGAAGGTTCACCTTCCAACAGGACAACGACCCTAAGCATATAGCCAAGACAACACAGGAGTGGCCTCGGGACAAGTCTCTGAATGACCTGGAGTGGCCTAGCCAGAGCCCGGACGAACCTGATCGAGACCTGAAACCTGAAAATAGACGTGCAGCAACGCTCCCCATCCAACCTGACAGAGCTTGACAGGATCTGCAGAGAAGAATGGGAGAAACTTCCCAAATACAGGTGTGCTAAGATTGTAGCTTCATACCCAAGAAGACTCGCGGCTGTAATCACGGCCAAAGATGCTTCAACAAAGTACTGAGTAAAGGGTCTGAATATTTATTTAAATGTAATATTTGAGTTTTACATTTTTTATAAATTAGCAAAAATGTCTAAAAACCTTTCTTTGATCTGCCATTATGGGGTTTTGTGTGTAGGTTGATGAATACTTTCCGAAGGCACTAGCCAGAGTGGCCTCTTTCTTAGTTTTTGAACACTTTCTCTTTTTTGTATTTTTCAGACTGTATATGGACTGATATGGACTGATATGATTGTGATATTTTTTAAAGATGTGTACAGGGCACAGAGATGGTTCAGAAGGAGGATGGAAAGCTATTTCCTTCAGATTTCCTGTTTCGGGTATTATTTTACTGTTCCAGCTCAGTGTATAGGCTCTCTATAGTAATCTCTCTCCACACTGTTTCCTGCTGTAAACAAATCACTCTCCTTTCCTCTTTCTCTCTCATATTCTCTCTCCCTCTTTCTCTTTCTCTGGTCTGTCTGGCACAAGGTCTTTTAGATTCATCCCTCACAGGTTACTGTGTCCGCAGGGGTCCTGTCTTTAGCGCTGTCACCGTTTATCACACACACACACACACACACACACACACACACACACACACACACACACACACACACACACACACACACACACACACACACACACACACACACACACCAGCAGACCGCTGAATACCCACATAGTTCTTGGATCTCTTTGATGGGATTTGACATCCACCCCCTGCCTCCCTGGCTTCCCCTTTACCTGCCATCTTTCTCTCGCTCTCTCTCATGCTCTCGCTCCCTAGATCTCTACCTCTCCCTCTCTATCGATCTCCCTCCCTCGGCCAGTGGACACATCACACCATCGCTTTGGTTTCATCATCGTTGTGTTGATTTTAGCCAGAGCATTAGGTGTTTTCACAGATTTAACAGGTATTGAATCAGCCTGTGTTTTGATAGCTAATTGGATCCATGTTATAGTCTGTCTGCCTCAAGGTTGACACAAAACCCGGCCGTGCTCAGGCCCTTGTTGAGGGTTAGGTCTCATAACACAGCTACACAGCCCAATTTCCTGGAACTACACACTCCATTACAGATGCAATTTTTCTCTGTCTCCCCTCTCTCAGCTGAAAAGAGCTCTGAGCAGTCCACTCCCAAACACAGCTCCCCGGCCTGACAAAATCACGTTTTATCACCCAGAAACAGGGAAATAAACGTAGCTTGTTTGAAGTTTCAAGTGAACATTCCCCCCCTGACTGGGTCGAGTCACAGTGTTGAGATACTGAACGGAGTCTCTGAGGTGTCAGGGTTGAGTGTGGAGGGCCACACAGGACCTCTTAGAGCAAAGCTCTGTGTGTGGAAGGGCTGCACTATGAGAGACAGGGGCCCCATAGAGGGCTGTGCAGGGGCCACTGGGACCTGATGCTTCCTTCAACTCAGCTTTGGGGTGACTGAGAGATGGCAGGGGTACCACCCAGAGGACAGACAGGATGAAGCACACACACACAAACTCACGTACACCACCCCCACAGGCCTCAGCATCATTCGGTCCCTGTCACACTATCCCCCATCAATGTGTAACCAGTCACACACACACACACACACACACACACACACACACACACACACACACACACACACACACACACACACACACACACACACACACACACACACACACACACACACACACACACACACACACACACACACTGGTGTCTCTGTAGAGAGTCCTATTCTAAGACCACCCCAGGGTGTCTATCTCTGGCCTTACAGAGACTAACTCTCTCAAGCTCCTTTAGTTTCTCTAAGCTGGAGAGAGGGAGTTTATGTACGTCTTTAAAGAGATACCTTTGTGGGATGAGGAGGCCTTGTGGAGTAGGTAGCTGATACAGGAGTCTACTGATAAGGTTACACCTACATTTACAGTACCTTCAGAAAGTATTCAGACCCCTTGGCTTTTTACCACATTTTGTTGTGTTACTGCTTGAATTTTATAATCGATTAAATTCAGATTTTAGACATTTTTTACTAAGAAATCAAACGCTGAAATATCTTGAGTCAATAAGTATTCAACGCCTTTGTTATGGCAAGCCTAAATAAGTTCAGGAGTAAAAATCTACTTAACAAGTAACATAATTAGTTACATGGACTCACTCTTTTTGCAATAATAGTGTTTAACATGATTTTTGAATGACTACCTCATCTCTGTACCCCACACATACAATTATATGTAAGGTCCCTCAGTCAAGCAGTGAATTTCAAACACATATTCAACCACAAAGACCAGAGAGTTTTTCCAATGCCTTGCAAAGAAGGGCACCTATTGGTACAGTAGATGGGTAAAAATTAAAAAGCAGACATTGAATATTCCTTTGAGCATGATGAAGTTATTAATTACACTTTGGATTCTATGTCAATACACCCAGTCAAATCAAGTGTTATTTGTCACATACACGTGTTTAGCAGATGTTATTGCGGGTGTTAGAGAAATGCTTCGCTACATCCAAATATCTCAAATTTGGACTCATCAGACCAAAGGACAATTTACCACCCGTCTAATGTCCATTGCTCGTGTTTCTTGGCCCAAGCAAGTCTCTTCTTCTTATTGGTGTCCTTTAGTAGTGGTTTCTTTGCAGCAATCGACCATGAAGGCCTGATTCATGTAGTCTCCTCCGAACAGTTGATGTTAAGATGTGTCTGTTACTTGAACTTTATGTTTTTGGGATGCAATTTCTGAGGCTGATAACTCTAATGAACTAATCCTCTGCAGCAGAGGTAACTATTGGTCTTCCTTTCCTGTGGTGGTCCTCATGAGACAGTTTCATCATAGCGTTTGATAGTTTTTACAACTGCACTTGAAGAAACTTTCGAAGTTCTTGAAATATTCCATATTGACTGACCTTCATGTCTTAAGATAATGATGGACTGTCGTTTCTCTTTGCTTATTTGAGCTGTTCTTGCCATAATATGGACTTGTTTTACCAAATAGGGCTATCTTCTGTATACCACCCTACTTTGTCACAACACAACTGATTGGCTCAAACGCATTAAGAAGCAAAGAAATTCCACTAATTCACTTTTAACAAGGCACACCTGTTAATTGAAATGCATTCCAGGTGACTACCTCATGAAGCTGGTTGAGAGAATGCCAAGAGTGTGCAAAGCTGTCATCAAGGCAAAGGGTGGCTACTTTGAAAAATATATATTTGGATTTGTTTAACACTTTTTTGGTTACTACATGATTCCATACAGTATGTGTTATTTCATAGTTTTGATGCCTTCACTATTATTCTACAATGTAGAAAATAATACAAATAAAGAAAAACCCTGGAATGAGTAGGTGTGTCCAAACTTTTGACTGGTACTGTATGTAAATTAGATATTTCTGTTTTAGATTTTCAATAAATGTGAAAAAAAGTCTAAAAACATGTTTTCACTTTCTCATTGTGAGGAAAATAAATGTACTGAATCCCTTTCAAATTCAGGCTGTAACACAACAAAATGTGGAATAAGTCAAGGGGTATGAATACTTTCTGAAGGCACTGTAGCTACTGTACCTGTTCGGGTGTTGTAATGATCACCCACTATACAACTGGCCAGGATATAAAGCATTTTCATAACTGACTGTGGCGGTGTAGGAAAACTCAAATGCATGATCTAGAAGTGTGTCACAGCTTTTATGCTTACTGACTATCTCTTTATTTGATTTTATACATTTAGATGGGTTAAGTGCAAAGACATGTCAGTCCATTTGTATCACTGGTGTAATTCTAGTTGTGAAATAATATTTGATATTTTGACACCTGTATGTACAATCTGGCTGACACAAACTGAGAGAGTTGTAGATGGGTGGGTGTGTTGGGATCCTTTCAGAATTCACAGCAAAACAATACCACATGAAGCATATTAGGCAATATAATACTTAATCAAAATCAATTTGTTTTAATTACATTATTATTACTGTGACACCTTGGGGGAGAAATAGATTAAAATGTGTTGTCTTTGAGATTGAATTAAAACATGTCATTAAAAGGATAATGAGTCTGTATAACTAAACATTAGGATGTGATTACAGTTCTCCTGTTGGTAGGTAGTGTTTAGATAAGTACAAAACTTACATTTATTAGACATTAGACACTTTTGTGGATTTTGTTGGTTGAGGAGACAGGGCTGGGAGTGACAATATACCATCTATTCCTTGCAAATACTACTTATTTTAATGCAACACTTTTGAGTAAGATGAACTGCCCAAGGACAAAGGGTATGTGGAGGTCAAAGTGCATACAGAGGTCAGAGTCATATTGCTGATTGATGTGTCTAGACTGAAGGGCAGCTATTGTGTTGTTGTTGAGCTGATTTAAAACCATTTTCCTCAGCAGGTAATTTGATTCTGGGAGCTTGGTGTTAGATGGTCCATGGTCACTCTACAGCTGTCACACACACACAACCTCTGTGTGTGTGTGTGTCAGTGTAATAGAGGGTAGAGCCAGAGGTCAGGGCTAAACACCTCCAATAGACTTCTATTCCAACAACACAGAGGCAGGTGACCTGCTGACCTCATGAATCACTTACAGGTCTGTCACCCTTGTCACATGACCTGGGAGTCACAGAGGTGGGGTACAGGTGGTTAGTGATGGGTTCAAATGAGGTTTGAACTGTTTAGTAACGGTCCTGTTCCTCTCTCTTTTATTTTGTAATGTTGAACTGCTTTTAAAGATATACACTAGATGACCAAAAGTATGTGTACACCTTCTCGTCGAACATCTCATTCCAAAATCATGGGCATTAATATGGAGTTGGTCTCTCCTTTGATGCTATAACAACCTCCACTCTTCTGGGAAGGCTTTCCACTAGATGTTGGAACATTGCTGCAGGGACTTGCTTCCATTCAGCCACAAGAGAATTAGTGAGGTCGTGCATTGATGCTGAGCGAATTGGCCTGGCTCGCTGTCAGCGTTCCGAGTTTATCCCAAAGTTGTTCCATTGGGTTGAGGTTAGGGTTTTGTGCAGGCCAATCAAGTTCTTTCATACCGATGTTGACAAACCATTTCTGTATGGTCCTCTTTTTGTGCACAGGGGAATTGTTATTTTGATACAGGATAGGGCCTTCCCTCCAGAATCATCTAGAATAGCATTGTATGCTGTAGTGTTAAGATTTCCTTTCACTGGAACTAAGGGGCCTAGCCCGAACCATGAAAAACAGCCCCAGACCATTATTCATCACTCCAGAGAATGTATTTCTACTGCTCCAGAGTCCAATGGTGGCGAGCTTTACACCACTCCAGCCTACGCTTGGCCATGCCCATGGTGATCTTAGGCATGTGTGCGTCTGCTCGGCCATGGAAACCCACAAACAGTTCTTGTGCTGACGTGGCTTCCAGAGGCAGTTTGGAACTCGGTAGTGAGTGATGCAACCGAGGACAGACGATATTTACGCGCTACACGCTTCAGCACTCGGTGGTCCTGTTCTGTAAGTTTGTGTGGCCGACCACTTCGCGACTGAGCCGTTGTTGCTCCTAGATGTTTCCACTTCACAGTAACAGCACTTACAGTTGACCCGGGCAGCTCTAGCAGGGCAGAAATTTGAACTGACTTGTTGTAAAGGTGGCATCCTATGACGGTGCCACGTTGAAAGTCACTGCTCTTCAGTGAAGCCATTCTACTGCCAATGTTTGTCTATGTAGATTGTATAGCTTGGTGCTCGATTTTATACACCTGTCAGCAACGGGTTTGGCTGAAATAGCCACATCCACTGATTTGAAGGGGTCTCCACATGCTTTTGTATATACTGTATAGTGTATCTATAGGTTTGAGTACTTTAGCAGCTCACTAACAGTCCTTTTTTTGTTTTCTTCCTCACCTCTCTTCCTCCTCTCCTCTCCTCTCCTCTCCTCTCCTCTCCTCTCCTCTCCTCTCCTCTCCTCTCCTCTCCTCTCCTCTCCTCTCCTCTCCTCTCCTCTCCTCTCCTCTCCTCTCCTCTCCTCTCCTCTCCTCTCTTTCTCCTCTCTTTCTCCTCTCCTCTCCTCTCCTCTCCAGTGGGATGCTATAACAGAGATGGATGAACACAACCGTCCCATCCATACCTTCCAGGTGTGTCACGTGATGGAACCCAACCAGAACAACTGGCTACGCTCCAACTGGATCTTCCGCCAGGCCGCACAGAAGGTGTGTAGGGGTTCTGAGCATGGGTTGGAACATGGTGCTGATAACACCTGGGTTGCAGGTTCAATTCCCGCATGGGCCACATATTAGCCAACTGCATTTCCTGTAAGTGGCTTTGAATAAAACATTAGCTACTTTACTTTGTTTATTATTTTTGCAAGGTGTACGTGGAGCTGCGCTTCACTCTGAGAGACTGTAACTCCATCCCCTGGGTATCTGGGACCTGCAAGGAGACCTTCAACCTTTTCTACTATGAGACAGACGAGTCCCACGGGGTCAAGTTCAAACCCGCCCAGTACACCAAGATCGACACCATCGCAGCCGATGAGAGCTTCACCCAGATGGACCTGGGAGACCGCATCCTAAAGCTCAACACTGAGGTCCATCACCCCAATTAACTCAATTCAATAATATGTGACTTACAGCCTGGGTGCCAGTCTTTTTCTGCCCTCTTGCCAACTCCTATTGTTTGGCACGGTAATTCCATAAGGAGTTGGCAAGAGAGCAGAAACAGAATGCTGCCCATGTTATTTGATTTATCCCAACAGGGACAATTGTTGAGGCACTGCATACTAGGAACATGTTGTTGCGAAATACATGTGAGCATCCATTTAATAAAGTTCAATTCAATTAACTTTATTGATCCACAATGTTTTCTATAGGTACGGGAAGTGGGTCCTATCTCCAGGAAGGGTTTCTACCTGGCGTTCCAGGACATTGGGGCGTGCATCGCCCTGGTCTCAGTCAGGGTGTACTATAAGAAGTGTCCCTTCACCCTGAGGAATCTGGCCTCCTTCCCTGACACCGTGCCCCGGGTCGATTCCTCCTCCCTGGTGGAGGTTAGGGGAGCGTGTGTGGAGCATGCCGAGGAGAGGGACACTCCCAAACTGTACTGCGGCGCCGACGGTGACTGGCTGGTGCCTTTGGGGAAGTGTGTCTGTAGCCTGGGCTATGAAGAGATGGACGGGGCATGTCTCGGTGAGTCACATGACTTCTGTTCTGACTGGATCTGTCCACCTTTCTCTCTCTACTCACTCTCTACCCCTCTCTCTCTCTCTCTCTACTCACTACTCACTCTCTACCCCTCTCTCGCTCTCTCTCTCTACTCACTCTCTACTCCTCTCTCGCTCTCTCTCTCTACTCACTCTACCCCTCTCTCGCTCTCTCTCTCTACTCACTCTCTACCCCTCTCTCGCTCTCTCTCTCTACTCACTCTCTACCCCTCTCTCGCTCTCTCGCTCTACTCACTCTCTACCCCTCTCTCGCTCTCTCTCTCTACTCACTCTCTACCCCTCTCGCTCTCTCTCTCTCTCTCTTCCTCTCCGTCTTTGTCTTTCCCTCCCTTTCATTCTCTCTCTCCATTTCAGTAGTCCCTCGCCCTCTCTCTTTCAAACCCTCTCTTTCCATGTACTTACAGTATATCTTTGTATTAATCTGAATCATCTCCTGAAGCTGTATGATATGAATACAGCCTAGCAGTAAACATGAGGTTTGATAGAGAATCAGTATTTGGGTCGTTCCACGAAATGTGTCCCTTTTGCGTCCCTTTGATATTTTAAGTATTAATTGTGCACCAATATGGAATTTTAAAAGCCTGTTATATTAAATGAAGTGCCCTTTAATGTAGGAATTCAATAAATCATATTTTTAATATGAATAAATTATTTTAATTTACTTAACCCTCAAATTTCTCAAAGTTTCACCATCACTGTAAAGCCCTAGTTATTTTTTTGCTTTGACAAAGTTTTTTCTGAATATAATTTTTTATTTAATGTGATTAGGGATTCATTTAATAGTCTGATTAGTCTGTCCCTCATTTTAAGTTCAACCCTGTTACGTGAACTGAACTCTCGTTTGAATATGGTGAAACTATTCCTTTTTTTTTAATTCAAAAGCAACACTGAACATCTAATAGTCAAATCATAGCGTAAAAGCAGGTGAGCTGGTTCTATTCTTGCTGGCCATTTGCTGGTGTTTACTGTTGGAAAAGTGAGTGGGTCAAGCGGAACATATCAACCCTGTTACCCATAGATAGACAGGCCAAAATAATTTTAACTATTTAACTATTTCTATATTTGTTTTCCATTCAGTTGCACACAACAAGCTTCCATTCCCCCGGCACAGGGGAATATATGGCTGAGTTAAGATGAAATCTGTCAACCATGTTACGGTCAACCCTGTTACTTTATTTGGCATTTAATATAGTCACTTTTTTATTCAACCTCTTGATATGGGAAAACATGTTTTTTATTAAGTTTAACACATGCTTTTTATGACAGAATGTTAAAATTAGGTGACATTTTTTTGGACCAAGTTACACTTCTCAAAAGGCACCGAATTGGTGGAATGACCCATCTGTAGGCTACATATCACCAGTCCTGGCCTGCAGGGGGGATTATTTATGGGTTATGTATGGGCCAAGGTGTCTGACTACACAATGAAGAGTGTCAGGTGTTTCAACCACAGCTGCTTTATTCACTGACCTGGATCCAGATCGGTCTCTTTCTCCCTCATCTTTTCTCCCTCTCTCACATCCCGTTTCTCTCTCTAAATCTCACCTCCCTCACTCCCTCATCTTTTATCCCTCTCTCACATCCCATTTCTCTCTCTAAATCTCACCTCCCTCACTCCCTCATCTTTTATCCCTCTCTCACATCCCGTTTCTCTCTCTAAATCTCACCTCCCTCACTCCCTCATCTTTTTTCCCTCTCTCCCATCCCGTTTCTCTCTCTAAATCTCATCTCCCTCACTCCCTCATCTTTTATCCCTCTCTCACATCCCGTTTCTCTCTCTACATCTCACCTCCCTCACTCCCTCATCATTTATCCCTCTCTTACATCCCGTTTCTCTCTCTACATCTCACCTCCCTCACTCCCTCATCTTTTCTCCCTGTCTCACATCCCGTTTCTCTCTCTACATCTCACCTCCCTCACTCCCTCATCTTTTCTCCCTCTATCACATCCCGTTTCTCTCTCTAAATCTCACCTCCCTCACTCCCTCATCTTTTCTCCCTCTCTCACATCCCGTTTCTCTCTCTAAATCTCACCTCCCTCACTCCCTCATCTTTTATCCCTCTCTCACATCCCGTTTCTCTCTCTACATCTCACCTCCCTCACTCCCTCATCTTTTCTCCCTGTCTCCCATCCCGTTTCTCTCTCTACATTTCACCTCCCTCACTCCCTCATCTTTTCTCCCTCTCTCCCATCCCGTTTCTCTCTCTAAATCTCACCTCCCTCACTCCCTCATCTTTTTTCCCTCTCTCCCATCCCGTTTCTCTCTCTAAATCTCATCTCCCTCACTCCCTCATCTTTTATCCCTCTCTCACATCCCGTTTCTCTCTCTACATCTCACCTCCCCCACTCCCTCATCATTTATCCCTCTCTTACATCCCGTTTCTCTCTCTACATCTCACCTCCCTCAGTCCCTCATCTTTTCTCCCTATCTCACATCCCGTTTCTCTCTCTACATCTCACCTCCCTCACTCCCTCATCTTTTCTCCCTCTCTCACATCCCGTTTCTCTCTCTAAATCTCACCTCCCTCACTCCCTCATCTTTTATCCCTCTCTCACATCCCGTTTCTCTCTCTAAATCTCACCTCCCTCACTCCCTCATCTTTTATCCCTCTCTCACATCCCGTTTCTCTCTCTACATCTCACCTCCCTCACTCCCTCATCTTTTCTCCCTCTCTCACATCCCGTTTCTCTCTCTAAATCTCACCTCCCTCACTCCCTCATCTTTTATCCCTCTCTTACATCCCGTTTCTCTCTCTAAATCTCAACTCTCTCACTCCCTCATCTTTTCTCCCTCTCTCCCATCCCGTTTCTCTCTCTAAATCTCACCTCCCTCACTCCCTCATCTTTTCTCCCTCTCTCCCATCCCGTTCCTCTCTCTAAATCTCACCTCCCTCACTCCCTCATCTTTTATCCCTCTCTCACATCCCGTTTCTCTCTCTAAATCTCACCTCCCTCACTCCCTCATCTTTTATCCCTCTCTCACATCCCGTTTCTCTCTCTACATCTCACCTCCCTCACTCCCTCATCTTTTCTCCCTCTATCACATCCCGTTTCTCTCTCTAAATCTCACCTCCCTCACTCCCTCATCTTTTCTCCCTCTCTCACATCCCGTTTCTCTCTCTAAATCTCACCTCCCTCACTCCCTCATCTTTTATCCCTCTCTCACATCCCGTTTCTCTCTCTACATCTCACCTCCCTCACTCCCTCATCTTTTCTCCCTCTCTCCCATCCCGTTTCTCTCTCTACATCTCACCTCCCTCACTCCCTCATCTTTTCTCCCTCTCTCCCATCCCGTTTCTCTCTCTAAATCTCACCTCCCTCACTCCCTCATCTTTTTTCCCTCTCTCCCATCCTGTTTCTCTCTCTAAATCTCATCTCCCTCACTCCCTCATCTTTTATCCCTCTCTCACATCCCGTTTCTCTCTCTACATCTCACCTCCCTCACTCCCTCATCTTTTATCCCTCTATCACATCCCGTTTCTCTCTCTAAATCTCACCTCCCTCACTCCCTCATCTTTTCTCCCTCTCTCACATCCCGTTTCTCTCTCTAAATCTCACCTCCCTCACTCCCTCATCTTTTCTCCCTCTCTCACATCCCGTTTCTCTCTCTACATCTCACCTCCCTCACTCCCTCATCTTTTCTCCCTGTCTCCCATCCCGTTTCTCTCTCTACATTTCACCTCCCTCACTCCCTCATCTTTTCTCCCTCTCTCCCATCCCGTTTCTCTCTCTAAATCTCACCTCCCTCACTCCCTCATCTTTTTTCCCTCTCTCCCATCCCGTTCCTCTCTCTAAATCTCAACTCCCTCACTCCCTCATCTTTTATCCCTCTCTCACATCCCGTTTCTCTCTCTACATCTCACCTCCCCCACTCCCTCATCATTTATCCCTCTCTTACATCCCGTTTCTCTCTCTAAATCTCAACTCTCTCACTCCCTCATCTTTTCGCCCTCTCTGACATCCCGTTTCTCTCTCTACATCTCACCTCCCTCACTCCCTCATCTTTTCTCCCTCTCTCTCATCCCGTTTCTCTCTCTAAATCTCACCTCCCTCACTCCCTCATCTTTTTTCCCTCTCTCCCATCCTGTTTCTCTCTCTAAATCTCACTCCCTCACTCCCTCATCTTTTATCCCTCTCTCACTTCCCGTTTCTCTCTCTACATCTCACCTCCCTCACTCCCTCATCATTTATCCCTCTCTTACATCCCGTTTCTCTCTCTACATCTCACCTCCCTCACTCCCTCATCTTTTCTCCCTGTCTCACATCCCGTTTCTCTCTCTACATCTCACCTCCCTCACTCCCTCATCTTTTCTCCCTGTCTCACATCCCGTTTCTCTCTCTAAATCTCACCTCCCTCACTCCCTCATCTTTTCTCCCTCTCTCACATCCCGTTTCTCTCTCTAAATCTCACCTCCCTCACTCCCTCATCTTTTATCCCTCTCTCACATCCCGTTTCTCTCTCTACATCTCACCTCCCTCACTCCCTCATCTTTTCTCCCTTTCTCCCATCCCGTTTCTCTCTCTACATCTCACCTCCCTCACTCCCTCATCTTTTCTCCCTCTCTCCCATCCCGTTTCTCTCTCTAAATCTCACCTCCCTCACTCCCTCATCTTTTCTCCCTCTCTCCCATCCCGTTTCTCTCTCTAAATCTCACCTCCCTCACTCCCTCATCTTTTTTCCCTCTCTCACATCCCGTTTCTCTCTCTAAATCTCACCTCCCTCACTCCCTCATCTTTTTTCCCTCTCTCTCATCCTGTTTCTCTCTCTAAATCTCACCTCCCTCACTCCCTCATCTTTTCTCCCTCTCTCACATCCCGTGTCTCTCTCTAAATCTCACCTCCCTCACTCCCTCATCTTTTATCCCTCTCTCCCATCCCGTTTCTCTCTCTAAATCTCACCTCCCTCACTCTCTCATCTTTTATCCCTCTCTCACATCCCGTTTCTCTCTCTAAATCTCACCTCCCTCACTCCATCGTCCCCCCTCTATCTCCTTCCCTCACCCCTCCTTCCTTCCCTTCCTCACCCCCTCTCCTTCCCTCTCTTTTATTTGTCATTCTGCAGTATAGGTGCAGTGCAGATAGGCAGAGCTCCATGCATCTTCACAAAGCCAGATGTCATCCCCTATCCTTCATTATCTACCTCCTGCCATCCCTCCTTCATCCCTTCTTCTCTCCTGTCTCCTCTCCTCCTCCTCTCCTTCTTTGTAGCAGCCCTCCCACTCTGCCATTCAGATGAGATGTAATGTGAAGGGCTCTGGCTGTGTGGTACTGATTGTTAACTGAAGCTGCAGCTGGATCTGTGGACCAGTAGGGGAGAGAGGATGTGTGTGTGATATGAGAGAGGCTGTGTTTGTATGTGTGATAGGGGATATGATGTATTTGTGGTAGGGCAGAGGCTGTGAAATATAACAACACAGATAAAGAGTGTTTGTGATATGCGCACCACAAATGTATCTACCCGTGCTGGGCCCCAAAAATGATATGCTGCTCCTGTGGTTTTCTTTCTTTGCACATAAGAGCATTAGTGTATTATACAAACACTATGTTTGGGAATTTGTGGATAGAGAGTGAGGGGTGCTCTCCTTTTTGAGACAGCTCTACCTCCAGCTGTCACCAGTGTTAGGAGTCTGTCTGTAGTCTCAGCCTGCTGTCTGTAGTCTCAGCCTGCTGTCTGTAGTCTCAGCCTGCTGTCTGTAGTCTCAGCCTGCTGTCTGTGGTTATGCTGCTGTCTGTGGTCTGTGGTCGAGCTGTTGTCTGTCAGTGCTGCTGTCAGTGGTCATGCTGCTGTCTGTGGTCATGCTGCTGTCTGTGGTCATGCTGCTGTCTGTGGCAAAAATTCTGTCTGTGACCATGCTGCTGTCTGTCTGTGGTCATGCTGCTGTCTGTCAGTGCTGATGTCATTGGTCATGCTGCTGTCTGTCTGGGGTCATGCTGATGGCATTGGTCATGCTGCTGTCTGTCTGTGGTCATGCTGATGTCAGTGGTTATGCTGCTGTCTGTCTGTGGTCATGCTGATGTCAGTGGTTATGCTGCTGTCTGTCTGTGGTCATGCTGATGTCAGTGGTTATGCTGCTGTCTGTCTGTGGTCATGCTGCTGTCTTTGGCCATGCTGATGTCTGTGGTTATGCTGCAGTCTGTCTGTGGTCATGCTGCTGTCTGTGGCCATGCTGCTGTCTGTCTGTGGTCATGCTGCTGTCTGTGGCCATGCTGCTGTCTGTCTGTGGTCATGCTGCTGTCTGTGGCCATGCTGCTGTCTGTCTGTGGTCATGCTGCTGTCTGTGGCCATGCTGCTGTCTGTCTGTGGTCATGCTGATGTCAGTGGTTATGCTGCTGTCTGTCTGTGGTCATGCTGATGTCAGTGGTTATGCTGCTGTCTATGGTCATGCTGATGTCAGTGGTCATGCTGCTGTCTGTGGTCATGCTGCTCTCTGTCTGTGGCCATGCTACTGTCTGTGGTTATGCTGCTGTCTGTCTGTGGTCATGCTGATGTCAGTGGTTATGCTGCTGTCTGTCTGTGGTCATGCTGCTGTCTGTGGCCATGCTGCTGTCTGTCTGTGGTCATGCTGCTGTCTGTGGCCATGCTGCTGTCTGTCTGTGGTCATGCTGCTGTCTGTGGCCATGCTGCTGTCTGTCTGTGGTCATGCTGCTGTCTGTGGCCATGCTGCTGTCTGTCTGTGGTCATGCTGATGTCAGTGGTTATGCTGCTGTCTGTCTGTGGTCATGCTGATGTCAGTGGTTATGCTGCTGTCTATGGTCATGCTGATGTCAGTGGTCATGCTGCTGTCTGTGGTCATGCTGCTCTCTGTCTGTGGCCATGCTACTGTCTGTGGTTATGCTGCTGTCTGTCTGTGGGCATGCTGCTGCTGTCAGTGGTCATGCTGCTGTCTGTGGCCATGCTGCTGTTTGTCTGTGGTCATGCTGCTGTCTGTGGCCATGCTGCTGTCTGTCTGTGGTCATGCTGCTGACTGTGGCCATGCTGCTGTCTGTCTGTGGTCATGCTGCTGTCTGTGGCCATGCTGCTGTCTGTCTGTGGTCATGCTGCTGTCTGTGGCCATGCTGCTGACTGTGGTTATGCTGCTGTCAGTGCTGCTGTCAGTGTTCATACTGCTGTCTGTCAGTGTTCATGCTGCTGTCAGTGATTATGCTGATGTCAGTGGTCATGCTGCTGTCTGTGGTCTTGCTGCTGTCAGTGGTTCTGCTGCTGTCTGTGGTCATGCTGCTGTCTGTGTTTATGCTGATGTCAGTGGTCATGCTGCTGTCTGTGGTCTTGCTGCTGTCAGTGGTTCTGCTGCTGTCTGTGGTCATGCTGCTGTCTGTGTTTATGCTGATGTCAGTGGTCATGCTGCTGTCTGTGGTCTTGCTGCTGTCAGTGGTTCTACTGCTGTCTGTGGTCATGCTGCTGTCTGTGTTTATGCTGATGTCAGTGGTCATGCTGCTGACTGTGGTCATGCTGCTGTCTGTGTTTATGCTGATGTCAGTGGTCATGCTGCTGTCTGTGGTCTTGCTGCTGTCTGTGGTCTTGCTGCTGTCAGTGGTAGTGCTGCTGTTTGTGGTCATGCTGCTGTCTGTGGTCTTGCTGCTGTCTGTGGTCTTGCTGCTGTCAGTGGTTCTTCTGTCTGTCAGTGGTTCTGCTGCTGTCTGTGGTCATGCTGCTGTCTGTGGTCATGCTGCTGTCTGTGTTTATGCTGATGTCAGTGGTCATGCTGCTGTCTGTGGTCATGTTGCTGTCTGTGGTCATGCTGCTCTGTGGTTATGCTGCTGTCTGGGGTTATGCTGCTGTCTGTCAGTGCTGCTGTCTGTGGTCATGTTGCTGTCTGTGGTCATGCTGCTCTGTGGTTATGCTGCTGTCTGTGGTTATGCTGCTGTCTGTGGTCATGTTGCTGTCTGTGGTCATGCTGCTCTGTGGTTATGCTGCTGTCTGTGGTTATTCTGATGTCTGTCAGTGCTGCTGTCTGTGGTCATGTTGCTGTCTGTGGTTATGCTGCGGTCTGTGGTTATGCTGCTGTCTGTCAGTGCTGTTGTCTGTGGTTATGCTGCTGTCTGTGGTTATGCTGCTGTCTGTCAGTTCTGCTGTCAGTGGTCATGCTGCTGTCTGTGCTGCTGTCTGTCAGTTCTGCTCTCTGTGGTCATGCTGCTCTCTGTGGTCATGCTGCTTTCAGTGGTAATGCTGCTGTCTGTGCTGCTGTCTGTCAGTTCTGTTGTCTGTGGTCATGCTGCTGACATTGGGCAGGGAGACCCATATGTCTGTCTGTCTGTCTTCTGAAGCTGCTTTAACATTTTACTGTAGTGGGCCAAATCAGGGTCACAAGAGTGATTCTGGGTAGTCTTAAACAAATCTACTTTGAAACAAAAGTATACACCTCACGCACATGGTTATGGGCTTCAAAAAAACAAGACACCTGTACTGAAATGTATTCAATTTTGAGTTTGCATCCCAATATTACACTTTACATACATCACAGAAGACTGAATATAACAAATGACAAGAGCGTACAAAGCTGTCATCAAGGCAAAGGGTGGCTACTTTGAAGAATCCCAAATCAAAATATATTTTATATTTGAGATACTTCAAAGTAGCCACTCTTTGCATTGATGACAGCTTTGCACACTCTTGGCATTCTCTCAGGTATCCTCCAGACATGACGTCCTTTTAGAAATGTCAAAACTCTCAGTATGATGATATAGGTCTTTACATGTTGTATACATGACATTGTGTCATCCGCAACGCAACGTTATATTCCATTTTGTGCTACTCAAGACCAATGTTCCCACTTAGCTGCACGCGGGCGTACAGCTCCCTGGGACTGCCGCTCAGCCCGTGCAAAGAAGCACAAGATTGAGCTTCGCTCAACTTTCTAGAGTTTTCCCCATTAGTTAACACTATCAACATTTCCCTTTACTGCGGGAACTGTGATCGAATCAACAAAATATTTGCCACTTTCAATGCAACATACCGAAAGAAAACGAACTATGCAAGACTTAGTTTGCTAAACTAACTATGCAAGAAATTTTGTAGAAGGCATCTGAGTAGAATTCTGTTGCATTGACAGGCACCACTCAGACCCGTAATCTACACAGACCAGTGTGCCATAACCAATCAGAGCTGCAGTAGGCATATATGCAAATAGATGATTGCCATATATGGATCGGTGCCATTCACTTTGAACTGGACTGTTTTTACAGCATCAGCGGTCGTGAGGAAATGCGCTTGTTTTGAGATCACAGCGAGAGCTACATTTAGCGACGTGTGCACATTTGTAAATGTGTTTATATCCTTTGCTAGTTAGTGAGTTATTAGCCCAATTATTGATCATTTGTAGTCAGCAATGGGGGAGTGATTGCTTCCTACAAGAGCACAAAACATTTGCATTTCTAGACATCTTTGAAAATGAAGTCAGGTAAATTGTTTTTTTTGTCTTAAAGGGGCAGTGCTGTATTTTGAGACGGGCTTGAATAAGCTAAGTAGCCAATAGGCAGAGGGTAGCATAATTTATCTGATTCTCTGTAATAATGGTATGGGAATAATGATGGATTTTATTTTGTAAAGTGGTTTCTTGGATCAAACAACATTTTCAGTCACCTTGTCTGAAGGACAAGTGGATAAACAGGTTAATGTCAAGCCCTGCCTACATTATGATCCACAGTAGCCTACTTGACCACTGTTAAAACTAACTTAAAGCTAGTACAGCCTCAGTGTTCACAGTAAACGTGCTCACAAAGTTTTTCTTTTCTTTTATTTCACCTTTATTTAACCAGGTAGGCTAGTTGAGAACAAGTTCTCATTTACAACTGCGACCTGGCCAAGAGAAAGCAAAGCAGTGCGACAAAAACAACAACACAGAGTTACACATGGAATAAACAAACATACACTCAATAACAATAGAAATATCTGTATACAGTGTGTTCAAATGGAGTAAGGAGGTAAGGCAATAAATAGGCCAATAGTAGCGAAGTATTTACAATTTAGTAAATTAACACTGGAGTGATAGATGTGCAGATGATGATGTGCAAGTAGAAATACTGGTGTGCAAAAGAGCAAAAACAAGTAAATAAAAACAATATGGGGATGAGGTAGATAATTGGATGGGCTATTTACAGATGGGCTGTGTACAGCTGCAGCGATAGGTGAGCTGCTCAGATAGCTGATGCTTAAAGTTAGTGAGGGAGATATAAGTCTCCAACTTCAGTGAAGTTTGCGCTCAGCAGACCTGAAATTTGCTCAGTGGCGAAAAAAGTTTGAGGGAACATTGCTGGAGATGTTTCCCCCAACCAGCTGTTCCATTCTCCGTGTAGCCTGCTGCTACAGGTAGCTGCTACAGGTAACTGCTACAGGTAACTGCTACAGGTAACTGCTACAGGTAGCTGCTACAGGTAACTGCTACAGGTAACTGCTACAGGTAGCTGCTACAGGTAACTGCTACAGGTAGCTGCTACAGGTAACTGCTACAGGTAACTGCTACAGGTAACTGCTACAGGTAACTGCTACAGGTAGCTGCTACAGGTAACTGCTACAGGTAACTGCTACAGGTAGCTGCTACAGGTAACTGCTACAGGTAGCTGCTACAGGTAACTGCTACAGGTAACTGCTACAGGTAACTGCTACAGGTAGCTGCTACAGGTAACTGCTACAGGTAACTGCTACAGGTAGCTGCTACAGGTAACTGCTACAGGTAGCTGATACAGGTAGCTGCTACAGGTAACTTCTACAGGTAGTTGCTACAGGTAACTGCCAAAATAAAGTAAGCACCAACATAAAGTGTCTTAACAGGGCGTTGGGCCACCATGAGCAGCCAGAACAGCTTCAATGCTCCTTGACATAGATTCTACAAGTGTCTGGAACTTCCTGTGTGGAAGCACTCCCTGTTTTCAATATACTTTGTATCTATATTTATTTGGGCAGTTACCTGTAGAATGGCCCGAGATGTATCCCTCGAGTCACACCAAAATGGAATGTAACGTTGCGGATAAAGTTCAGAATGACACAATTTCACGTGTACAACATCTAATGACCTACATCACTATACTGAGAATGTGTCCGTTTCTAAAAGGATGTATTGGGTGTATTTAGGCCTTTGTTAATGATATTTCAGGAGCCCATACTACACAATGAGGATAAGTAAGTGATTTGCTGTTTGAGGTAAGTTTCTCAAAATAAGTGAAATCACAAAAAAGGTGTCTGGACCCTTCGATAACATGTCATTTACATCAAAAATAGAGATTTGGTTGTAAAGAATAAAACGTCCTCTTTAAATTCTGCCTGGCTACCAACCCACTGCTTTATGTGTTTATGCATATGTATGTGTACGTGGGGCCAGTAACGTTATACTGCCTTACAAAAATCTTTGATCTGTTGTAATGGCCAGGTGTAATATTTGATTCATGTGGTATTTACTTTCCTGATGACAAACAAGCCACACAATCAGAATATCATGAAGTACCAAAAATTGCTGTCTGTCTGGACAGAAAAAGAATTTGAAGTTAGAAAATAATTTACATACTGTAGATACTGCACTTTGCCTTTATAGTGCAGTATAGTCAGGGGGTCCATTTCCTGCTGTGATCTGAGGCAGGGGACAGGGCAACTCGCTGTCAGAGATTACATCTGCTGCGGCTGCCCAGACGTGGGTTTGATCCCTGGACAGTCTGTCTGTCTGTCTGGTGGTGGCTCAGGGTTATCACTGCCTGGCTCTACTCTATAAGACATGGGGTGACACTAACAGAACTGGTACAGGGCTATGCCACTGCTTAGTAGTGTTTATATCTATCGCTCAGAAGAAAATCTGCCTTAGTATTTACACATTTCAAATAATGTTCTTATGGTACTGTATATCCACATGATTCCTCTCTGCTATAAAGTACTTCCCCTCTCTCTCCCTGTCTGTTCCTAACCTGCTGTAAAGTCCTCTCTCCCCCTGTATGTTCCTAACCTGCTGTAAAGGCCTCTCTCCCCCTGTCTGTTCCTAACCTGCTGTAAAGGCTTCTCTCCCCCTGTCTGTTCCTAACCTGCTGTAAAGGCTTCTCTCCCCCTGTCTGTTCCTAACCTGCTGTAAAGTCCTCTCTCCCTGTCTGTTCCTAACCTGCTGTAAAGTCCTCTCTCCCTGTCTGTTCCTAACCTGCTGTAAAGGCCTCTCTCCCCCTGTCTGTTCCTAACCTGCTGTAAAGGCCTCTCTCCCTGTCTGTTCCTAACCTGCTGTAAAGGCTTCTCTCCCCCTGTCTGTTCCTAACCTGCTGTAAAGTCCTCTCTCCCTGTCTGTTCCTAACCTGCTGTAAAGGCCTCTCTCCCTGTCTGTTCCTAACCTGCTGTAAAGTCCTCTCTCCCTGTCTGTTCCTAACCTAACCTGCTGTAAAGTCCTCTCTCCCCCTGTCTGTTCCTAACCTGCTGTAAAGTCCTCTCTCCCTGTCTGTTCCTAACCTGCTGTAAAGGCCTCTCTCCCCCTGTCTGTTCCTAACCTGCTGTAAAGTCCTCTCTCCCTGTCTGTTCCTAACCTGCTGTAAAGTCCTCTCTCCCCCTGTCTGTTCCTAACCTGCTGTAAAGTCCTCTCTCCCTGTCTGTTCCTAACCTGCTGTAAAGTCCTCTCTCCCCCTGTCTGTTCCTAACCTGCTGTAAAGGCCTCTCTCCCCCTGTCTGTTCCTAACCTGCTGTAAAAGCCTCTCTCCCCCTGTCTATTCTTTACCTGCTGTAAAGGCCACGAACAGCACGCCCCTAGTGTGGGGGAGGAAAGGTCACTGACGCTTGGTCAGACTCTGGACCTGTCAGTGGGGGAGAGGATGGTCAGAGACAGGGGGAGAGAGGGGTAGAGGTCAAAGCCACCTGGGGCTGAGAGAGAGGGGGAGAGACTGGGGGAAAGAGGGGGGAGAGACCGGGGGAAAGTGGGGCTACAGTGAGAGACTATATATACACTATGTATACAAAAGTATGTGGACACTTCAAATTAGTGGATTCAGCTATTTGAGCCACACCCGTTGCTGACAGGTGTATAAAATCGAGCACACAGCCATGCAATCTCCATAGACAAACATTGGCAGTAGAATGGCCGTACTGAAGAGCACAGTGACTTTCAATGTGGCACCGTCATAGGATGCCACCTTTCCAACAAGTCAGTTCATCAAATGTCTGCCCTGTTAGAGCTTCCCCGGTCAACTGTAAGTGCTATTATTGTGAAGTGGAAATGTCTAGGGGCAACAACAGCTCAGCCGCGAAGGAAGTGGTAGGCCAGACAAGCTCACAGAACGGGACCCTCGAGTTCCAAACTGCCTCTGGAAGCAACGTTCTTTTCATACATCTCCGTTCTATGAAGCGCATGGATATGTCCCATTATGAAATCTTCTCTCAGTCTCTCACCCACTCAATGTTCAGATGTCCTCAGCCCATGCAGCTTGGGGTTGTCATTCAGTAGTAGTTGATGATGATTTATCTGTGGTGCAGGCCTGAGAGGTTCACAGCTGCATCCACAGCTGCTCAGCAATCAGCCAGACAACATCACACTACAGCTGTGATCAGAACAACACCAGAAATTAATTATTCATCCAACTTTCCCCAATTCTTTATATAGTCTATTGTAACTTGGCGTGCCAGAAAAGTTAAACTGCAGACATGAACAATTTATTCATCTAGAATAGGCATCCACGACCATATCGGAAACTTCTGTTTTGTTTTTGTTTCTATTTAATTGTCAAATCTAAGAGTAGGGTTACCTGTAGATGTTGCTAATGCAGCACCTTTGCTGTTTCTGCTGTCGTGTACAGTGTACCCTTTAAACTGTGTCTGTCTGGGTTCCCGCTGACTCTGGCATTTCAGGGAGCACTGCTTGTCTGAAGAATTACTGAGTTCCCAGTTGACTGCTATCCTGATGTGACCCACAAGTAAGAGTTTACTAAGAAGAAGACAGAGACACATTACTCTGTCCCTCTGGCTCTGGTTTAAACTCTGTTCATCCATTATATTAAGGGTAGAGGAGATACACCACATGTTTATGCTAATGTTCGAGCACCTTACCTGAATTAAAACATCCTTACACATTAATCTCTCTCTGGCATTAAATGCCTTTGTGTTCACACCTAGAACACCTACAGTATACTTTCCCCCTCTCTCCCTCTCACTTTCCCTCTCCATCCCTTCCTTCCTCTTTTCCTCTCTCTGTAGTAGATTTCACAGTTGGGTTAGTCTTGGTGATGTGTAGCGATTATAATGCTGTGTCAGCCCTAAACGAGGGCCTGCTCATTGTTCCAACAGTCACACAGTAGTTATTAAACCTCCACACTGCCTGGTCTGCCGTGGGGAGTCCAGGGCGTCAGGGGGAGTAGACGATAATACCTCAGTCCCACATCACCTGACCTCAACATAGCTACATTGTCTCTTATTTACCATAGTTAGAACCTTCTTCTGAACACAAGGGGTGTTTCTCAGTATGCATACTACCGCGCTCCACACTCATTCTCTGAGTTTCTTACATTATTAGCCCAGAACGCTTTTTTGTGTTATTACATACAGCCCAACATAACTTTTGGATATCATATCCTATTCAACTATTGCTGTATACAGGGCATTTAGAAAGTATCCAGCCCTCTTCTCTTTTTCCTAAATTATGTTACTTTATAGCCTTATTTTAAAATGTATTAAATTAATTGTTTTCCTCATCAATCTACACACAATACCTCATTAGGACAAAGCAAAAACCGTTTTTTAGAAATGTTTGCACAATTATTAAAAATTTTAAACTGAAAAAACGTATTTACATAAGTAATCAGACACTTTGCTATGAGACTCAAAATCGAGCTCAGGTGCATCCTGCTTCCATTAATCATCCTTGAGATGTTTCTACAACTTGATTGGAGTCCACCTGTGGTAAATTCAATTGATTGGACATGATTTGTAAAGGCACACACCTGTCTATATAAGGTTCCACAGTTGACAGTGAATGTCAGAGCCAAAACCAAGCCATGAGGTTGAAGGAATTGTCTGTAGAGCTCCGAGACAGGACTGTGTCGAGGCACAGATCTGGGGAAGGGTAACAAAAAATGTCTGCAGCATTGAAGGTCTCTAAGAACACAGTGGCCTTCATCATTTTTAAATGGAAGAAATTTGGAACCACCAAGACTCTTCCTAGAGCTGGCCGCCCGGCCAAACTGAGCAATCGGGGGAGAAGGGCCTTGGTCAGGGAGGTGACCAAGAACCCGATGGTCACTCTGACAAAGTGACCATCGTTCCTCTGTGGAGATGGGAGAACCTTCCAGAAGGACAAGCATCAGGCGGACAAGCAATCAGGCCTTTATGGTAGAGTGGCCAAACGGAAGCCACTCCTCAGTAAAATACACTTGACAGCCCGCTTTAAGTCCTAAAGGACTCTCAGACCATGAGAAACAAGATTCTCTGGTCTGATGAAACCAAGATTGAACTCTTTGGCCTGAATGCCAAGCTCCACGTTTGGAGGAAACCTTGCACCATCCCTATGGTGAAGCATTGTGGTGGCAGCATCATGCTGTGGGGATGTTTTTCAGCGGCAGGGACTGGGAGACTAGTCAGGATCGAGGGAAAGATGAACGGAGCAAAGCTCCCCATCCAACCTTACAGAGCTTGAGAGGATCTGCAGAGAAGAATGGGAGAAACTCCCCAAATACAGGTGTGCCAAGCTTGTAGCGTCATACCCAAGAAGACTCGAGGCTGTAATCGCTGCCAAAGGTGCATCAACAAAGTACTGAGCATTTCGCTACACCCGCAATAACATCGGCTAAATATGTGTATGGAACCAATACAATTTAATTTGATTCGATTTTGATTTAATTTAGGTTAACAATCCTGGGAACATTCAGATGTATGCTTCGAAATGTGTGCAAATTAAGAACGCATCTGAGAACTGCCCTCCGTTCTCCGTTTTACATTCTTTGTTTTCGAACTCATTCTCATTCCGTGCTCCAATTTGCGTGCTCGGAGCATGGTAATATGCATATTGAGAAACACCCAAGGTTTAGATTGTGGTCACAGAGACAGTTATAGGAGAGCAGACTGTATATAGTGCCTTTAGTCCCTTTAATATCAAACAAACCTTTTGAATTCGAGAACAAAAGTCTTATTATTGCAACAACAACAAAAAATATTGAAAGCAAAACATTAACCCAAAAGTATTGAGAGCAAAATAAATATTATTGCAAGGAAATAATTTTGTAAGGCAAGAATAAAATGAATTATAAATTAATTCCCCCAAATGATATCATTTTCAATGATAACATGATTGCGATGAAACACTGCAAAGTTTTGGCACATTTGTTCCGTGTAGGCAGGGTTTTGAGGAGGCATAAATGATGTGTCTCAGTTGGTCAACTTGTTTTGAAGTGACAGTTCATCCTCATTTTTTATATCCCAGCTTGCAGCTTAAAACAATGGCTAGTACAGCTACGTTAGATAGCTAGCTAACTAGCTGGCAATGATGAGGCAACAGTGTTTTACGCAAACTAGCCAGCTACTGTATAAAAAAGCTTGATTTGTTTTTTTGTTTTTTTACTTTTCCATTTCGAAATAAACTGCCTCAGTGGCTAGTTGCTACTAGCTAGCTAGCCCACTGGGACTGACTAGCCCGGCTAGGTATCGTTACCTTTACAACAAGGATGCCATTGGGAAACACCCTTAGGTAAGTGCCTTTTGTGTCTTGTAATTTCACATTTAAAACATGCATTAAAACAATTATCTAGCTAACTAGCATAGTTATATAATTTATATCACAGCAAGCAAGATAGGATGCACTGAAGTTACTCTCAAGAAGTGCACTACTGACCCTTCTCATGACTCCAGAGCTGTATGGCCTTGGGTTTGCGAGAGCTATGGCACTACTCTCATTAGAGTACACATTAGCGTGTGCATGTACTATAAACAATTTTGTTTTGCATTTGTTTCTTTTTTGTGACCTGGCTCTCACACTAGCTGTGTGCGCGCGTGTGTGTGTGTGTGTGTGTCCACCTGTCTGTCCTGTCTGCCTGCCTGTCTGTCTCTCTGTCTGGCATCTTCACAGAGTAGTGAGCACATGTAGGAGGAGCTCATCCTCATGGACTTCATCTAAACCAGCTGATAGTAGGTATCCTATATTAGGTAGGCCTACTACTACTTGGAAAGATAGGAGGTGGATGTTGCAAGCATAGAGGTAGATCATGTCTACATTATCTAACTCTATGGTTGCAAGTCATTACAAGTCATTACTTGGTACTGATTCTCATCATAGGGAGTACCATTATGACTTTGACCTAAAAGTAATGTTACCGTGTGAGTTGCATCCGGATTCTCCACCCTTCTCCCAAAGTGTGCACTTGCACACTTTCTTGCATTGATTTATCAATGCTGGAAACCCTTCTGCCAATGCTTACACCCCCATCCTATGCTTTTAAATCCATGACGAGAAGTGTGCAAGTGCACACGTCAAGAGAAGGGTGGAGAAGTGGGATATGCTCTCTCAACCACCTCTATGCCTAGCCCTGTAGCTGAATCCTACAGCAATATTCTGATTTAAGTGCTACTCTATGGCATGGTAGAGTTCACAGTAGAGTTAAAATTGAATTACACCGAGTGTACAAAACATTAGGATAATAATGAGTTTCACCCCCTTTTGCCCTCAGAACAGCCTCAATTCGTCGGGGCATGGACAAGGTGTCGAAAGCGTTCCACAGGGATGCTGGCCCATGTTGACTCCAATGCTTCCCACAGTTGTGTCAAGTTGGCTGGATGTCCTTTGGGTGGTGGACCATTCTTGATACACACAGGAAACTGTTTAGCATGAAAAACCCAGCAGCGCTGCAGTTCTTGACACACTCAAACGGGTGCACATGGCACCTACTACCATACCCCGTTCAAAGGCACTTAAATATTTTGTCTTGCCCATTCACCCTCTGAATGGCATACATAATCTGTCTCCCTGTATCAAGGCTTAAAATCCTTCTTTAAACTTTCTTCTACACTGATTGAAGTGGATTTAACAAGTGACATCAATAATGGATCATAGCTTAGACCTGGATTCACCTGGCTAGTCTATGTCATGTTCCTAATGTTTTGTAGACTCAGTGTATTTTCTTATTGTAGTCCCATCCTCCACCACTGAGTTCACCACTAAGTGACATTTTGTTTGATGCAAGGCAAGTTTGTTTGCATACATTAGTAAATATTGTCACTTGTCAATACTACAGTAGTGAGTTATATCCTGCAGGGGATAGCACCAGAGACTCTGTAAGGGGGCTGATATATATGGACTCCCTTACCAAAACAACTGGCTTCTGGCAAACGGGTGGGAAACATTTGGCCAATTTGTCACAAATTGGCAGCAAGCTCATATTTTCACATCCAAATTAGTTTGGTGGCAAACTGTTGCGGTAAATTTGAGTCAAGCTGATATTTTCGCATGCAAATTAGTTTTTGGGAAAACTGTTGTGGTAAAATTGAGGCAACTTGTGAACTTCTAGCAAACAATTTTGGGAAACTTGTGGTGAACATTCTGTTTGCTGCAAAATCTATATGAAAATGAAAATTAGATCAGGTTTTTCGTTACTGTTTGTTAACATTGAAATGTGGTATCTACATAAACCAAATCACATAACTTTAAATGAACTTACTTTGAGAAAAAACTTAAACATTCAATGTAGTAAATATACTGTACTTAACATGTATTCAATGTCTTAACAGATCAAAATAAACCTAATACAACTTGAAATCATCAGCATGTGTTACGCTGGTATAAAGGATTTGGAGACAGGTGCAGGAATACATCTGGGTTTTTAATACACCCAAAACAAACACGTATATAAAACACTGGGATGTACCCAAACAAAAGAGCGATGGTAAACCTTGTAGAACGACACAGGACAAGACTCGTAATACACAATGCATAAAACACGCAGCACAGGCTGAGACAATGCAAAGGTACTCAAATGACCAACGGACATGCGAACAATAATCGACAGCCCAATGGGGAAACAAAGGGCACATTTATACAAATACAATCAGCATCCAGGATGTCCACCGCAGGAACCCAGCACCGCTCCTCTGGGCCGTACCCCTCCTATTCGATGAGGTACTGGAGACGCCCCCCCCCCCCCCCCCCCCCGACGCCTCAAATCCAGGACCTCTCTTCCAAGGTAGAGAATTCCCCACCTCTCCGCCAAGGTAGGGAATTCTCCGCCAATGTAGAAAATCTGCCCACTCCCCCTTGCCAATCCTGACAGTAACACCTCAGGAACCTTCCAACCTCCTGATTGACCCTCTCCACCTGCCCATTAGCTTGAGGACGATACCCGGAGGTGAGACCCACCATGACCCCCAGGCGTTCCATGAATGCCTTCCATACACGTGAGGTGAACCGAGGGCCACGGTCTGACACAATATCCTCCGGGATCCCGTAGTGCCGGAAGACGTGCATAAAAAGAGCCTCCGTGGTTTGCATGGCCAACGGAAGCGCAGGCAGAGGAAGGAAGCGTCAAGCTTTGGAAAACCAGTCCACAACGATGAGAATGGTGGTGTTCCCCTGGGAGGGGGGAAGGTCAGTGACAAATTCCACCGAGAGGTGAGACCAGGGTCATTGTGGAACCGGCAGGGGAAGGAGCTTTCCAAATGGGAGGTGTCTGTGTGTCTTTGACTGAGCACAGATGGAGCAGGAAGAGACGTAAACCCAGACGTCCCTAGCCAAGGTGGGCCACCAGTACTTCTCCGTTAGGCAGGCGATGGTACGCCTATCCCAGGATGACCCTACACAGGTGCCATGTGTGCCAAGGAAAGGAGGCGGTCCGGCACACCTGTGGGAACTTAGGCACGGTTCTCTGGGCACTGTGAAGGTGCGGGTTCCGTATGCAGGGCCTGCCGTATGTCTGCGTCCATGTCCCACACCACTGGCACAATGATGTGGAACAGAGGGATGATGGGGGTCTCTTCTCCTTGCCTTTCATCTGCGTCATAGAGGTAAGACAGGGCGTCCACCTTCACATTGTTCGAGCCTGGCCTATAGGAAATCGTGAATTGGAACCTGGTGAAGAATAGAGCCCACCTGGCCTGTCTCGGGTTTAACCTCTTTGCTGCCCTGATGTACTCCAGGTTGCGGTGGTCCGTCCACACCAGGAAAGGGTGTTTGGACCCCTCCAGCCAGTGCCTCCACGCCTTCAGAGCCTTCTTGACCACCAAGCGTTCCCGGTCCCCTACGTCGTAGTTCCTCTGGGCTGGGCTCAGCTGCTTGGAGTAGAAAGCGCAGGGCTGCAGCTTTGGAGAGGTTCCGGTGCACTGTGATAACACGGCCGTGACTCCTACTTCGGAGGCATCCACCTCGACAATGAAGGGGAGTGAGGGGTCGGGATGTGCCAACACGGGAGCAGTGGTGAAACGTGCCTTCAGCGTCTCGAACGCCCTCTCCGCCATCCATCGAAGCCGCTGGGGATCTCCTCTCAGCAGGGAGGTAAGAGGCGCGACCACTGTGCTGAAGCCCCGGATGAACCTCCGAAAATAGTTGGCGAATCCCAGGAATCGCTGGACTGCTTTCACGGAATTGGGGATGGTCCATGACCTGACTGCGCTGCTCCTCCATCTCCACTTCCTCCGTGGAGATGAGATAGCCCAAGAAGGACACGGACCAATGGAAAAACAAACATTTCTCCTGTTTAGCATATAGATCATGCTCCAACAGTCTTCTCAGCACATGACTAACGAGACATGCTGAACATGGTCATCAGAATAGACCAAAATCTTGTCTATCGACCACTATGCCCCGTCCCAGCATGTCCCGAAACACTTTGTTGATGAAGGCCTGGAAGACTGAAGGAGCATTAGACAGTCCAACGGGCATTACGAGATACTCGTAATGACCCGTGGTCATTGAATAAGCGGTCTTCCATTCATTGCCCGCGCGAATTTGCACCAGATTGTAGGCGCTTCGTGAAGTCCAGCTTCGTGAAGTACTGCGCCCCGTGCATTTGTTCGATGATGGTTGGTATGAGGGGTAAAGGATAGCTGAACTTGATGGTAGCCTTGTTCAGTGTTCGATAATCAATGCAGGGGCGCAGTCCCTCATCTTTCTTCTAAACAAAAAAGAAGCTTGAGGAGGCTGGTGACTTAGAGTGACGGATAAAACTCTGCTGGAGACTCTTCTGTACATAGGTCTCCATGGCCTCGGTTTCCGCATAAGAGAGGGGATAGACATGTCCTCTCGGGAGGGCTGCGTCAGACAACAGGTCAATGGCACAGTCCCAGGGGCGATTGGGAGGCAGGCGTGTAGCCTGGGTCTTAGAAAAAACCCGATCCTGGTACTCTTCCGGTAAATCCACTTGAGGAACACACTTTTCACCGTAGTGGTGTTGACAGACACCGCGAGACACCTCCCCTGACACTCCTGCGACCATCCCAGCAGTCACCTCTCGGACCAGGAAATAACCGGGTTATGCAAACTCAACCAGGGGAGACCTTAAACAATGGGGTGCGTGGGGGTGTCTATAATCAAGAACAGTAATGTGATGTACGAGCCGGAATGGGTGACTGTAGGGGAACCAAAGGGATGCGTAATGCAGTGGATGCATCTAAAAAATTCCATCAGAGCTAACGGGAGTGAAGGGCGAGAGAACTCAGGGGATTTAGCGGGAAAACACACTGGTTGATTTGACAGACAAGGAGAGGAGACCTTGCCTCCCACCTGGGTTAGCGCAGGAGAATTCCCTGGCTTGTCACCTCCTCGCCTCCTAGGTGATAGAGAGCAGGTCGGGGAGAAATGACCCCTTTCCCCACAATAGACGCAGAGGCCCAGATTCCTCCTTCTCCTATGCTCTGCCTCGGGCAAATGTGCTGAGCCCACCTCCATTGGCTTTACTTCAGGACCGCAGGAGGTTGTCCAACCGGATCGCCATGCTGATGAGCTGGCAGGCTAATTCCAGCTGTATCTCCTCCCGCAGTCTGCTGCAGAAAACGGTGACCAGAGCCAACTCGTTCCATCTGGTGGAAGCCACGATGGTGGCTAGGATGGTAACAAACTGGATCTTTGGGTGAGGCTGACCTGTCACCCGAAAACCGGTTGACCAACAGAGATGCATCATTTTCGACTCCCTCTCAGTAACCCCACCTGGAATGAACGCTCGCCCAAACATCCGCAACACAATGCAGAGAAAGCTAAGTGCAGGTTAACTTAACCAAAGATAGAAAACATTTCAGGCAAAGAGGGAAGTGTTTCATTGCAATTGCGCTATCATTGAAAAGGTTTCACAGATTTTTTTTTGTTTCATTCATTTACAATTAATTTGTTCTTGCCTTTTCACGATTATTTCCTTGCAATATTATTTATTTTGCTCTGAAAACTTTTGGGTTAATCTTTTGCTTTCAATATCATT